>NC_137266.1:22659036-22906536 GCF_053477335.1 Acartia tonsa
TTAGATGCTAGGGGCTCAGTCTCACTCTCTAGTATAATAAAAAAATAATTCTAAGCAAATTGAAAACGAAAATATTTAGAAGCATATAAATTTTTTTTATGAGTCTATATCACTATCACAAAACAAGGATAATAACATCCATTGCACCATAGAGTTTTTTTTAGAAAATTTATAACATGATAAAAACCCCATAAAGTGATAAGTTTGGTCCACATTAAAGGTAAGATATAAAAGGTATAATTTAGAAAATAACATTAATTAAACTTAGACTTGTAAAGTCACTTTTCTACAAAAAAAAAGATATGCTTGCTTTCATAAATACGTACAAACATAATAAATTAACAGCGTAGCTTCGATCCTACGGTAACTATTTGACTATAAAACAAATACTGACAACTACCGAAAATAGTAACCAATTATTAAAAAAAACCTGCGCGACCAAAACAGATTGAAAGTCAAAATTCTTTCTAACAAAAATTGGCGGTTTTTAATACGTTTTAGAGTTGCTTCACTACAAAATCTGCTTGACTGACCAACAAATAACTGGCTGACGTACTAACTGACTGACTGAATAACGCATCGAATACGAATTACAATACAAGAAAGAACTACGGATATTTGAATGAAGCAAGAAGGGAGGGAGGGATGGTTCAATGGAATATATAAAAGTGTAGAATATTTTCTTCTATTCTATAATAGCTGTAATCACAGAAAAAAAGAAAAAGTCAATAATAATTTCGGAGGGGGCAATTTCTCTTGAGGGTGGTGGCACCCTCTCCCAGAATAGTTACAAAACTTTTCGAGGACCTACGAGAAGATACATTTTCATATCAGTTCAAAATTTAGCGGGATCCCTTATTACATACAGATAGACATCCTGTTACTTTTATACGAGGATTATACATGGGATACACTGCTTCTAACCTAATCCCTGAAGAAAATCAAAAAGTAACCACAAAAGATAAGAAGATCCTTTTTCTAGGTTAAACAGGGATAAGATAATGAACGATAAATTAAAATATATCCTCAATGATGTTGAACAAAATTACTCCATATGTATATTAAAATTATTGGCTGATAAGTTTGAAACCAACCAACGAAAATTTAACAAAAGTACCGAAAGTTATTAAGCCAACGATAAGAGGGTTATAAAACTTTGGTACTTATAGTCTCATGTCCTCTCACACCCTGAGGTTAAAAAGATGTTTCTAAAGGGAGTGATTTACAGTAAGACAGAATAGTATTAGGCCGCTTAATCAAGTAGATAATATACTGTGTAATAATATTGCGTAAAATAGATTTAGAAATGAATAAAATATTTTTCAATATAATTTGAATTGTCCGTTCGTCCGTCTGTAATAAACGGATACGGGATAACCTATAAAGGACGAATACCACGTGAATTAATTATTGGCTATCATTAAACCGAATCTTGCTTAATAATATGCAAAATTATATGGTCAATCGTCCATTCAGACAACAAAACCTTTAATAAATTGATTGCATGCCCTTTGTCTGGAAGTCCTATTTGTGCATGAGGATAATTTAACCTGATTTGGGCCAACGTATTCCCCCCTACTCTTTTTTTAGCGCACCTGACATAGCAGCAATATGACTGTTTTTAACATCTTAAGTTATGGCGCAGTGTTGTGCCGAGATCAGAACCTGTCACCTTTATTAAGTAGCTTCGATACAAATATAATTGAGATGACACTTCCATTACAAATATTAATATCTGGCTTGATATTTTCCTTTAAGAGCAAAAAGTGTGATTCGACCTAATGAACAAATAAATAGATCTAAAATTAAGCAAACATCATTTAATTGTTATCACATGAATGTGTAATATTAAGGACTGGTGGATAAATATAAATAAATTATAGAAAAAAAGGGTCTAATTAGGTTTTAAGTCATCTTTAGAAATATAATAATATTGAATGTAAATTTAGGCTAAAATATTGATTATTTTATTATTTTAAAGGCATTTCATAATTATGGAAGTTTATCTTAATTTAAAAGTAACATGGTGTCTATGAGAAAGAAATGAACTGCTGAACTGATATGGTTTTTCTTTACATTGTAGAGCTTCTCATAGGAAGGTTTATAACTATTTTGAGAGGGTTACATCCTCCCTCCCAAATCATTTCTATAAAAAAAATGCCCCCCCCCCCTTCTTCAGAATTTAATTAACTTTTTAGCGACTGTTGGGTGCTAACTAAAACTAATTTATTTCTCTTATTTTAGTTCCTGTTCGGCCAATTGTTTAATGAAACATAATATATTTAATTTAGGCGATAAGAAATTTAAGAAATCATATGGGTTAGATACAAGTTTTCACACAATCAAATAATCGAAGCTTTCGTACGTCAGTATGTTCGTACATTCGTAATATATCTTTTATAGCATGACTGACAGTCTGACGGACCAAGTAAATTGTTTACTGGATATTCAATGGTAAGGGTATAACATCGCCAAAAAATCAACAATCAATCTAAAATAGAAGCAGAGAAAATCAAATTTCTCCCAAAGCGTTACAAACGGACTTACTGAATGACGTACATTCAAAGTGAATTAAAGAGTTGCTTTACTATTGAAAATAAAAACTGTACCTGTTCTAAAAATTCTAATATCTCTTTATCCAATTCAAATTCACCGTAATCATTTTTTAGCGCCATTTTTAACAACTATGGCTAATTTTACATTCTGAAAAAAATATACATCATAGTTTCTTATTGCATCGTATTATAGCCATCTTTCCGCGGATATTAAAATGGCCCAGACTAACAAAAATGGTATTAGTTTTATGATTTTTATTTTATTGCCTATCAATGGAAAGTTTCTAGATCGATGCTACACATGATTTTTCAGTATGGCCGAGAACTGGTTCTAATCGAGGGGATATCAATCAGGTTGGAAGCCATGTCGAAAACATGTTGTTTATTGGTCAATTTTAAATTGTTATAAATCCCACTTTAAATGGCATTAAAATTATTTGATGTGTGGTATAAACACAGCTAGTCCATACTCCATGATCAGAAAGAAATAATCAACTTTTTTATTTCAATATCGATTTAAACCCCTTGTATTCATGAAAAAATAATCCAGTTTATTCGTAATGCTTATTTGCCATTTAGATAATGAAAGTGGACCTACCTCTAGCAATTCTAATAACTATTACAATAACATAAATTGGAAATATTTAGATATTACATTTACAATAAAATCTTCAAACGCATTACAAAATTATTCATAAACAAGGACAATAAAAAGTAAAACAAAAACCATAATATAAGTCATCTACATATCACCTATCTCAGAAATCGGCCATTTCAAATAAATATTTACTATATTTTTAAAGACTTGTTTCATCGTGAATATGTTACAATTGTATGTAGTATTTAAACAAATATATCCTTAAGATAATTAATACTCTACCCTTTAATTGCACGTCAATTGTTTAAAAGTTATTATTGTGTGCATGGTATAAAGTAGAGACTGCCTAATCCAATAGGGTTTTAAACCTTTCATAGCCCTCTATGAGATGGTCAAATGACCTAAGCCCCAATACCTCCAAAAATTTATTTTTGTTTTGAAAATTAAGATAGTTCCAACCGTTTACGATATCTTAGCGGAAAGACAGTTATCATGTTACTTAGAATAAAGGATGGAAGTTAGTTTTAAGTTTTAACTGTGACTCAAAATCTTTTTTTTTTTTACTAAATGTACAAACCTTTCCATGTTTAGAAACTTTTTCTATGGTTGCATTTTCATGTTTATATTGTTTATTTTATAGGAAACAATGAATACATGCTCATGTTGCATCCAGGGGCGTTCATAAGGGGGGTAATAAGAGTTGAGAGTATATACCCTTTACAGAAGTCCAGGGCGTAAGGGGCCATATACAAAGTAGCACCCCCCCCCCCTCCTAGCCCTTCTAAATATTTTCATGTTTAATTGTTTATTTTATAGAAAAACAATGAAGCTCTAAAAAGTGACTTAACAAAGCCGTGTGACGTCTTAAAAATGAGGGAGGAGAGGAAAGTTGGAAAGGAAACTCCTTAAAATGCGATGGATCTATTGACGTCCCACGGCTCTTTGTAAAGTTTCGGAAACAATGAATACATGCTCATGTTGCATCAAGGGGCGTCCACAAGGGGGGTACCAGGGGTTGTTCATGTTCAGGGGCGTAGGGGACGTATACAGATTAGTATAACCCCCCCTTATTATAAATATTTTATAGGAAACAGTGAATACATGCTCATATTGTATTTAGGGGGGTTACAAGTACCCCTTACAAGTCCTGGGCATAGGAAACATATACAAAGTAGTACACCACCCACCCTTTCTAAATATATTTGCATATTTATATAAAGAATAAGATTTATGTTTTTTGAAGCATGGCCGACAGACAGACGGATAAAGCGGACCGACAGACAGCCAGACAAAATTAATTATGGAGTAGCTTTGCATATTAAATAAATGACGTGGATAAAAAAATCATATTTTACATTTAATTGGTGAGGCTAATTTAAAGGAAATTAAATCAATATTTAAATTTAAATTTAGCCATGATGATAACGATTACCTATAAAAGAAAAATTAAAAAGTCAACTATGTTGGTAATGAATCATATAAAAAATTACAATACAGTCTTTTCTCTAGTCGCCCTCCCAAGGACCTTTTGCTGACTTACAATCGGGTCTTTGAAAATCAACCTATAGTGTCGGAATTATTAACACAGAAAAAAATTGCTAACAGACAAAAAAAGTCTCTGTAAAAGGGAGGCAGCTAGTTATCTGTATATACATTGTAACCCTTACAATCCGCTCCTGAACGTCCCTGCATTTATCCCCATATTGCCAAACTATTTTCTTTATTGTCCTAATAACACATGGTTAAAAGGATAGCTAAATGAGAGAGAGAGAGAGAGTAAAAGAGGTACTTTGTAGGAAAGACAAGTGGCTTCGCCCCTAAAAGCATTAATATTTCTGTTGGGA
This sequence comes from Acartia tonsa, assembly GCF_053477335.1. Lineage (NCBI taxonomy): Eukaryota > Metazoa > Arthropoda > Copepoda > Calanoida > Acartiidae > Acartia > Acartia tonsa. Next base: position 22,664,034 of record NC_137266.1, read on the forward strand.
GGGTGTTGGTACCCTCCCCAAAAATATTTTAAACCTTCCTACGACCTCTGAGAAGATACATTGTAAAGGAAAAACATATCGGTTCAGCGATTAAAGAGATCCACCATTAATTTTAATACCCAAATGAATATGTTTATGTTTATGTTAATTAGACAGCCTGTTACTTTTATATAAGGATAATAATTGCAAGTCTATACATATATAATGAGACATCCTATCCCAGCATCCCTGGAATAAAGAGAAAATGCAGATACAGAGAAAAAAACATGTACACAAGTAAAGCGAGAGACAAGTATTTAAAACCCTACCTATCGTTTTGCCTCATTTTTATCACCTGAAGATCCTGTCAAAATAAAACTTAGGTTAGGATCTGAAAGCTAAACATAAGCATTTCTGTTGCTGCGACAAGTTAAAATGCGTAACTATTAAGAAACGGCGGTGGAACCGCCGCTGCCACCGATATATTTTTAGATTTCTTACAAAATTAGACAAATTTGAATTATTTGATAAAAACTGTTTTTCTCAAAACAATCCCCCTTATATTATGTTGAGTAGACTAGTGACATGTTTGAATTAATGAGCACACAAATTGTTTTGCCTTCTATAATTAGGCAGTAGATAGTTACAATGGTTCCACCGCCGTTTCTCACATTGTGGCTCAATTATTGCATAATTTAATCGTTATAATACTGTTGTCAAGTCTTATAACACATAACCGGGATTAAAAAAGAAACTCATGTTCATTTTTTATTTGTGTGCATGTATTTGCCCCCCCTTAATTTTCCAGAGCTTGATCTTTAAATCATTTTAGGGGTGATTTGGATCGGGGCGCGCCAAACTTTCAGCCAATTACAGCGCTGCATTTTGAAAATGCAGAGCTGTGATTGGCTGAAATTTTGGCGCGCCCCGATCTGAATCGCCACTAAAATGATTTAAAGATCAAGCTCTGTGGTCTGGATACCCTTCTCTGCGCCTCTGAGTCCATGGTAGCAATGTATCTGTAGCAAGAATGCCAATAAACGGGGGACTAATCTATGGAAATTAATCAAATTAATAAACAATAATGTTTTCATGTTCCTGTGTTCTACATCATGGGTATTGCTTTTATTAGCGCAGCAACTCTACAACTTTGGTCTGTTAATGATATCAAATAATGTCACTACTATTGAGTTGTTTCTTTATATAGGCAGTAATGTCCAGTAGACATTTACAAGATGTATGTGTATTGTGTAGGGGCGGGGTAGTCTTGTATTATTTATTCCTAACCCCTACGGGGGTTATAGCACTGTAGGGTTATCCTGTACCCAATATAATATAACTTGAGGTAACACACTAAACCCCCTTCTCTTATTTTTATTCTGTAAAGGGTGAGGCGTTTCGGAGCTTTTTAGGGAAAATGCCAAAACTTTTATCACAATTTTTTTGTTTAGCTTTAGGTACCTCAAACTTATATTTTTCTTGCCTGAAGCGGCTTGATGCGCATGGATAAATGCTTGGGGGCGAAGCCAATTAAAAGAAAACTCAGCAAAATATCTTATTCATGATACTTTCCTTTTAAAATAAATCTTATAGATTTTTTAGATAAAATTAAAAACTTTTTAGCTTTCTAAATGCAAAATTGAAAATAATAATGTACAATATGGAAGCTGTAAATAATCTTAATTTTGTAAAGAGGTTCTTTGGTGCTTAAAAATTACCTTTAGATGGCTGAAACCCTCAAATTATTTTTATTTAAATAGAAAATAAGAGATAATATTTTATCCAATGAACAATTGGGGAGGCCATAACCCTGTGGGGCTACCCAGTACCCAAAACTACGACAAAAATAACCCCCTACCTCCCCCCCCCCACCCAGCTTCTTATTTTAAAATACTATATAATGGGGGGGGGGGGGAGAGGGCTCTATGATCAACTAGGCAATTTGAGGGAATGCGCCAATTCTTTAAAAGTATGAAACAAACAGAAAGTTATTATGAAAGTAATAGAATGAATCAAACTTGAATTCATTCAAAACTATAATTTTTTAAAATTCACTTTAATTATTCCATTTATTACAAGGTACATATTATTTTCACATTTTTCATCTGTGAAATCACATTATTTTTGAAATTCACAACACAGTTTTTTAAGGGTTTTGACACTTTTAACAACGTTATTCCATCGGACATAAAGTTTTGACTAAACAGTAAACTAAAATAATTTTGAAACATTTCACACAGTTTCAATGCTTTAGGTTGGGTTAAAAAAATATTTTAATCCAATATCACAACATGATATCTGCCTATGAAGCCTGATTTCGTGCTGTAATTCTGCAAGAGTGACTTAAAAAATCACTATAAGCGGAAAGTTGAATGAAAGTATATACATATGCACACAGCAAAATATTGAAAAGCCCCACCCCCCATTCACCACCCCTTTGTGTCGCGTGCCGCGCGAAGACAACCCGTTTGGGCGCGTAACCCCCCCCCTCCCCCCATCTTTCTCGCCTCCTATGATATATGTGTATCTTGTATTGATAAGAGGGGAGTAGCGATTTACATTCGAGATGATTTTTAGTTGCACAGTACATTGTACAAGCTACTCTGAAACTAAAGTCTTTCCGTCCGTAAGTTCGACCAAGCATGTAAACAAAAATTATATCATTTCAGTTGCCATCAAAGAAAAATTTTATAATGTTCGATTATTAGTCATACCGCTCTTTGGATGTTTTATAGCTGCTTTTACATTTAAAGATTTTTTTAAAGCGAAGCTTTTCTATAATTAAGTTTGGTCCGTGCGTACATCTGCCGTTACGGATAGCTAATTAAAGTCTACTCCTTTTTATTATAGGTTTCAAAATAAAAGATAAAATAAAGATTTTGGGGGCGATTTCTCTTGGAGGTACCCTCCCTCACAAAAAAGTTATAAACCTCCCCTAAACATTACACTGTATCAAGATCCTGTGGTATAGAAATACATCATATTACTTTTACATAAGGATTATAGCTGTCCGAAAATTGATGACTAATTTATTTTTGTTTAATGATAGGATTATTAAACACAATTAGCTAATTTTAAAATACAATAAAAAATTCCGAATCCTTATAATTATATCTTATAAGTAAACAAAACAAGGATGACAACATCCACAAAAGCAAATATAAGGTCAAACACACGTATATTAATAAATAGTTAAATATTCAACATTATTTAGATTCTGAACAAAAATTTTTATAAAAAATTATCATAATTTAATTAAATAAATATAGGATGCTTATTGTTGACATTTTAAGACTTGTATATAGATATGCTTTTGTATAACAGTATGCCTGATGGTTTAAGGAATCAATATTCTAAAAATCAAGTAGATAAGATGATTATGTTATATAAAATTTTGTTTCAAAAAAGCTAAAAAAATACATTGTGCTAAAAATGGACATACACAGACTTTATAGCTACGGTTATAGAGTTGCTACGCATTCTAAGTTGTACCTAGTTGTTACAGGAATCATAATGCTTAGTTTGAAACCAATAGGACAATTCTAACATGCCAAACTTTAAGATTGAAGCTAACCGTTTCAAACGGACTTTCAAACAGACGGACCGACCCTAATTTTAGAAAAGTTTAGATTTTTTTTAAAAATAGAGAATTTTATAATTTTTGAAAATAATCGATTTTAAAACATTTCTCTCATTATGATCTTTTCAACCAAAGATAGAGAATAAGAATAAAAAATCATTTGTTAGAGTAAATTAAGAATAATGACATCCATAAAAGCGATCATGCTATGTTTGTCGATCATGCTATAAAAGACAAAAAAAGGTTTCGCAATTTTATACTAATTAAAAGTCACATATCCTCGCTCTTTCTTTTTCTTTTTTTATGACTTCTAATCTTCGGCTCTATAACTGACTTTGTCCGGTTATCCATCTATGATTTCTTTTAGCTTCATTGCTTTTGAATTATTTAAAACATATCTCTGTTCTCAATCGATTTAAAATTTTCTCTGAAATTTACAGATTAGTATAAATAGTTTGATTATCATAATAATTCTCTCATTATAATATTTCTTCTATACCATGAAGGATATGTCTACAGGAACTGCTTTCTATCTTTTTAAAACATTATCTTTTTTTCTAGAGTTGCTACTCTGTTATTTTTTGTATTAAATTTAGTGTTATCATCATGTACAGAAGTAAGATCAGATCATAGGATATAAAGTTAAAGAATAGAGGAGGGGGCAAGAGTTAACCCCATCGTTGAAAGACCCTAAAAAGCAACATTGCTAGTACTAAGATTTTTTAGCTTACACTTTAAACATTCGCAAAATTTATATGGAATTTTATTTACTCCGCATATCTAATGCATAGACTTCAAAATTACCTCAAAGATTAATTAATTAAATTTCAAAACTGCCGAATTAGAGCTTAATCATATCATACTAAATCAACCTTGTATGGCTGGAGTATGGTTGGTTAACCTGTCCTAATAAGTATAGAATCTAACATTAAGGTTTAAATAAGAGTAAATGAAATAATTACATTATTTCACAATAGAACATCTACTGATTGGGGTATTTTATATAAAAGGTGAAGAACAGCTTGGCAGTGTTTTTTTGCAGTTATAATTTGCAACTTTTTTAAATGTATAAATTTTTAATGTTCAAATTGGCGAAAAGTTTCGTGATTTTTAACATTTAAATCGTATTATTGAAATCTAGGCGTAGTTTTAAAAACCCAAATATTTTTCTGTAATACTTCATATGTATGTATGTAATCATGCTTTTGAATAATAATTGGATTGAAATTTTGAAAGATGCGAACCAATTATCAAATCAATTCGCAAAGCAAAACTTTTCTACACATCCGTAACCAATCCAAAAATACGATTTTGTTCTAAATTTTAGGCATGTTTAGATAAATTTCAAAATTCAAACTTTACATTATTATTTCTGTAACAATAAAGTACAAATAAAGCGTTGCAACCTTACAATTATCACCAGAAAATCCTTACTTCCATTATAAACATACTAGTTGCTTCGAACCTAGACTCTAAGGAAGGGCAGTGCAGGCCTGGGAAATAGCCTAAAACCACAATTAGACATGTAAAAGGTTCTTCTAAATGGCATAACACATTTGCACCAGCAAATTGTGAGATCTTAAGCTTCAGACAAAACACCTTACTACTTTATATAAGAGGAGGAGTTATTTTTAGCTCTGACACAATAATATTCTATGTTATTTATTCGTTCTATGCTTTTTATTGAAATATTGGTTACTAAAGAAGATTACCCCAATACTATGAGCGATGCAACTCTGTAATCAAGTATTAAAAAGCAGAGAGAGAGAGAGAGACAATAGGCTGTTTATTACACTAGTCCCCAAAGTTTTATTATAACGTTTTTTATTAACTTATCAGCTTTGGGGACTTTAATGATTTTTTTTTGAACGTTTCAACCACTAATTTTAATCTACAGAAGAGGTAATTTTGTGTATCATCATTGAGAATGAACATCAATTTATTGGCTATTGTCGGCTAGCCCTATTGTTGTCTTATCCCTTTAGATCTCTGATTAAAAATATAGAAAGTATATTGGGTAGGAATCTTGGTCCTGTTGAGTGTGGCGTGCATTGGTGAAGGAATAATGTTGGACTACCACCAGCCTGGAGAGTTTACTAGATGGATTCGTCTCAACCCTAGCATAGGTAACATAATATATTTATAAGTATAGATATATAATCCAGACAACTACCTGATCCAAATGGTTGCGTCTGTTAGCAAATTGTTTTCTGTTGTTTTAAAGGGGCTCGCTTTGTTTATATTTCCGGCGCTATTAGCTGATTTCAAATACTCAAATACAGGGTTACATAATACATATGGCTCATGCCCCCTCTATTATATTACTTTAATATATTAATAATCTATGAAAGTCTTTGTTATCTACTCAAAATAATGTAATTTGTTTCTAGTTTAAAATTTTTGGGGGGATTTCAAACCCAGCTATTGAAGGGTTAAAATTTATTATTTCAATTTGCATGGTTTTAATTTTTTTTAGCTCTTTAATAATTCCCAAAAGAATGTAATAAAAGTAAAAAAGGTTGCGGTGCATTTTTAGCAAGATGAGCGCTTGATAATCAAAGTTCCTAAAGTGTTTAAACCAAACCTGTTATTAATAATCTTTGGGTTGAAATTAAAACATGCGACTACCTGTATGACCTAGGCACCCCAGAACTCTCGGATATGAACGTTTCAGAAACTGCCAAGAAGAGGTTGGACGTGAATATCATCATGGAGGAGATGGCACAACTCAAGGGGGAGGTGAAGGAGCTCATTGATAAGTTTATATCAGGTTAGTAAAGTTAGTTCAGGTGCTCAAATATTTATATCTCCTTCATGTAGCTCACTACATTTTTTCTGCCTTTACGCTTTTTAAATACCTAGCTCTTGCGCCCTTAGCATCTAGAGGCTCTGTATTTGAAGCGATATGGAAAGGAAAGAAAAATAGCTTAAAACCATACCCAGATTTATTTGGGATAATATGATAACAAAAAACCATCTCAAGACCTATAAGAAAACCCACTGTAAATTAGAACGATAGCGGTTCATCAGTACAAACAGACATATCCTTCGGTACAGACAGACAGACACACAAACATAGATCCTGTTACTTTATTATAACGATACCTTTAACTTGACAATTAACACGCCTTAGTTTTGGTCTTTGCCTTGAACTTTGCTTTGCCTTACCTTAGAGTTATCTGAAAAGATTAATTGAAGAAATATTTCAGTATCCACAGTTCCTCCACCTGTTCTTGGCAAAGACCGTAGACCCAATCAGATGAGGTAAAACAAAAATTAAACAGCAGAAGTTTGAAAGGTGGAACATATAGTTATTTGAAATGTGTAAAATTACTGAAGTCCTATCAAATTTAAGGGCATGTCATTGACAACATTATAACTCACTAGAGGTAAGGGGCTTGGGAGGGGGGTCGAGGGGTTAATCGACGCCCCACCTCCTTTTCAATTCTAGTTTTAAAAGGAAAAGTAAAAACCTTGCCAGGACCTATGAGAAGCTACATTGATGACAACATCAACTAGTTGCGAAGGACAAAGAAAATATCGAAATCTCTGAAAATAATAATAATTTTTTTTAAAGCAACTTTCAGCTTTCTCTTTATAACTTTTTATAACTCTTTATAAATTTTTGTAACTCTTTATAACATTTTATAACTCTTTATAACTTTTTATATTGATTTCTATTATTTAAAACCTTTTTTTTTCTTTTTTTTAATGTTTTTAAAAATTTCTTTGCCATTAGCCATTTTGGGACTTCGCCCCTACAGGAGAAGGAAATGTTTCACAATCTTTTTGAATTTTATAAAACAAAGTTTAAAAGAAGAAAAGAAATTTAAAAAGAAGAAAAATAATTGAAAAATAAAAAAAAATTTAAAAAGTATAAAAAAATATAAAAAAGTATAAAAAATATTAAAAAAATTTAAAATACAACGGTTTAGAATGGTATAACATGTTCTAATTATTATTTTTTTAGAGTGAGAAATGAAATGAGAACAGTTATGAACCCGACCAAATTTTGGAGCTCTATAAACAGAAAGAAGTAAGAAAAAAAATCAGGAAATTAAGGGAACAAAAATTTGACCTCTGGGGGTAATTGAGGTGGGGTAGGGGAGGGGGTTTGAGTTCACCCGCCCCCCAACTTTTATTTTTTTTTAAAGAAAAGGTAAAAAAAATATTTTTGAATGTCATTTTTTCGTGGGCCGATTTTTCTAGGGTGATTATAGGAGGGCAGTGGTACTCTCCCCAAAAATGGATATAAACCTTCCTAGGGCCTATGTGAAGCTACGTTGTAAGGGGTAACTATATAAGTTCAGCGGGTAGTGAGATCCTTCGATACACACAGACAGATAGAAAGACATCCTATTACATTTTAAAAAGGACATTTTTTTGCAACCCTTGCATTTATCTTTAAAAGTTCTCATCAAAAGCTTAGAATTTGTTTATGATTTTTATCCCTTAATTCACAATTTTAGAATTCTTTGAGAGAAATCAATACTTAACAAAAAGAATAATTCTACCAGATTGTTTTTCTTAATCTATAATTTTATCACATCAGTTCTTTTTTTGTTGTCTAATTTATAGTATTGTATTTATTTATCGTATCGTATTACAGACAGTTTTCTGCGGATAGCAAAATGAAAAAATATAAAATTACTACCTGTTTTGTTGGTCTCAAGGGACCGATTTTCAACAAAACTGGTAATTATTTTATGTGTTTTTATTTTATTATTCATGGAAAATTGTCTATAATATGATTTTTAATTAAAATATGATTTAAAAATGTTATGTAATTTTTATATATCTATTTTTTTAACAAAATCACGAGGCGGAGATTTTGTTAAGATTATTAAAATTTATTTGTATTTTAATCTAATGTCTGAAATTCAATGCTCTTTCATACATATTATATTTTACCATAATTGTTTTATCTTTGTTAAGAGGCTGGGATGTATATATGTAATGATAAACATAAAAAATAGTTATTTATATCATATTATTGACAGCTTTCCGCGAATATTAAATTTAGAATTATAAAATAAAAAACAGTTTTGTAAGCATCTAACAAAAGGGGTATTAATGTTATGATTTTATTTTAATATTCGTGGGAAATATACATGATTTTTCAGTATGGCTGATAACTGGTTCTAATCAAGCGGATATTAATCGGATTTGAGGCCGGACTAGAATAAAAACTAACAATTGTGAATTAATTGTGACATTCTTCATAACTGTGATTTAGATGTAGCATATCAACGTTTGTCAAATAAATAAAGGACAAGCATTTTTTTTTATGTACAAGCAAAATATTTCTATAATTATCTATAATACAAAGTCTGTCTGTCTGTTTGTCTGTCTGTTTGTTTGTCTGTTTGAGCGAAGGATCTCGCTAACGTCTGAACCGATCGGGTTCTCCTTTACAGGGTAGCTTCTCATAGGTCCAGTGAAGGTTTATAACCATTTTCTTGGGGGGTGGGACACCCCTAACCCCTCCAAAAATGAAAAATAATCCCCCCCCCAAAAAAAAAAATTTGTTTTTTCATTCTAAAACTAAAATTAAAATAGTGGGGTCGACTACCCCTCCCACCCCCCAAAATTTTTTTTTTTTTAATTTTCTTTAAAACCTAAAACACGAAAAATTAGTTTGATCAAACCTCTTGGGGCAAAGCCCCTAGAGGCTAGGGGCGAAGCCGCTGTGGTAAAATTATAACCTGTTACAATCTAGCGGACATTCATCGGTTTCAAAAACGTAATGGAAACAAAATTAACCCTTCTGTAGATAAAATAATTGGTCATAACGATTGGACCAACCTATCAACATTTAATATAATTACACAAATCAAACGATTAAAAGATATCGTGGTTATAAAACTTTGGGTACCTGTGTAATTTACAGTGCAATTTCTCCTCCCTCCCTGAAAATATCTGAAAAACAAAAGAGCGCATCTATTAAAGACAGAATGTGGGGGTCCTAATTTTTTTAGAACACGCTTTGTGTGTTAAAAACAAAAAAAAATCAATTTAGGTCTTTAACTTAATATTTTTATGTCTTCTAACCGATTGAGTTCTCCATTTAATGGAAATTTCAGAAAGGTTCCTGGGTGGTTTTAGGCTATCTAATTTTATGAATTAGTCTGGAGATTGCTTCAGGCTATTTTTTATTCCCTGTCCTGAAACAGAGTCCCTAGATTCAAGGGACAGCCAATAGCATTATTACATTGTAAACAAATATTTTGTTTTCAAAATTTGTCAAACAAAAATATACCAAATGATGGTTAATGTAAACAAGGATATTAGTAAATAATTATAAAAAAAATTACCAATTTTAATCACTTTGACTCTAGGAAAACATTTGATAGGATATATTGAGAAGGAAAAAAAAGTAAACAAATTTTCTCCAATTCTTCTCTAATTATAAGGTAAAGTTTTTGAGATTTACATATCAGCATAGACGTCCCAGGGGAAGGTAAATAGGTGATTACCTCCGTCAAATTAAAAGGCTTGGACGTCACTGCTTAATAGGGCAGCTTACGCAACTCTTGTTGAAATCTATCAATACAAGAAAGATTTATACCAAAGAGTGTTTGCTTATTATATATAAAGTTACTTTGTAATATTTTTGAAAGAATGTTAGAATTTTCCTATCGATTTCAAACTTAGCATTCGGATAATCAAGTCCTAAAAGGTAGGTATATCAAACAGTATTTTATATTTAAGCAGTTTTTCAACAAATTAACTTACAATTTTGTTACGGCTTATACATTTATTTCTACTTATTAAGCTCTGATTTTCTACTAGTGTTATTGTTCGTTTGTCCTACCGATTCAGAGCTTTGCTTTTATGGATGTTGTCTTCCTTGTCTAGTAATCAATACAGTAGAATAACGACATTCCATCTGTATTGAGAATTACAAACATTTCTAGCCTAAGGAAATTGTTATTTTTAACACATAATATTAAATAATCATAATTGAGACAAAGTGTTTCCATGGAATATCATACATTCAAATGAATATGCTGAATAAACATATTGTTTATAGTTGTTAAGAAAAACAAAAGTTAAATTTAAATTCAAATCGGAAAAAGTATCGCTTTTATTGGTAGAGAAAGTCGTCTTATGGAACAATTGAATAAGGTACTTATTTTAATAAAAAAAATATTTTAAAAATCCATATCACATAAACTTTATCTATTAACCCATTAGTGACGAACCGGCTTTTAACACCCGGTTCCAGAAAATGCCGGAAAAAAAACGGTTCTCAGTTTCAGGATTGCATCATTCTCAGTATGAATCCCCCCTCTACTACCCTGGTTTTCATTTCCCCCTGGAGCAGGCAGTTTTGCTTACTTCCGTTTGCCGGTAAAGCTCAACAAAATTTGAAAACCAAGAAAAACGAGGTGATTTTAAAATACCCCTCCTAACTTTTTTGTTTATGAATTAAAATTCAGGGAGGAAGGGAGGGGACAATGGATCGAATATTCATATTTTAGGAGTCTTAGACTTTGGGGACTGGCTTAAAGGGAATGTGCATGAATTTAGCAGTTTCTGACTGACTTTGGGGACTAAAATATTAATGACGTCACGAGAAATCATGCAACATGACGGGGCATTCTTATGCTAACTAGCGCAATAATAAAAATGTAAACAATAAACAAACAGACAGAAAATTTTTACTTTAATTGGTTTAAAATCATAATGAAAAAATAATTATGGAATATTTGTTTGCAGTTATGATTATAGAAATTATTGTATTTATTTTTTTAAAATTAATAATTAAATTGCTTTTAGATATCTTTCATCAATCAAATGTAAAATAAATGAGTTATAAAGTAGCTACGCTAATAGAATATATTTTCTGCTGTTGATACAAAGTCGTTTTTTGTATGTTGATATAGTTCTCCATTTTAGAGGGCATTACATTACAAGATAAAATTTAGTCTAGTGATGATTTTATAAAAATTTTAAAAGCGAAGCTTTTTATAATTTAAGGGTCGGTCTGCCCGTACGTCTGTCCATTACGGTTAGCTCATTTTGTTAAATTAAACAGATTAGAATTGTCCTATCGATTTAAAACTTTACATGATGATTCTTATAACAATTAGGTATGACTTGGAAAACAAAGCAACTCTATAAGAATCTTTAATATTTTTCAGATGAAATCTTGTATAAAATGCAAACAAGCAGAAAATGTGATACTGCCTAGGTTTCCAGGAGAACAACAAAATGGTTACGGTATATATACATTTTTTATCAAAACAAAGTTGACAACTACCAAAGCATAGAAATTTAAATATTAAGAAAATATGTTGTAATTAATGGAATGGGTACTTGCTTACATGTGGTAGACTGGAGCACCGAAACCCCCCCCCCCCCCCCGCTTAGTTTCGACAAAAATCAAAAATAAGGGGGGGGTAGTTTTTTAATGTCTGGAAAAGGCAAGGAGGCAAAGTGCTCAGCAAGGCAAAGACTTAACCCCCCCCTTAATTTTGAAGAAAATCAAAAATAAGGGGGGGGTAGTTTTTTCACTGTACAACACGCCAGAAAGTTGAGTGAGGTAAATCAAGTAAATCCAGTATACCAGAGGGGAAACCTTATTACAGGGATATTCATGTTTTGGGGCATAATTTCCTTATTTATTGACTTTGGCCAGTAAAAGGTTTTAATTTTGCGCAAAATTAAAACCTTTTACTGGCCAAAGTCAATAAATAAGGAAATTATGCCCCAAAACATGAATATCCCTGTAATAAGGTTTCCCCTCTGGTATACTGGATTTACTTGATTTACCTCACTCAACTTTCTGGCGCGTTGTACAGTGAAAAAACTACCCCCCCCTTATTTTTGATTTTCTTCAAAATTAAGGAGGGGGTTAAAAACTACCCCCCCCCCCTTATTTTTGATTTTTGTCAAAACTAAGCGGGGGGTTAAAAAACTACCCCCCCCCCCTTATTTTTGATTTTTGTCAAAACTAAGCGGGGGGGGGGGGGTTTCGGTGCTCCGGTCTTCACATGTAAGCAAGCACCATGGAATGTTAGGAAGGGAAAGACATACAGATTGACATTTTTAATCATACTGTACCTTTGCCACTAATTATTAGCAGTTAGAAGATTGCTTTTCGGTTATCATTTCATTCTTATTAGGTACCTAATTTGAGAAAAGTGAGGGAATAATGAATAGTCCCTTACGTAACATCGCCCCAAATGGGGCTATTCTTCGTATTTTTAAAATGGCTTTTTATAGGTTATTTTAGGTTAGGCTAGGTTAGGTTAGGTTTTATTGGGTTAGATGATTGCCCCACAGGGTTAGGTAATGGTTCGTTGGGTTAGAGCCTCCCGCAGGGGCTATAAATAGGAAAAAAACTACTGTGAAAAATACGAAGAATCGCCCCATATGGTGCGATGTTACGAAAGGGACTATATCCAAAAGTAATTTCCAGTTATGGTTTTTTTAACTAGGTAGCAGTAGGTAATAATTTCATTGGTATTTATATTAGTGCCGAATTAATATTTTTACCTTTCAGTTAAGTCTATAAATACTAAAAAAATATTTATTTCAGATGACTAACAAAGAGAAAAATAGCTTTCCTGAAAGAAGATGTTATTGATATGGTGCGAACGTGCAAGAAAGAATTTAAGTTACATCACGGAGGGTATCTGCAGCGTGTAGGGGTGGTCCGTAGTTTGACATTTACATAATTTTTTTTTTTTAAAGCGAAGCTTTTCTATGATTACGGTCGGTCCGTCCGTATGTCCGTCCGTACCTCAGTCACAGAGAGTTAGCTCTTTTCGTTAATTTAAACAGGTTAGAATTGTCCTATCGATTCCAAACTTTGCATGATGATTCCTGTAATAGTTAGGTACAATTTAGAAAGCGTAGCAACCCTATAATCAATACCAGAATGTCCGTACATCCATTTGAAACATGTCGATTTTTAACTTTTTTGATAACAAATTATCCGATTCTTCAGATTTTTTGAAAACTGATTCCTATTACAACAAGGTACAATGTTATAAGCAAAGCATCTCTATAAACAAGTCCTAAAAATTTAAGTATGTCCTTAAACAGTATTATCTATTTATGCAGTTTTGCAACAAATTTACTTACAATATTGTTTGTACTAAAGCATTAATATTCTGCTAATTCAGTTCTGACAATCAACAAGTGTTAATATTCGTTTGTCCTTCCATTTCAGAGCTTCGCTTTTATGGATGTTGTCATCCTTGTTTAATTTTATTTAAAAGGGGGTCATTTAGAAGTTTATTTTACTTTTATCAATTTGTTTTATCTGATACTTTCCAAAATATGTTTTATTAAGACTTTATCAATAAAAAGTAATTTTTTGTAACTAGACCAAATATAAATAAGAATTAGAACCATAAATCTAAATTCAAAACTAAAAATATCCTTAAGACATTCTATTCTGCAACCTTTTTAAAAGCGAAGCTTTTCTATAATTAGGGTCGGTCCGTACGTCCGTCCGTACGCCCGTCCTTCCGAGATAGATAGCTTTTATTCGTTAATTTAGGCATGTTAGAATTGTCCTATCGATTTCAAACTTTGCATGATGATTCCTCTAGTAGTTAGGTACGATTTAGAAAGCGTAGCAACTCTATAATCATTACCAGAATGTCCGCACGTCCATTTTAAACATGTTGATTTTTCTACTTTTTTAAAAGCTAATTTTTATGTGAACTAATTATCCGTTTGATCTGATTTTTGGTATATTGATTCCTGTGACAACAAAGAACAATATTATAAGCGAAGCAACTCTATAATCAAGTCCTAAAAATGTAAGTATGTCCATAAACATTATCCTGTATCAAGCAGTTTTTCAACAAATTTACATACAATTTTGCGTCGACTCTTATAGTTTTATATTCTGATTATTCAGTTCAGACACTATACAGGTGTTAATGTCCGTTTGTCCTACCGTTTCAGTGCTTCGCTTTTATGGATGTTGTCATCCTTGTTTATTCATAAACATTTTTAATCAAGTTATTTTGTTTATACCTAGTGTGTGTAACTGTGTAGGTACGTCTTAAACTGACAATTTTTTTAGATTTTAAAAAGTTAATCTAATTGATTTTATTTTTAAAAGCGAAGCTTTTCTATAATTAGGGTCGGTCCGTCCGTCCGTACGTCCGTCCGTACGTCCGTCCGAGATAGATAGCTTTTATTCGTTAATTTAGGCATGTTAGAATTGTCCTATCGATTTCAAACTTTGCATGATGATTTCTGTAGTAGTTGGGTACGATTAAGAAAGCGTAGCAACTTTATAATCATTACCAGAATGTCCGAACGTCCATTTTAAACATGTTGATTTTTCTACTTTTTTAACAACAAATTTTCAAGTGTTTTAATTATCCGTTTGATCTGATTTTTGGTATATTGATTCCTGGGACAACAAAGAACAATATTATAAGCGAAGCAACTCTATAATCAAGTCCAAAAATGTAAGTATGTCCATAAACATTATCCTGTTTTTAAGCAGTTTTTCAACAAATTTACCTACAATTTTGATTCGACATTTATACATTTATGTTCCGATTTTTCAGTTCAGATACTATACAAGTGTTACAGTCCGTATGTCCTACCGTTTCAGTGCTTCGCTTTTATGGATGTTGTCATCCTTGTTATTTATTATTTTGTTGTAATTAAATCAGGGTAGCCCCTTTCGTGACAACACCCTTTAAGGGGAGTTTCTTTGTATTTTCACAGTAGCTTTTCTCCTATTTCCAGCCCCAAGCAATTTTGAAAATACGACGAATCGCCCCTTAAGGGGTGTTGCCACGAATGGGACTATACCCATAAATCATTTTTGATTCAATTGTTTTATATTTACCTAACAATTCTATTGTGATATGATATATACATATATGTATTATTTAAGTAGAATTTGTTGTTATTTTAATAATTTTTAATACAATTGTTTTAACTGATTCTTGTTTATTATTTATTACGATTTAGAAACCATAAAAACTCAATTGTTACTAGAAAATCCGTACGTCCATTTATAACATGCTCATACACATATAGTAAGCTGCGCTAATATCTATAATACAAAGTAGAACGATGTCTGTCTGTCTGTCTGTCTGTCCGTCTGTCCGTCTGTCTGTCCGTCTGAAGCTTAAGATCTCAGTAACCACTGAACCGATTGGGCTCTACTCTTCAGGGAATATACCTACTGGTCCTGTGATGGTTTTAAGCTATTTTCTTGGGGGGTGGGACACCCCCAACCCCCCCAAAAAATGAAAAACACCCCCCCCAAAAAAATTTTTTTTACTTTTTCTTTTTAAATCTAAAATACGAAAAATTAGGTTGATCAAACCTCTTAGGTTAGGCTAGGGGCGAAGCCGCTAGTCCAATAAAAAGTAGTAAGTTTTGTTTATATATAGGTTAAGAATTTGGTTACTGATCCGATTAAGTTCTACATTTTAGGGAAGATGCATAAAGGTCCTGAAATCCTTTTAGACTGTTTTTATCATTAAAATCTTAAGATGGTTTTATGCTATGTTTCTACGCTAAATTCTAAAACTGATATTCTTTAGTAAATGAATTGCTCCCAAGTTCTTTATCTTGATAATCAGAGGCTTTTAGTAAAGTAGAATTTGGGGGATGGTGCATTTTGAATTAAATTTAATTAAAAAATGAATAAATTTCCAATAAAAGTTGCACTATCAGAAATACTCGTTTTATCTGGAATTATCTGGTTTTTCAACCTTAAAGTGTCACAACTATAAAATTGAATTAATTGCCCATTGTCCCCTCCCTTCCTCCCTGAGTAAAATTAGTGATTTTTTTCGTGAAATTTAAAGTTTATTGGCAACTACATTCATTTGTGAATTCGTTTTATTCAAATTATCATTTTTTATATGATTTTTTTATCGTTTTTTTACGTTCTATATTGGCCCGGCTAGGCCCAAGTAAAGATACCTGCCATTTTTATTGCCCGGCTCGGCGCGAGTAAAGATACCCGTCCACATATAATATCAAAATTTTAAAACTTCTAGGAAATGGGCTTTTTTAACTGAAAAGGGTGGCACCTATAGCCAAAACACTAAATGTGATATAAATCGTTTTGTATCTTACTTGTAGCTCTATCAATTACATGAGGTTATGTAGTTTTCAATTGCGGATCGTATCGTAGTATTAGCTACTCTACAACTCACTTTGGACGTTCAAAAATTACATTTTTAATTTTTTGGGCCAAATAACCGGGTATTTAGGACAAAACCGGGCTTGAATGCCAGGTAACAAAGCTTCCCTGAAATTTTCAGCTCGATCGGTCCATAAAAGTGGCGCTCAGCACTAATGGGTTAATGTAATCTATATAATAGAAATTTGCTCTTTTTTAAATAGAAACAAAAAGTTTGAAAAATTATTAATTGTCAAGTGGAGTCTTATCTTATATTTAGCTCTCAAAATTCTCAATAATACATTATTTCCAAATAAATTGACATGAATTTTACAACCAAGTTGAAACCTATTCAAAACTTTTACATCTTTAATCCAGGAAAGATTTGTGTTGATGATAATTATGTTAATCTTTCTAGCAGAATTATCATCAACACACCTACTCTCAGAATACTCTTTTGTAATCATCGTTGTTTGAATGGAATGCGAGAAGGATCTGTTGTCATTTAAACCTGTTGTGTAATTAAATTTGATTTTGTATTTCTGAGAAGAGGTGTGTTGATGATAATTATGGTAAACTTTCCAGCAGAATTATCATCAACACAAATATTATCAGAATACTCTTTTGTAATCATCATAGTTTGAATATATTGTGAAAAAGAACTGTTGCCATTTAAACTTGTTGTGTAATTAAATTTGATTTGTACCTCTGAAAATAGGTGTGTTGATGATAATTCTGATGAATAGATTGCCATAAATATCATCAACACACCTACTATCAGGATACTCTTTTGTAATCATCGTTGTTTGAATGGAATGCGAGTAAGATCTGTTGTCATTTAAACCTGTTGAGTAATTGAATTTGATTTTGTATTTCTAAGAAGAGGTGTGTAGCAAAAAGTTAAAAAAGATTTTAAATGTTAGATGAAGTCTTAACTTATATTTAGCTCTCAAAATTCTCAATAATACATTATTCCCAACTAAATTGACATGAATTTTACAACCAAGTTGCATCCTATTCGAAACTTTTACATTAATCCAGGAAAGATTTGTGTTGATGATAATTATTTTAATCTTTCCAGCAGAATTATCATCAACACACCTATTCTTAGAATACTCATTTGTAATCATCGTAGTTTGAATGGAATGTGAATAGGAGCAGGTAGAATTTGTTGAACTTGACTCTGCAAATTGTACTGTTATTGTATAGATATTGTCCACTTTCTCAAATGCTTTTATACACTGTTGTGTAATTGAATTTGATTTTGTATTGAGAGTAGGTGTGTTGATGATAATTATCGTAATCTTTTCAGCAGAATTATCATCAACACACCTATTCTCAGAATACCTTTTTATAATTATTGTAGGGTTGTCAGGTAAACTTGAACAGACTGGAACAATTTAATTTTGAATCTGCAAGTTGTTCTGCCATTCTATAGATATTGTTCACATCCGGCCTCTGATTCCTATAATTGATTAAGTTTAAGTTCCCCTGAAAACGTCAACAACTCCTAATTGCAGTCTTTGCGACTCAACTACAATGACTTCAAAAAAGTTACTATGTATAGTCAGTGAAGTTTACAGGTACTATGAATAGGAGTTGGAAAGGTAGTCAGCTAAACTTGAACTTGACAGACTGGAACAATTTGATATTGACTCTGCAAGTTATACTGTTATTTTAGAGATGTTGCTCACTTCCTCTGATCCATATATTTATTAACTAGCGAGTCGGTGTTTTTTTTCCAGGGATGATTTACCTTCATTTGGTTTTAGGCTACTTTCCCTGCTAGGGTCAAAGAAACAAAAAGAGGAGGGGAGAAAGGAAATTGACGATTCCCCGGGATGTTACACATATGCTGTAACAAATATATCTTGTGTGAAATTTGTAAAAGGATATGTTGCTGTGATACTAAAGTCTTTTTTTGTCTAAGAATACAACTAACGTAATAGAAAAAGCGCGGGTTTCGAGTCTGAAAACAACACATGGTTGCCAGATCATTTATTGCTCTTCATGGCCTCTTTTTGGTAAATAAAACTTTTCCGTATTTGTAACAGAGGCTTGTTTTTAGTAGTGAAGCTACTCTATAATTCCCTTTGTCTGTCTGTCAGTCCGTCAGTCCTTAACACTATGCGGAAATGTGATTTTCTTGGCTCCTATTAAAGATAGACAGCTGAAATTTTTAGTGATAATTCCTATGGCATTTTCTCATCTAATCTATACATTGTTTAGTCCACCTGTCTGTTAATTGGGGTGCTAGATCGATTCCTAAATTTTTACTTTTTAGTAATTTTCTCCTTTTTAAGACAGACGGCTGAAATTTTCAGGAATTAACTAAATTCACATTTTACATATTTTCACAAAGTTACATGAAGACTTGTATATTAATTGGGGTGCTAGATCGATTCCTAGATTTTCATGATTTTTTCAAACCTTATTCAAGATAGACGGCTGAAATTTTCAGGGATTTAATAACTTTACACTCTACTTAATACCATAAAGTTTTATTGAGATTTGCTCATTGGTTGGGGCGCTAGATCGATTCCCAGTTTTTCAGGTTTTAGGGATTTTCTCGACTCCTGGTTAAGATAAACGGGATTAATTAAGTCAACTTTTTACATATTTATGTTATAAGGACTTGCTTTTGGTTGGGGTGATAGATGGATTACTGAATTCAATGCTTTAAAAGACCTTTAAAACATTTTTAAAAAGTTATCGTGATTTATTTTATTTAAGTTTTTATGACATATTCTATAGATAATTTTTACCAGATGTCTATCCATAATTTTTGAGCTTAGCTACTTTTGTATATTCGTCATTTCAAAAGTCAAGATTATTCTATATTTATGTTACAGATGTCCAATATTACTGATAATAATAATAGAGAAGCTTACTTTCTAAATTACCTAGGTAACTGTTACAGAGATCATATAAAACAGCTTGAAAATACTGGAATAATTATAACATTATAATTAACAACCAGCGGCCCTAGGGCAGTAAGTCGACCCCCAAACAATAAAGAGAGGGGTAGGTTTCTTGTAGAATCCGTAAAGGTGTGTGTTTTAAGGCTTAAAAATAGTAGTAGAACGATAATATTCACTAAATATGTGTATTTCTTATTGAAAAGAACTATAAACAATTTTTTTTTAAGTTAACATAAATTTCTATCGTTCTACTGCTGTTTTTAACTTATAACACATAACTTTTACGATTTTTACCTGAAACCTACCCCTCTCTTTAATTCTAATTTAAAACGAAAATTTATTTTGATGGATGTTTTCTAGACTGCAAAGGAGAATCTGTACAACAAGAACCATCAGTACACACTGATAAACAGACATACAGTTGGAAATCCTGTTACTTTTATATCTATAATACAAAGTAGAATGATGTTTGTCCGTCCGTCTGTATGTCTGTCCGTCTGTCTGTCCTTCCCTTAAGATCTCGGTAACCACTGAACCGATCGGATTCTACTCTTCAGGGAATATACCTACTGGTCCTGTGGTGGTTTTAGGCTATTATCTTGGGGGGTTGGACACCCCCAAAAAAATGAACACCCCCCCCCCTTTTTTTTAATTATTTAAAATTAGTGGTGGAGTGGGGGCTTCTCATGAGGTACTTAATTTTTTTTTAATTATTCAAAATTTTTTGGGGCATCTCCAGAGGTAATTTTTTTTTCTTCAATTACCTCTTGGGGCAAAGCCCCTTGAGGCTAGGGGCGAAGCCGCTAGTGATTATATTAAGAGACATCCTGACCTGAAGACTTGAAGTAATTTTAGCAGGCAACTATGTCACAAAAATTTACTCAGACAATCACACACACACACACTCACCCACACATTACGTTCCTCTTACAATACTCACTGAAATACTCTTCTTAAGCCCCGAAACTGTGCAAGCCACCCACCACCCTTACCATACATTTACTCCCAAAATATGCATTGTATTACAATATACCATGTATTTTACATTTGGTTCTATAAAAATAATATCTGTAATTTGACATAATTGTAACAAATATATTTAATGATAAAGCTCTACTGTTACAATGCCGAAGAAATTATTAAAGAAACTTACTGAAAATTTCTCGTACTCACACATAATAATATTCCGCTACTACCATGTGAATCCTCACACTCAACACGGACTCCAATCTTCGTTGCTTAGTTGCTTGAAAGAATCTTGCAAAACCGAAAGTATTCCTAGAAACATCTTTGATGATATATATGTGAGTGAACTAAACATTTGGAAACAGCAATTTTATAACAATTACAATTTTTGTAAATGTTTCTGAATACATTGCCTCTTACTTTAAGCAGCTCCCCCCCCCCCTAGCCTCTCGGTGCTTCGCCAAAAGGTGTGGTGTGGATTTTCTAAACTTCCACATTTGTTTTTACTTCCCAAAAAAAAAGTAAGCGAGGATTTTTTTGAGGGGAGGGGGAGGATTAAAGTGTCCCAGTCCTCAAGAAAATAGCCTAAAACCACCGCAGGACCAGTTTTGTAATCTCTCAGAAGCACAAATTTGTTCGCTCAGCGGTTACCGAGATCCTGAGGTTTAAATGTAGACATCTTTCTACTTTTTATTATCCTATTACATCCAAAAAAAAATTACTGAACTAAAATGGTTCTCCATTACAGTGTAGCTTGTTTCAGGTACAGGGAAGGTTTTTAACTATTTTAGGGGAGGATATCTCAACCCACTTAAAAGAAATAAAACCGTAGAAAAAAATTACCCACCACTTTTTTACTTTTTCTTTTTAAAATTTAAATTGAAAATTGGGATTTGGTACTGGTCCTATGCTTCTAGGATTATAATATTTTACAATATTTTACTTTTTTGGTGACAAAAAATTGTTTTTAAAAATTTTTCATTTGCATAAGTATGAAATTTCATGATAATTTTTCTTCAATAAATAATCTTGATGGGTTAAAAAAAAAAATTTTAATAACTTTTTCAAAACATGATTTAAAAATGAAATGTTCCTACAAAGGAAAATTTTGGTGCCAACATCTTGTTTTTTTTAAATTTTTGCAATTTTAAAACTTGGCAAATTCCTTTAAAGCACCTATCACCTAGCACTGTACCGAGCTCTGAACAGATTGAGTTCTCCATTTTAGGAAGGTCCACATAGGTCATATTTATTTATATAGGTTTTGGGCATATTTCTGACAATTTGCTTTCCCGTTCTTCTTTCAAAAACATATCCACTTGATGCTAGATTTTGAAAAATAATAAAGTTTCTCATATTCATTCAAATCCGGTGTATAGGAACAAGTTCTCATCCATACGAAAAAACTATGTCTAGCATCGTATTATATCCAGCTTTCTACGAATATAAAAATTTACAATCATAAGAATAAAACCAGTTTTTTTGCCCGTGCCTTCGGCACCTTGGAGCTAAAAAACTGGTTTTAATCTTATAATTGTACATTCTATATCCACGAAAAGCTGTTTATAATACGATGCGAGAAATAACTATTAAATCTTATATATACCTTGACAAAATACAAATATTTCTTCAATTTAAAGAAAACGTAATTTGTAGATGAACTCAGAGTCTTGTAAATCCCTTCCCTTCAGATATTTAAAAAAATTGTAAATTAGTTATTTAGAACCCCCTTCCAAAAAAAATATTTTGCTTTATAAAACCATCAAATAAGCCTGTATGTATATATATAGTTTGATACTGTAATTGTTCTATTTGCCCCACAGTGCAGTGTTTCAAGTATTTGGTTTCGCATGTAAAAAAAATGTACATGAGTGTTTTTATACAAAATAGTTCAATTAGTCATTATAACATGGTGACGTAAAAGCTTAGCAATACTGCAAAAAAATTTAAACTGAAACATGAAAAAGTTTTTGTTTTTGGCTCTTGGGAACTTATATATTGGGTACTGATTAGCCCTGCATGGTTATGGCACCGCAGGGATTAGAAATGAAAAAAAAACATTCCAACGTTCACCCCACTTTTTAGAATTATTCAAAATGCAATACTACAATCTAAAAGTAAAAAAAATAGTGGTGCATTATTAGTTTTTTAGTCACTTGATAATCCTAGTTTTCTATTCCTTTGAGTGATTTCAAGATTCACTTTGTTTAAATCATTAGAGTAGAATAGGTAGACAGACAAAGTATATTTTCATAGTAATTTTTAATCTAAGAAATGAATATGTAATACTTTGAAAACTATTCTTATCTAACATGTATTTGATTGAAAAGATTAAAAATCCAACAGATGGCATGAACTAGATGCAAATTTGGATATCTGCCGTGAAATTATAGAGTAGCTTTACCACTAAAAATAGAGGGATTATCTTTGAAAAGAAATTACCATATTGGTTGGATATTTCCAAATATATCTTTTAAGTATGAATAGAGTGCAAAGTAAGGAGTTGTAATTGAGTGAATTCTCAATCAATATATAGACAAAAATCTTATTATTTAAGAGTAATTGAGATCGCAAATAATATTATAGATCCTAATATGTATAATCAAATAATAATTTAGATAATAACAGTCTAATGGTGTCTACCGTTTGACATAGAACTAAAATGACAAAGTCCATGAAAGCAAAGCTCTAAAATCAGAACAGTGTCAATAATAAGCAGAACATCAATTTATTATAAGTCTTAACAAAATCGTGCATAAATTTCTTGCAAAATTGTACAATTTTAGGATACAGTAAAAGGGCATACTTTCATTTTAGGATTTGATTATAGAGTTGCCTCGCTTAAAGTACTTTACCATGTTGTTCTAAAAATTATTATTCTAAAAATCAGATGAATAGGATAAACATATTATACAAAAAAATGTAGTTAAAATGTTAAAAATCGGCTTGTTTTGAATGGACATACTATCTTTCTTGTAACGATCATAGAGTTGTTATGCTTTTGAATGTTGTCATCCTTAATTATGTAATATATTAATTTTACTTTAAATGATTTCCCCATATTAAATAAAAAGTTATAATAGTTTATTTATAGCCCTCATAATGGTGTTTGTTCATAAATTTGTGTTTTATTGGTGCTTGTGATATCAAATATAAGAGCTATAGTTAGTTGACATTTTTTATAAGCACAACTAAACAGCAAAATATAATTTCAGTAGCAAAGCTACACTATAATTCACGTTGTCTGTCCGTCAATAAGTCTGTGACGCCTATAGGTAAATGTGATATTCTCAAAATTATAGTGAAGATTCCAATGACTTATGATCATCTAGTCTATACATTGTTTTGTCCGTCAGTCTGGCAGTATAATTCAAATTCAATTATTAGATTACTAGCGGCTACGCCCCTAGAGGCCTCTAGTGGCACTTGATGTATGGAAGCACTATTCGACCCCCACCCCATTTTTAATTTTAGATAGGGTCTTTTTTTAAGGAGTGATTCTCATTGGATGGTTGTAGTACCATTAAAGTAAGGAGAAAGGGTTAAATAACTGTATCTCCCCCACGCAACCACCTTGTGCAACCTTTCTATAGGGTCATTGAAAATCAACCAATGGTGTCGCTTATATTAACACAGCCAATTAGCAGAAAATAATTTAGAAGCAGACAAAAGAGGTCTTTGAAAAAGGAAGGGAGGTAGTTGTCTACATATACATCTATACTATAGATATGATGTAGTACCCTCCCCCCAAGAAAGTTGTTAACCTTCCCAGGACCTATTAGAAGCTATATTGTAAAAGAGAACTGAATCTGTTCAGTGATTAGCTATACCCTTCTTTACAAACAAACAGACAGACAGACAAACAAACTGACAAACATCCTGTTACTTTTATATAAGGATAATAAGGATAAAAAGGGAAAATTTTTGACATTGTTATTGCCCTTTTTTCATGCCTATTACCCTGCTCCAACTAGAGACTACTTCATTTCCATAAGAAATGTTATTATAATAGTATCATCAAACAGAGATAAGAATCTTTGTAATAAAGTAAAAGGATCTGTGTATGTGTGTCTGTCTGTACAAAAAGAATATCTCTAACCGCTGATCTGATATATTTCTCCTTTACAATGTTGCTTCTTAGAGATCCTGGGAAGGTTTATATTCATTTGGGGGGGGGGGGGGGGGTACCACCACCACCTCCTTAGAGGGGTGGAGCCGTTAGTATTATTATAATGGACGAAACAATGTTTTTTTTGTGACTTTTTAGAGTAAATTATGATGTGAAATAAAATGTTTTTATGTGTGTCCTTACGTCACGGTTAGCATTTTTCGTATACTTTGGTTGATGATTCTGTACAATTTAGGTACAATCTAGTAAGCGTAGCAACTAAAGAAAGTGCTCAGATCCAATTAAAACATGCTGATTTTAATTGTTTGACAAAAATATAATTATCCTATTCATATTTTGTAACATTTTATATGTTTATTGTTTATACCGTTGAATAAATATTCGTTTTTATGGGTGTTACCATTCTTTTTGTACATAACATGTTAGTTGCCTTTCTGTGATGATTTTTTATCTATAATCCTAATGCTATACACCAAGATTATTATTATTGTATCTGATCAGACACAATTATCATATTGTTGTATGTGTATTTTCCATGTAATGGCTTTTTATAAGCGAACCTACTTTATAATTCGCTTTGTCTGTCCGTCCGTAACGCTATTGGGGGAAATGTTAATTTCTCAGCTGCTTTTGAAGATATACAGTAAAAAATTTTGGCGTAGATTTCCTGTATCAATTTTCATTAAGGATATAATTTACTTCGGTCTGTTCTATATTATTCTCTGCATGGTCATTGCATACATATAATTGTGCACATACGATTTACATAGCCAAATTTCTACAGGAGTTTGTAGCAGAAAAATAAGCTACATAACAAGTTATACATTATTCTATGTGAGACAATTGATTATTCAGGAAACAATTAATATTCTATATTATTCTAAGCTAGGTTATTAAATACATAAATTGTTAATTAAATAACTACTTAGCCAAATTTCTATAGGAGTCTATAGCAGAAAAATAAGCTACATAACAAAGAATATATTATTCTATGTGAGACAATTGATTATTCAGGGACAATTAATGTTCTATATTATTCTAAGTGTGGTTATTAAATACACGAATTGTTCATTTACTAACTACTTAGCCAAATTTCTACAGTAGTCTATAGCAGAAAAATAAGCTACATAACAAGTTATACATTATTCTATGTGAGACAATTGATTATTCAGGAGACAATTAATATTCTATATTATTCTAAGCTAGGTTATTAAATACACGAATTGTTCATTTACTAACTACTTAGCCAAATTTCTACAGTAGTCTGTGGCAGAAAAATAAGCTATATAACAAGTTACACATTATTCTATGTGAGACAATTGAGTATTCAGGAGACAATTTATATTCTATATTATTCTAAGCTAGGTTATTAAATACACGAATTGTTCATTTACTAACTACTTAGCCAAATTTCTACAGTAGTCTGGCAGAAAAATAACTACATAACAAATAATTCATTATTTTAAGTAAGACAATTGATTATTCAGGAGACAATTAATGTTCTTTATTATTCTAAGCTAGGCTATTAAATACATAAATTGTTAATTTACTAACTACTTAGCCAAATTTCTATAGGAGTCTATAGCAGAAAAATAAGCTACATAACAAAGAATATATTATTCTATGTGAGACAATTGATTATTCTCTGGAGTGCACTCAATACATTTTTATTTCCTTTTTTACAATTCATAGAAAAACACTGTAAAAAGAATAACTATATCAATCCAAAATGCCAATTTTGAATATATAGAAATTTCTTTTATTTTATGTTCAATTATAGATTTATGACAAATTTATAAATTACCATTGTCTTTACTAATAATTGCAATTGACTTTATTTGCAATATATGTAGAATGTGCGTGGATATTATTACAGGGGAAAAATATCGTCAATCTAGTTTGCTAACATAGAATTCATTTATTGGTCAGTTCGTTCATGTAGTAAGATGGGAGAGGTGCGGTAAAGAGGGTGGAAGGAGAGGTGGGTGTTGTTATTTTTTCACTTTATTAGTTTTGCAATTGTCCAAAAATGATTTTTGTTATTTTTGTATTTTTCAAGTACATTTCATCTTTGATGGTGTTTTCTCGTTAAACTTTTATGCTAGTCTACTTTCTTTAAATATCTTCGTTCCTTATGAGCGTAATTATATGATTTAATTACATAAACTACAACAATTATTTTAATATTTTTTATAGTGTATTGCAAAGCTATCAGAGAGGCAATAAATTTGGTTTCCACAATTTAATCTCTGATTTGGGAATTCAATTTTTGTTCAACTATAAAATACAACATTTTAAACAAATTGTGTGCGACTATAAATTAAAAGCCCCTAAAGGCCTCTAGAGCACTTGAGGGAGGGAAGGGAGGGAAGAGCAGAGGTACCCTTCCCCAAAATAGTTATAAACCTTCCAAGGAGCTATGAAAAGCTGCACTGTAAAGGAGAATCAAATCGGTTCAGCGAGATCCTTAGGTACAAACATCCTGTTACTTTTATATAAAGATATGTCCTTTGGAGACAAAAGAAAATAAATTGATGTTCCCCAAAAAGTATTTTTCTGTGTAATCATTTTTAGTCATTCTGACTAAAATCGTTTCTAAAATCTTCTGGGCAAAACAAAGAGGAAAAAAAGACCCATTATAATATACAACATAAATGAAAATTATTGTCTTTGGCAGTATATATGAATTGGCAGTGCCCCCTAGTAAGATCTAATATATTTATAATATTATAAAAAAATGTCTACATATTTATATACTAAACTTTTTATACATATAATACAAACGTATTTTGGCTCTTTTCCTCAGAGTAGCTAAAGAGCACCTTCGGGGCTAACCTATATTCAACATACCATTACCTAAACCTAAGTAAAAAACAAACACAAAATGACCTCCCCCCCCCCCCCCCCCTCCAAAAATAATTAATGAGGAGTCAAATATTACGTAATACTATTATAAATAGATTTTGTTAACTTGTTTTTTACTGAAGTTGGCATCATGATTTCAATAAATCCTACACTAAGGATTTTATTTATAAACTAGCGGCTTCGCCACTAGATGACTCTAGGAGCACCTAAATTGGGAAAAGTGAGAATAGACCCTCCCCCACTTTTATTTTTAGTTTGATAAGAGTAAGTAATAATAAATTTTGGAGGGGAGGAATTTTGCTTGGGAGGGTGGAGGTACCCTCCCCCAAAATTGACCTACCCAGGACCTGTAAGAAGCTACACTGCAAAAGAGAAACGTTTCAGATCCTGTTATAATTAAATAAGGATTATTAAAGAAATTATATAATTGTTTTATATATTGTACTAGCGGCTACACCCCTAGAAGCCTCTAGGGGTACTTAAGTTAGCGAGGGGAAAAGTCGACCTCATTCCATATTAAATTTGAGTTTCAAAAGAATAAAAAAGTATTTTTTTTGGAAGGGGAAGGGGGTAAAGACACCCTTCCCAAAAATAGTTTAAAACATCCCCAGGACCTATAAGAAGCTTCACTGTAAAGGAGAACAATATCGGTTCAGCGGTTAGCGAGATCCTTCAGGACAGACAAAAACGCTTACTACTTTATATAATAGGATTGGTAAATTAAAACTTTTCTTTTTATTTTAAACTGAACCAAATATATCATATAAAAATAAAACGCAGCAGCACTTAAGAAATTAAATTTTACAATTGTTTAAATGTCTAAATCAGGGAAAGGGTTTTGTAGAGAAGGAAAATAGTGATTTAAGCTATTTTTTTCATTAACAAAATATACCTATAAATGGACCATGAAACACCAATAATACCCCCCCCCCCCCTATCCATATATTTTGAAAATCATATTTCTAGCCCCTGTGGATGTATCCAGCCCTGTAGAGATTTAATTTCTATGAGGTTTTCTCATTTGGGACCATTTCATAACTTAACCTAACACAAAACAAGCATAAAAAAAGTTTTTTTAGATTAAATTGGTCCACATACGATATGTTGGAAGCCACCAAAAATTATTATAGATAAGCGAAATCCGATATTTTTCATGCATAAAAAAAACAAGAAGTATATATTTACCATTAAGCAAGAAAACATAGAGAGAGAAAAAATAATAGAGAGAAATCAATGTTACTAGAAACCAAAACAAGCAGTGGGCTTAGAGTTTTATTTAGCGCCATCATTTATTCTCCGGGTAAGAAATATTCATTCCTAAACAAAAAACTGGACAGGAATACCCCATTTTAAATTTCTCAAAACTTTGCTTCTAGCTATCATCATTACACTATACTAGTTATAGATATAAAACTAGAATCTTAAAGTAATAATTTATTTTTTGTATGCATTTTTATTGTTTTGAATATTTTGACAGTAAAGGTTTAAAAAGTCAGGGTTTTACAGGATCAATATAAAAATTCAAATATTTATAATTCAATAAACAAGATATACAAGAAAAAAGCAACCATTTTAATTTTATATGTATTTTTTTTAATAAGAGGGGTGCTTTTAATAATTTATAGGCATTTTGAGTGAAAGCTTTCAATTAGCTTTTCACATTTTGAACGTAATTGTCCTTGTTCAACAACAGCGAAATGAGTTGATTAAAAATTAATTGAATTTTTGCGACATGTTTTGTGTGCGGGATTGCCAAAGTTTTAAATAAGACAGGCTAATTTTGCAATATTTCACTTTCAATAGTTTAGGTATCAAGGATTAGCATCCCCATTTAATCTTATTCTGGATGCAGTGGCGTGCATTCAAAAATTTTGACAATTCCTTTTAAGCAAAAATTGAGAGGGGTGTAATCCAGACATGAGGAATGTTTTATTTAGTATTAGGGGGTGGATACACTCCCCTAAAGTTAATCCCCTAGATAATCACCTTATTCTAAAGTCAATAAAGCTGGTAAATTGAAGCATGCAAATTTGGAACCACCTCCCCCCCCCCCCTTAGCTGTTTTCGGGGGTGTAGACACTTATAAAGGGGATTGGGTGAAGGGATCTAGGGGGAAAACCCCCTAGAGGGGTGTATTCTTCTCCCTTAATCATACCAGGAAGGGTTGATTCAACCCCATTCTGCTATCAACTGGTTGTTCAGTAGAAAAAAAATGGAAATACGGGAAAAAAATGATTTTAACCTCATATCAACAACCTTGTAGGAAAGTAGATTTGGGTAATTTCATGAATAATTTAGAATTTTCATTATATTGTTATTTTACATCAAAATTATTATACCTGGCTATAATTTTGCAGTCAGTTTCTCATCAAGTACGTCCAAGCTTCTAATTTTGGGGTGACTCTGGGTAAATTTGTCATTAGAGGAAAGGGTCTGGGGGATGAAATCTAATATATTTTTTAAAAATGTGCAGGAAAGGGGAGGGTTACCCTCATTAACCCTCCTTTAATATCACAACAATGATTAAGTTTTTTATGATTTTTGGTATTTTGATATTAGTCCTTGACTACAAGGGGATACTGTACACCCCTCCCCTCCGAATCATTTAAATGTCAGTTAAAAAACAACAGAGAAATTTTATTTTTAACAAAATATCAAATATGTTTTTTGTGCAATATCAAATGACAATTATAAAATTAAATTATATGTTCTAAAAATAAAATGACATAAAGTAAACAAAGAAAATTTGTAAAATAATGTGAAAACTATTTATGACATTATAACATTTTCCATAAAAAGTTATAAATAATAAATCAAACATAGGGACAAACATTTGTTAACATTTATCGAGTAGTATTTATTTTTATATTGATATTTGATATTTTATAATAGAAAATTAATATAAAACTTTCCCTAATTGTCAGTGTAATCAATATTTCAAAATATAACAAAACATCAGGAAAATAATTATGTCAAAATTTAATGTAATAATCTAATATGTTAAAACGGACGTACTGACTTGTTCTAATAGTAAAAAAATAGAGTTGCTACGCCTTCTAGTATAAACGTTAACCAATCTTAATACAACAATGCTTAAAATATATAAGATAATGTTAAAAAGAATAATTTCCATTAAGTGGACGTCTTTTTCAAAATAAGTTTTAAAATTATCAAACACTTTGCTTAGTTCAAAGTAACATTAAAGAGTCAAAAAAATTTTAAAGACTATTTATACCCAAATACAGCAATAAACGATCACTCAATCTTTCCACTAAAAAGGATGTGCTATTAGAAGCCTGAAAATTTTGGGGGAAGTAATGGGTTACAGATTGATTTAATCGTCTTTATCCTATTTCAGAAAGATCTAGTTAACTTCTATCTCCTTTAGAGGAAAGCTTCTTATAATTTGTTTTTTCTTCAAATTGTTCACAATATTCTAATATTTTACTGTATAGGTAATGGTATATCAATGAATATATAAATATAGATGTATAGTCCAGACAACTACTTGGCCCAAGTGGTAAAGACCACACATAGCGATTCTAGAGCAAGAAACTTTAACTTTCAGCAATCAACAAACGAAAACTTCAGTCCTATGTAATTTTGGGTCCAGAATCATAATCTGTTAAAACTAAAATCCTATGTCTTCCTATTTGCAATAAAATCGCATTAAAATTGCAACAAATATTTGCGATACCTTATTTTCATCTTATAAGAAACAATAATCCATTTTGCTAAAACAAAAATTAAAGTTAACCATTTATTAAATACTTTCATATCTTTATATTTGCAAAAAAAGTTATTTTTTTGCAGAATAATGCCATTTTTGTCAGCGATATAAAAAGTCTCCTTAAAAACAGATTGTTAGAAAAAAAAGTAAATGTAAGTATTATAATATGTTTTTCTGAAGTCATTTAATAAATTTATACAGTAAAAACCAGAATTGTGCAACTTATTTCAATGAAAAGCCAAAAAACGTAATTTGCAAAAAAATTGCAACCCCTAAATCACCTAGAAAAATAAACTTTTAACCAAACTAAAGTAATATGTTTTAAAAAAACATTAAAAAATATTAATCTTTTATAAAATAAAGTTTGTTTGAAAAGTTCTAATCAAATAGAACAGGGCAAAATTATTTTTTCAAAATGTAAACAAACACTTAACTTTGAATATTTCTATACTTTTTCTAAAACTTAAAAATCAAATCGTACTTAAAATCAATGTTTTGTTTGTTAAATCTTCTTGTGGCGAGATTTTTAAATGTTATTTTATCATATGTATTGAATAATCATAAAAAAAAGAAAAAAAATTGCATAAAGCCGATTCAAATATATTAAATATTTCCTTATTAAGGCAGCAAAATAAAAAAAGGTGTTAAATAAAAATTATTTATATTTATTTTCTAAGCTGTATAACTTTTTAAAAAATTTTAAAACATGATTTTTGCAAAAATAGATATTTTTTCATTAAAAGGAAATATTGTTTATCAAATCAGCTGTTATCAAAGAATATATCGTTTTCTTATGTTGGGCTACGAATAGTAATTTCAAGGGATTGACAGCCGCGCACAAGCCTAAAATTCCGCAGGTGTGCAAAATAAGATTTTAATAAGGAAATTTGTCTGTTAAGAAACAAGTTTAGATTTCCAGCTTAATTTTAAAGATATAATATGACGATTTAACTGAGGCTTACCCGCGGCTGTTGAACCCTGTTAATTTGAATTAAAAACTATATATCTTTAACAGTCTTTAACCCTCAAAAGTAGGACCCCTTTCCGCATATTAACCAGTTGTACTTAGCAGCTCCGCCGCAGATGGTGGTTGGCGGGAAAACTTTTTCATGAAATTTTTTTCATGAAGCTTTAGTTTAAAATTTTTAGTTTCCAGCCTAAAATATAAGAAGTAGGATGTCCTCCTTATTGTCGGATATAATATCACATACAAATTCGTTGTTATAAAAATTAAAAAATTACATGTTTAAAATGGACGTCCGGACATTCTTGTATTGATTATAGAGTTTCTACGCTTTCTAAATTGTATCTAACTACAAAAGGAATCACCATACAAAGTTTCAAATTGATGGGAAAACTATAACATGCCATAATTAACAAAAAAGCTATCCGTTCCAGACAGACGGACGGACTGACCCTAATTATAGAAACGCACACTTTTCATAATTAGAAAAGCTTTGCTTTTAAATATATAAAATCACATTTTAATTCAATAAGTTACGACCTTTCAATTAGTGTTAATTATAAAAAGTTTAACATTTAACTTATGTAATTCAAATTATGCTATGGCTACTGCATCTGGGCCCTATTTTTTCATTTGCAAATTGAATACATGTTTGCGGGAGATAATTTAAATTTCGTCTTGGTTACCGCAAAATAATGCGGCACTGCTATGACTGTAATAAAAAAAACTCCAATGCTAATTGCCTAATAACACGTTTTTTATAATATTATTTCTATAATATATCAAATACAAACGCTATTGCATTAAAAATCTGTTATAAATTACAACAAA
The DNA here is from genome assembly GCF_053477335.1 of Acartia tonsa. Classification (NCBI taxonomy): domain Eukaryota; kingdom Metazoa; phylum Arthropoda; class Copepoda; order Calanoida; family Acartiidae; genus Acartia; species Acartia tonsa. Next base: position 22,697,125 of record NC_137266.1, read on the forward strand.
TTAATATTATTATTTTTTTATCACTGGGAGTTATTTATATGAACATTTATGTTATGTTGTGAACATTTTAGCAGACAATTATTTATTTTAAATTTATAAAGGTAAAATTTTCAGGGATATAAAAAAAAGTTTAGATTTTTTTTCATTTTAAAAGATAATTTAATTAATTTTCAATAATCGTATTTCAATATAATATATTTTTGATAGGCAATATATTAGTCCTAAAAATTGAAAGTCGTCGTACTGATTTTAATGATAAGGTTTTTAATTTTTAAAAAAAACTTAAATATCTCTGAAGAAGGGGAAAGAAGGATTTAACTGTAAATGAAAACATGAAATATAGGCCTTAATTTTATCGCCACACTTTGCGGATTCTTGCGGAAAGGTGTGGATAGTATAATTCGCCTCTGACTCTATGTGACCATTTGCGTATGCTAGCATATTTCTTTCTGTTATTTTCTGTTATTGACTTAGCTGTGTTTATATATCCGACTTTATTAGCTAATTTAAAGACCCGATACAAAAACGGGACAGGGTCATATAGCTCATGTCCCCTCTATTCTTTTACTTTAATGAAATATTAAGATTTTCAGATAGTTAAAATTTGTATAAAATCAAAATGGCTATGCGTGTCATGAGAGAGAAAAAACATCAGAGATGGAAAAAGAATTTAGCGGATATTTTTGATGTGAGTGTTATAATAATCTTTAGTACGAAGCTCCTCTAGAATTAACTTTGTGTGTCTGTAAGTCCATAACGCTATCGGAGAAATGTAGTTTTTTCGGCTGCTATTATAGATAAACAGCTGAAAATTTTAGAGAAAATTCTTATGGCGTATGCGCTTCTAGTTTATACAATGTTTTGTCCGTCCGTCTGTCGGCCTTGCTTCCAAAAAGGTTTCGTGATTTATGATGATTTTTTTGTCAGTTTGTGAAACTATGATTTGTTGTTGCTTTGCTACTTATGGATGTTGTAATCCTTGTTTTTGTATATTTAAGGACATGGACAAGGACCAAAGTGGAACTCTCCCTCCGGACAAAATAATAGAAATCTGCAGAGTTTATAAGGTACTCTTGTTTATAGGTTCAACACGATAAGAATAATCCGTAGGGGCTTCAAGCAAAATGAGTTGCATAATAAATATTAGTAAAGAACAAGCTGAACCAATCAGAAAGTCATAAAAACGAAATTAACAAATATATGATAAAAACGCAAACTTAAAACATCTGTATAAATTTATATCCAAGTTACAAAATACAGTAGACCTATTATGGACTTAGATATTACTTACATATTAAGACTTGATTATAGAGATGCTAAAAGCTATCCGTTATGATACGACGGACTGACTAACCCTAAATGTTAAAAAAGCTTCGCTTTCGAAATACAAAAAAAACATTATTGAGTTACTCAATATTTAATGACCTCCGCCATTGTTATTATATTTTACATTAGAATAATCGATTTCTTATAATGGAATTGTATTTTGTTTATATAAGCTTAATTATTTTTATACCTTTTCAAATAGTTTATACCTTTTCCATCAATTAAAAGTTATTTTTCGCATCATATTATCGACAGATTTTCGCGGATATTAAAATAAACAATAAAATGATTACCTGTTTTGTAAGCCTTGGGGGATAACAAAACCGGTATTAATCATATAATTTATATTTAAATATTCGTTGAAAATTTCTATAATACGATGCTTTACATGATTTTTCAGAATGGCTGAGAACCAGGTCTAATTTTGCGGATATTAATCGGTTTCATGCAATCATATTTTCAAACAGATGTTTAAATTTAAAATTTAGTCGTCAGGGACTTTTTGTGTAAATTATAAACTAAACTTACAACATCCAATGTAATAGAATTGTTAAGTTTAATGTTTAAAATAAATCCTAGTTTATTTTAAAATCTCGTTAGTAAGCCATACTACATCTTTTAAATGTGGTACAAGAAAATTAGCTAAACAAATGCTTTCGCAGGGATTTACTTACAATCTAATTTAAAAAAAATATTTCGGGCCACTTATGGCGGGGGGAAGAAGTCCCGAACCCACTTTTCTTTGTGATACCCTCCCCGGAACTAGCTTTAAACCTTCCCTTTACGAAGCTACATTGTAAAGGACAACCATATCGGTTCAGCTGTTTGTGAGATCCTTAGATACAAACAGACAACCAGTTACTTGTATATAAGGATATGTAAATTTAAACATAGTATAAAGTTCTGCTTTATTATTATTTTATTTCCCATCCCTTATTCCTGTGTTAAAGCCAAGTTGGTATTACTTCCAGATGTGTATGTGTAAGGAACTATTATTCTAAAAAGTAGGTAGCCTAAATAATGCTTTTTCTTTCATATTAAGTAGCCTAGATAATGCTTTTTTTCATATATAAAAAAAATATATGCCGAATAATGTTAACCTCCCTATTAGATTAACAAAATTATGGAGTTTTAACAAAAAATAATATTATTTCTTACATTTTGATATAAAATTGACAACAAACCAATAGTCAATAGATAGTCTTTTGTCAGTCCAATAGTATAGCTGTAATATTTTTTTTTTTTTTGGTTGGGATCAGATTTATTTTATTTTAAACAAGACTTTAAAATTACAAATTATATTTGCTTTAAAGATAAATAATAAAATACAGAATGATTAAAATTTCTCCTCCCCTTGGATGTCACAAGTTAACAATTTTTAAGAGTACTTATTTGTTTCCTTGATGTGCAGTAAAAAGAAATTGCTAGTACAAACAAAGCTTGTCAGAGTCGCCAATCCTTATAGAAAAGTATCAGTATCTACATGTGTCTGTTTGTTCTGAAGGATCTTGATAACCGCTGAACCGAAATGGATCTTTGGGTATAGTCCCTTTCGTACCAACGCTCCTTAAGGGGCGTTTCTTCGTATTGTCACAGTAGCTTTTCTCTTATTTCTAGCCCCTGCGAGACAATCACCTAACCCAATAAAACCTAACCTAACCTAAAATAACCTATCAAAAGGCATTTTGAAAATACGACGAATCGCCACTTAAGGGGCGTTGCCACGAAAGGGACTATACCCGGATCTTTTCTAGGGGCGTAATCGCTAGTTTTGATAATAAAAATCTTAGATTTAAAATATTTTAATAAAAAAAACAATTATTAAAAATAAAGATTTTAGAAAAGTGAAGAAATAAAGCTGATAATTACACTGGTACCCAAAGTTTTATAAATATGTTATCTTTTGTTAGCTCAAAAACTTTGGGTACTGAATTTTTCCATTAGTTCAAAACAGGTTGCCTAGCATTTTTTTGCCAAAAGCAGCCGTTAGCTTCCAGCAGCTGAATTTAGAAAGCAATAAAATTCTTTTTCGTTTTTTTATCAAGGGAGCCTTTACTACTATGGGCACGGGCAGGTAATCGTCTGGAATATACTTATAAATATACATTTATAACGATGGTTTTTTTTCGAGAAAGTTATTTATTCTTGGCAACCTTGAGTATAAGTTCACCTCTAATGCCCTACAGAGCCATTTTCTGTCTCATCTATTTTAGTCAGGGATCTAGGGATGGCACAATGGATCTATAATTCATTGTCTTGGCTGTCTTGGACTTTTGGTACTGGAACTAATGCATCTTTTCTTATTTTTTTTTAATTTTAAAGATAATGCTATGTACGTTCAAAGCAGACCAAACTTTTGAAAATAGTCATCATGATTTTTAGCAGACAACAAAACTCATGTAGAACAAAATAATTTCAGCTGGTTTTAACCATTTTTTTTCTCAACAAATCTCATTTCATAGTTAAAAACTTATTGTGATACTTCTGTCATAAACAATTTAAAACCTTTATAATTCAAATTCCTGTTTCATGTGCTTTTTTTGTAGCAGTTTATGATGTAGGACAAAAAAGTTCCAAGGACGATTTTTATTTGTATGTTTACTTTACTTTTTAAAAAGGACTCTTTCTCATATTTGATTGTCTAAATTAGAAAAAAATTGTAAAAAGATATATTCTTTAACTTTTCCGTTAGCGAGAACTCTTAAATTGAATTGATTGCCCATTGTCTCATCCCTATATCCCTAATTTTAGCTGAGTATAAGAAAACACAGTGCAGTGGGTTAGAATATCAGATACTAGCGGCTACGCCCCTAGAGGCCTCTAGGGGGCACTTGAGGAGAGTTAAACCCCAAGACTTATTTTTTAGACTTATATTAAAAGTAAAAATTGGGGGATGGGTGATTTTTTTCTAGGGGCGATTTCTCTTCGGAGGGTGGTGATACCCTCCCCCCAAATAGTTATAAACCTTCCCGGGACCTATGAGAAGCTACCCTGTTAAGGAGAACCCGATCGGTTCAGCGGTTATCGAGATCCTTCGCTACAGACAAAAAAGCTTACTACTATATATAATAGGATTGAACATTTTTAAAATTTTAACTTATTGTCTTCTCATTTCATTGGTAATAATCATTTTACGGCAGATGAAAAGTGAACACAGTGACAAAAAAATCCAAAACTTTTGGGAATTTTAGTTTTTATATTTATTTATCTTCATATAGTATATATGCATTGAAGTTGATTGAAATTTATAACTTATGATAAAAAAATTTTACAAGTACATTAACATCAGTAAAGTTAAATTACACTGGTACCTAAAGTATAGACATTATTAGATAGCTATAATAATTTTTTTGGGTACTTTTATTGTATTTGATTTTTTTCAAGCTAGTGGTGTATCTCTTCCGTAAAAAGAGGTATAATTTCTGAAAAAAATGTCCGCACAAAAATTTTCTTTTAAAACCTTTTTCTTTTTAAAACAAGGATTGAAAGTGGTGGGTCGACTTACCTCCCTCAATTCCCTTAAGAATACTTAAAAATAATTTCCAGAATACTTATTATTTTTTTGTGATTAAGAAAGTTTTTAGTGTAATATCCTATCCAAACAAAACTATCTCAACCTTTGTCAACATAAGTATAACATGGTTTCCAGTATGGCTTCAAAACCGATTAATATCCACTGGATTAGAACCGGATCTATTGCATGCTGAAAAATTATATTAAGAATTATATTAGAGACAATTTTCCACAAACATTGAAATAAAAATCCTATAATTAATAGCATTTTCTATTTAGACCTAAGGCACCTCGGGGCTAACAAACTAATTTAAATCTTTTTTTTTGTTTTAATATCCGGGGAAAGCTGTCTATATAACTATTATTTTATTTTAGGTAGAATTAGATGAGAACAATATCAAAAAGATCGCCGACCAAAATGGAAACATAACCAAAGATAAATTTATACAGGAACTAAACCATAAATTAAGTATTGAAATAAGATCTCTTAAACTGTCAAAATGTAAGCTTTTTTAAATTCAGAGGAGGTAAAGATTGAATTTGGTAGATTTCCGATATTTTTATTTTAAGATTTTAAAGTAATCTCCGAAACCATTCACTCTCAAGCGAATCTTTTTCTATAATTAGGGTCTGTACGTCCCCCCTATTTTGTGACGCCCGCCCGTACGTACGGTTAGATCTTTTCCCTAATTTATGCATGTTGTAATTAATTGTAATATCAATTGGGCAATGATTTTTATAAAAATTAGGTACGGTTTAGAAAGCATATCAACTCTGTATCGTTACCAGAAAGTCCGTGCGTACATAATATTTTTATTCTTTTTTGACAATTTTTTATCTATTATGTATTTAAATATCTTATCCACTTGAATTTTGAACAATGATTCCTAGGACAACAAGTTAAAATATTTCATTCAAATCAATATTATGCTTATTAAGTTTAGACACTCTAAAAATGTTCATGCTAGTTGGTTCTACCTACCGTTTTATATTAGAGCTTCGCTTTTATGGATGTTTTTATCCTCGTTCTTTTTATCGAATAAGAACATTTAGTTTCTATACTAGAATAAAATCCCCTCATAAATCAGATTACAGTTATATAAATGCAGTATTAGAAGCAAAGTTACTCTTCAAGTCAATTGATTTAAGTTCTTTTTAATACAAATAAACATTAAAAATAAAGTAATATTTTTTATTTACTTAACTCTTTTTATTAGATTAAATTGAATAATTTTAAGCTAACTTTTTCAAATAAATTTCTTATAAACCTGGTATATAGGATGGAAGGACCTAAGTAAAGCTTACCTAAAATGTATAGGTCGGTTTAGTGGTAAACAAGATCTTAACGAGAAAAAAAGCAAAGCTGCTTTCTATATAATAGAATTAGTCTTGTTTTAAGTTAATTTTCCAAATAAATTGTTAAGCAAATAAGTTTTTGCAATAATTAGTTGTAATAAACCATAAATTAAATGTAATTTATTTTAACTTAAATTATTTTATTGGTTTTTATTCCTGTGTTTCTACAAATACGATTACTAAAAAATGCAAAAATTATTACAAATACCTTAAAACCTTATTACGCTATGTTCAAAATCATTCAAATGTTTCGCACCAGGTTTGCAATAATCGATATATTAATACTTGGATGTTGCACCAGATTTTCATATACTCTAATATATTGAAACTCGTAGTTGGCAAAAGTAACGATACCCCCCATTCACCCGCATTACCCCATCTCCTCCCCTCCTACTAGATGACCAATAGATAAGGTCCGTATTAGCAGTCTAAATTGACGACAAATTTCCCCCTGTCATAATATCCACCTATATTCTATTTCTATTGAAAAAGTATAGTGTCGTTTTAACTCAATTTATGGAATTGAATTTATAGACAGATCTGCTTATAAATTCTCAACATGTTAGGAAAAGTAAAAGAAAAACGATGTGAGAAGAAAAATATAGCAGGAGCTCAAATCCCTAGATAGCAAAATTTAGTGGCGTGCGGAGGAGGGGGGCGATGTTGGGGGTTGCTCTAATGGATTTTACACCAGATTATGATGTACTCTAATAAATTAAAACATGTAATAATAAAGACCAGTTTGTTCATTCAGTAGGATGGAGATTAAGGGGAATAGTTATTTTAGCCAGCTACAAGTTTCACATTATTAGCATACATGATAATCTGGTGTAAAATCCAAGTAATAATAGCTCCATAGAGATATTCTACACTTTTTAACATTCTAAACAGTTTTTTTTAAATTTTGAGTTAGTTTTTAGTTAATGTTCAACTATCTAAGTAATACTAGTACTAGTAAATAGTACTTACTAGCTTAGTAAAAGTAGTACTTAACTATATACTTCATAAAACATAAAAAAAACTGTGTCAGATTTGAATTTAAATAATTTTGACCATTTTCTGGGAGAGGGATAAATATATCAAATTTATGAACTCCTGTTATAACCCAGAAAACATATCTTGAACCTAACTTGTTAACGATAATAGTTAATAGGTATAAATCGGCTTCAAAGCCATTTTGTAATAGTTATTCATCGACTCGTATTATATAGACAGCTTTCCGCGGATATCAAAATTGCAGGATTAAAACCAGTTTTGTTAGCTTCGAGGTGCCAAAGGCCAGGGCAAACAAAACTGGTATTAATTTTATGATTTTTTTTTATACTCGTGGAATTGTGCATTTAAAACGTGTTTTTAAAGAATTGCTGAGAACCGATCCTAATCCATGGGATGGTAATCGGTTATACAGCAATATTGTAAAATTCTTACATTGTTTAATATTCTTTACTTTCCTTGACTATTGCAGAATCATAACTTTTATATTATCTTCCTCTTTTAAATTTTATCTTTTGATAGTAATACACTACATACAATTATATAAAACAAAACTTTTCTAAAATGCTCTAACAAATGTTAGTAAATTTAATAAAAGGAGCTTTTACTCATATGTTAAATTAGGTTTAAAAATTGAAAATAAGAGGCAGAGAGAGGTTGTAAAAATAACTTAAGACCATCCCAAGTCTTAAATCTACAAATAGAATAAACTAAAACTATAAAAAAACATTCGGTTCAGTAGTTACTGAGATCATAAGCATCATACAAAAATTCATAGATAAATGATAAAAATTTATTTTTTGAATCTAGTAAAAGTGTCTGACTCTGATTATGACGTAAAAAAACTTAGGCAATGAGAGGCTATTATAAATTTTACCATTGGTCAATTACAGTGTATACTGGCCTCTCATTGGCAAAAATTTTTTACGTCATGATCTGAGTCAGATACTTTTACTAGGTTCTTATTTTTTTCTTCTTTTTATGAAATTGTTTTTAAAATGTTAATTTTAAAAAATTTACTTTTTATTCATTTTTAGCCTATTGTGCTTTACTAAAGCATGCTGTAGGAATATGAATTTTTAGAATAAATCTAAAGGGATAAGACAATGTAAGATAAATTTGTATGCTAACCCAGGAGATAAACAAAATTATTGGGTGAAAAGTTTGGACACTGTTACTGCTTTTTTTTGGAAACAACCAGTAAAAAAGTAATAAAAGTACCCAAAGACTTTTGAAACAACGAATAAGAAGATAAAGTGTTTGTAAAACTTTGGGTACCAACTAGTAATTTTGTAGTACAATGATCCCTTCCTCCTTGGTTATAGTAATATATGTCAGGGTAATAGGGATAGGACAATGGACTAGTAATCTACTGAATGCTTATGTGTGGAATTAAAGAATTTAAATGGTTGGGGAATACTGGTCTGTAGATTTTTTTAGCTGCCATTGTTCTCTCCCCCCCCCCTTGATTATATGTGCAGTATGTTTAAAATTTGAATATATTACACTCTTTTCCTATATGTTTCACTGTTTTCAAAACTTACAGCTTTTATGTATTTTCAAAAAGAAATAAATGAATTCTAATAGTAATGAAGCTGATAACATGATTAGTTTAATGTAAGACAAAATAAAATTCATTTTTGGGGGTAATTTCCCACAAATTGACTTCTGGAGCACTGCAAATTTTCCTATTTACTATTTTATATGATTAAAAATAATTAGAGGGGAGGGGGGTTGTAGTTTTTGACCCGAATAGATTAGGTTAAGCTGGGTACTGGATAGCCCTGCAGGGTTAGAATGACTGCTAGAAATGAAAATTTTTCAATTGTCTTAGAATAAAAAAAATTTCGTAATTCATTTTAAACATTAGTTATTGCTGACAAATTAATAACATTATGTTCAAAATCTTTACTACAATAAACCTTTACATTTACTTTTTGTAGGACTCGGCAGTCGCACGTTATCCTCGACTAAGCCTCAAATTTAAACCATTTTGGATGCTTTGAAAATTTGAATTTAGAGTGATTGCCATATTGGGCTAGGTTTAGAATTCAAGCAAATTTTTAAAATTAAAATTTAATTGTCCTTTGATCCATACATAAACACAAAAAATCTCGAAGAACAACGGTAAATTTGATTAGTATCTAGAATTTTTTTTAAATTCGGACCAAAGACATTAAAAGAAATATGTGAAAAACAAAAAATCTGCTTGTCCTTTCATTTATAGACACATAAATCTCTTAAAAAGATGGGAACCTTAGTTTTGATACCCTTATCTATAAAACATTTTGAAAACACCAAAGATATGGAAAAAACGTAAAAATATATAACCTGCTTAAAAGCACTCTAACTGCAATGGATGTTTTAATGCAGGAATAGGTATAACCAACAAGCAAAATATATCTAAAATAATATTTGGGGTGGCAAATGGAGAGGTCGTCAATTTTACGATGTGTTGCCACCAACGACAGCTGAAAAACACGTATAGGTTTCGTGATTTTTTTCGAATTAATTTCGTTATTGGTAGAAGCTGGTTTTAATGCCTTTTAATGATGGACGGACAGATAGAATTATAGTATAGCTTCATTACTACAAATGGTTTAATTTGTTGGCAGTTTGGTTTAGACATCAAGCTATTAGATCTTACAAACAGAGACACGCAAAAGTAGGTATATTTTCAAAATCGAAGCTTTTCTATAATTAGGTTCTTTATGTACGTCCGTCCTTACGTAACGGTTAGCTATTTTCGTTAATTTAGGCAGGTATAATTATACAATCGTTCTCATAAATAATGATTCCGCTCACAAGTCCATACGATAATTCTAAACATGCTCTTAATTAACTTTTTGACAACAATTGAGTTATAGTCCATTGATCTATCCCTATGTCATTGAGTCATGAAAACCCAAGCATCTGCCAATATTCTATTTTGTGTCAGGGATCTAAAGGGATAAGACAATGGCCGGTAAATTGATGTACATATATCCCCAATGATGATACACAAAATTACTCCTTCCGTAGATTAAAATTAGTAGTTAAAAGTTCGATCTAATAAACCAAACAATTAAAATTCACTAAAGTCTCCAAAATTGTTCAGATAACGAATAAGAAAAAGTTATTATAAAACTTTGGGGACTAGTGTAATAAACAGCCCATTGTCCCCTCTTTCTCTGATTTTGTGTAGATATCTCCAAAGTATTGATATTTGCAGCAAGAAAAAATCTTCCAATAATTTTGAGGACAGAATGCAGCATCACAATCTGTCCCTTAAATAATCTTTTCTTTGCAAAGTAGTTTGATGTTTACACATCTGTTAAAAGTAAAACAGAAGCTCGCCTATAATTGTCAAATGGATATATAATACGTGTATATTGTGACGTGACGAGGCATTTTTTGTTTTCTCATTAGGATATATAAGTTGGAAGGAATTTTAATGTTAGAGCGAGATTTAAAATCTTCATAAAATTTTAAGGATTTTTTTTATAAAATTCGTTTTTTGTATAATTCTTTATCTAAAAGCGGAAATACGATTTAAGTTCATAAATTTTGACCAATAGGATAGGTGGATTGGATTCTTTGGTGTAGTTCTTCATAATCAAAACTGAAGGGAACAAATTTATGGTCATTTTTATCAATTGCTTTGCTAAGGTCACATAATTTCAGTATTCAATAAATCACAGATATTGTTGTTTAAAAAAAACTTTATAAAAACAAATATTTTAGTATGTTAAATAGGTGTAAGATTGAAATTTTCTCAAAAAATATGATTCTCTGGATTTTCTTGTTGCCAGAAATAAAATCTACGCATCTTTTTTAGCTAGATGGCATTGGTATAGTTAAGATTGGAAATTGAAGTGAAAATTTATAAAGTATAGAACTGTGGAAAAATTAAAGTAAAAGACTAGAGGGGGCAGGGTTTATATAACACTATATTCACGGGGGGAGGACAATGTGCCGACTTTCAATTGGGTCTTTTAATATCAGCCACTAGCATCAGAAATATTAATAGAGCCAAGTCACTACAAAAATGCAGAAAGGTAATTGTTTGGGTTATACATCTATACTTAACATTTATTGTGGAGAGGATTCCAGTAAACCTATAAAGTATTGATGGTCTTGAGAAGAAAAACATGATCATGAAATGAAACTATGAATAATAGATTAGTTTCCAGATTATATTATAAAAAGTATATCAATAACATCCTCCGATATTTCCAATTTTTATAATAAAAATAAACAGAACAATAGATATAGGTTTTTTTTTATCAATTTAGCCTGCTAATGGAACTCACTAATTGTTCAGTTTGTCAATCCAATAGGAGGGAATATGGTGGAATGGGAGTTTTCTTACTTTAGCCAGTTGCGAGCATCACTTTATCAGAGTGCATTAAAATATAGTGCATCATCCAAGTGATGATATAACGATTTCCGGATTTCAAGAACACTTGAAATAAGTTCCAAGGGAAATAAAAATAGACCAATACATTATGAGGCCTTCTGCTTTTTGAAAGGGTATCTCCTGGAAGGAAAGGAACAGTGTTTAGGAATAAATGTTTTATAAACACGCTCTCTCATTCGTTGATTAAAACTTAGGACCTTTATTAAATCCCAATTGGTTAGCTTTTCAACTAGAAGTGACTAAACTTTTCAACAAACTATTTTAATAGAAATTTCTGTTGCAGGTTTTAGGCTATTTAGCCCAATCTTTCTAGATAATATGTATTTCTTTTATCTAAGTTAAAGACGAAGCCGTTATAATATTACATACAAAGCATTTTTCTTAGTCAGTTAAGATTTACAAATTACACAAAATGAAACTTTCCCTTTTGTTCACAACTTGTTCATTTATTATTTAGACATAAAAAAAAGTTATGTTTCATGACAAGACTAAAATACATTTTTAGATAATGTGTAAAAGTTTTGAAAAGACAGTATTAAAAAGAAAATTACTTCATATATTATTCAAATAAATCTCAACTCTCTATTTTTAAACAAAATTATTATTTCTTAAAATAAAATTAAATTTATATTCATTTTTAATACTATTTTGTCTTTTTTGTTTGTCCTCGAAACAGGAAGTCCAAAAAGTTTCTTTGTAAAGTCTAATGTTTTTTTTTTAATTCTCTATGATACTTATTGTCCGTCTATCGGTCTGTCTTTTGGACAGTTTGTCATTTGCTTAGCTGCTTTACAAGATAGATATCTGAAATTTCTTGTTCAACTCTATATTCCATTAATGTAAATTTTGTATGTCTACATATGAGCCAACGATAAATATTTTCTCCTTGTTGTACTAAATTAATGAAAAGAGTCTAGAATACATTATCTTTATATAAAAGAAACAGTAAATCTGTCTGTGTGTGTGTGTACCGAAGAATCTCGCTTACCGCTGTACCAGAATGATTTTTCTTTAAAGTACTGTACATTCTTGTTGGTACTGCAAATATTTATAACTATTAGGGTAGGGGTACCACAACCCTCCTTAGATCAGTCACCCCCTAGAAATACCCTCCCTTAAAAATAAAATTTATTGGAAGCTTTAAATAGGTCCATATTATTTTAAATTTAAAACTTGAGATGGTTTAAGTTCATTTTTTCTGCTCTTCCCTTTCCCCTAAGAATAAAAAAGCCCCTAGATGCTAGGGGCACAACCGCTAGTATGGTTATACAGTAGTAAACATTAATTTAAAAAGGAATTGTTCTATATTAATGGCTATACCATTTAAATGGAAACATAAATAAAACAGTCTGAAAATCTCATAAAACTACTGTCAAATGTATAATTTATGTTTCAATCCTTAAAATTAATGAGTTTCGACTTGAATAAAAATGTAAATAACCCCAGTTTGACTTTGTATTAAGCTTAACATTACAATAGATATAGTATGAAGGTCTAGATGATCAAACTGGCCCCATAATCCGTCAAACTTAAAATGTAAATACTTTTTTTTCCTTTTCATTCATTCCATGAAATAATTTCCAGAAAGCTAAACTTATTCTAAGAAATTCATCAATTAAAAGCTGACTTATAATATGTTTTGTCTTATGCTTCACATTATATACAAAGAAAGAAATTTTTGCATGATATACTCTACCAAAGCATTATTTAACTCATTAACGAAATTAAAAAATAACTGCCCGTGCCCTTTCGTAAACAAATCTGTTAGCTTCCTAACTAATAATTAGACCGGATTATTCGTCCATTATTTTCCTTTTGGCTGATTTAGACAGTAATTATCTAGATTATATCTATTAACCAAACACTACATACATGTATAAAATGTGTACATTGGGGGAAAACCATAAAATGATAAAATCTAAACAAAGCTTTTACAAACTATGCAGGGAAAAATGAAAATATAAAATATCATAAATGTATTGTCATCAAACTAAAATTAATTTTTCTATGATTGTTCTAATATGTAATCCTATAATAAGCTCTATTATAAAGTAGTAAGTTTTTTTTGTATGAAGTTAAATATCTCGGAAACTGCTGGATCAAACAAATTATATTTTTCAGGGAAGCTTTGAATAGTTTTGGCTATTTTTCTGACCTCCTTCCTCCTCCCCTAGAGTCGAGGAACGATGTAACTAGTAAATAATAAATATGATGTAAAAAAAATTTTCAGAAAACTTTTTTACCTATTTCTAAGTTTATTTCATGTCATTAGATATTCATTTCCCCCACAACCATTGAGGTTATGAGGTATTGTCATGAAATAGAAAATAATAAAGCCATGCATTTACTTAATACTTACCTATGAAATAGATTGAAATATGGAAACTCATGTTTTGTGAACAGGATTATTAGAGCGGGAGTGTAAATATGTCTAAAATGTCAAAAAAGTTTATAGGTATGTGTTTTTATTAATATGAATTATGAAAATTTAATTTTAACAGCATTTCTAATTACATAACCTTTTATAAAGATGCGATGCATCTCTACAATTCTTCAAATCAAAAAGAAAAAAAGAAACGTTAAATATCTTATTCAGATTCTTCAAAAATAGACTTTTTGTATGTATTATTTACTGATTTGTGTTTTTTCCTTTACAGGACGATTGAGAATGATAACCTTGGATATTGAAATATATATATGGCCTGTACAAAGATGTTAGTTTGATAAAGTAGTCTTGGGTTGAGATGGATCAATAGCTTTTAAAACAAGATTATTAAATCACCGGCTGCACCCCTAATGCAATTGGTATTAGGACACTTAAATCCTTTCCCTTAATTTAAATTAAAAATGATATTTTTTAGGGAAGGGGGAGGTAAGTTTTTTCGAGGGGTGATTTATCGAGATTATAGAGCTAGCAGCTTAACGCTTATCATCTAAGTATATTCGAAGGGGAAGGGATGGGCTTAAACAGCATAAAACCATGCTAAAAAAATAAACCTCAAAAAATATACTAAAACTATCCCAGGGCATATACAAAGCTTCCTTGAAATCAAGAACTCACTAGTTTAATAATTATCAAAAAATTTAGCTCCAGTCCAAAGACTTAACTGCTTTACATAAAAGAAATAGTACAGTAAAGATTATAGTAAAACACTAGACGGGGAAGGCGGTCAAATAACTGTATGTCCCCATCCCAAGGACCATGTGCAGACTCTCAGTTAGGTCTTTAAAAATCAAACCAATAGTGTAGGAAATATTGACTCAGCCAAGTAGAAGAAAACACTTTGCTAGCAGACGAAATAGGTCAATGGAAAAAGGAAGCAGGTAGTTATCTGTACATACATCTATACTTTAGATCTGTTCAGTAAAGAACAAGAATAATAAATTTCAAAACCTTTTAATTTTACATTTTTTTTGTATTTAGAGAGGAAGAGCCATCCAAATATTCTGTACAAAGAAAAGCCCAACAAGCACAACATAAATCTGGTAGAAAGGTGGGTAAATATTACTATTTGTACGGTTCAGATAGCCTCTAGTGGCACTTGAGGTGAGGTAGGTAAGGGGGAGGAAGTCGAACTCCAAAAGATTCAATTCTAGTTTTTAAAAATAAAAGATAATATTGGATAGGAGGGGCGTTTCTCTTGAGAGGGTGGTGTTAACCCCCCCTAAAATAGTTGTTAACCTTCCCCGGACCTCTGAAAAGTTAAAACTGGAAAGATGAAACATATCTGGTTAGTTGTTAGAGAAAGATACTTCGGTACATTCAGACACACATACAGACATCCTGTTATATAATCATTTAAATTTGTATTAAATGCTTTGTTAAGTTCAAAGTGCATCTAATAACGTCATAGCCATCTTAATAAGATTTACAAGTAATTATGATATACGTGGATATAAACAGGGGAAAATATGAACCTCATTTATTGGTCAGTTTGTTTATATAGAAAGATGAAAGGGAATGGGGTAAAATAGGTGGGTATCATTATTTTAGCCAACTTAGATTATTACTTTATTAGAGTACATGAAATCTGATGTAATATCCAATTAAAAAATATATTTATTATGCGCAAGCAACAATAAATATCTAAAAGTTAAATCCAACCATTTTTACATAAAATCTAGTTGACCATTTTCATTGCAGATAGTCAATAAACATACTCTCTATATGCATACAGATTATATTTATGGCAAGAATAGGTATAATCTGGGAAACTAAAAAAATTCTAAATATATTTAAAAGAATCGTGCCAATTTGTTAGATCTTTTTTCTGTTCTTCTTTTGCTTTAACATTTAGAAATATTATTAAGCAAAGGTACTTCACAAGTCACATGATTTTAACCTACTATTTTGCAAAATTACTTCAATAATTTTGGCCTGAAAAATTATTGAAAATGCAAATGATCATAAAGCATTGAAAAAATTGATGATAGCAGCTTATAATGCCTATACAGAAATGACGTTATAAAATACAATTGACCAATGATAGGTCAGTAAATATTGTAATTGACTAATGGTAAAATGTATACTGGCCTATCATTGGTCATTTGTATTGCATGGAAAAATAAATATTTTAATTAAAAAGGTTTTGTGATATTGATAGTTGTTAAAATTAATTTTTTAGATAATATTTTTTTCTTGAGAAAATGTGTCCCCATGTGAATAGGTAGAGCTGGAATATAAAGTTATTGTCATCGTGCCAATACAAAATGGGAACTATGCAATATTTTATGCAATATCTACTAGGTATCGTATAAGGATATAGAATACGTGGATATATTCACAGGGGAAATGTTTATCATTCATTTAGCCTGCTAAACCTCATTTATTGGTCCGTTCGGTGTAGCTGTTTAGGAGGTAATAAGTAAATATAGAGGATGACTATCAACTTATTATAATATTTCTAGGATGGTGGTAGTGGACTTTGTAGCTGTTTAGGAGGTAATAAGTAACTATAGAGGATGACTATCAACTTATTATAATATTCTAGGATGGTGGTAGTGGGCTGTGTAGCTGTTTAGGAGGTAATAAATAAATATAGAGGATGACTATCAACTAATTATAATATTCTAGGATGTTGGTAGTGGACTGTGTAGCTGTTTAGGATGTAATAAGTAAATATAGAGGATGACTATCAACTTATTATAATATTTCTAGGATAGTGGTAGTGGGCTTTGTAGCTGTTTAGGAGGTAATAAGTAACTGTAGAGGATGACTATCAACTTATTATAATATTTCTAGGATGGTGGTAGTGGGCTTTATAGCTGCTTAGGAGGTAATAAGTAAATATAGAGGATGACTATCAACTTATTATAATATTTCTAGGATGGTGGTAGTGGGCTATGTAGCTGTTTAGGAGGTAATAAGTAACTATAGAGGATGACTATCAACTTATTATAATATTTCTAGGATGGTGGTAGTGGGCTTTATAGCTGTTTAGGAGGTAATAAGTAAATATAGAGGATGACTATCAACTTATTATAATATTTCTAGGATGGTGGTAGTGGGCTATGTAGCTGTTTAGGAGGTAATAAGTAAATATAGAGGATGACTATTAGGGTGGGTTGATTTTGGAATTTCACATTAGTAGACATTTTCAAGGGTTACTAGGCCTATATAAAACCCTGTAAAACTTGAAAGAGGTTTTTTAATCCAAAAGCAACGGGCGCGCGGGGGGTATAAAATGTGCCCGCCCCCTTATAAAACCAAAAATTGAAATTCCTTCAAACACAGGCATGTTGCATATCAAAATGACCGCATTGAAATGCTGATTACAGATCTGAAAATCATTTTGAAAAATATTGATTCAGTATGAAATGATTTTCAAATAACCTAGTAAAATGATCAATTTTGACTAAATCAGCTGTTTTAAGGTACTTAATGAGATCTTATTCGAACTAGGAGCAATATTTTTCAAAACGGTTTTCAGATTCGTAATAAGCATTTCAATGCGGTCATTTTGATATGCAACATGCCTGTGTCTGAAGGAATTTAAATTTTTGGTTTTATAAGGAGGTGGGTACTATTTATACCCCCCGCGCGCCGGCAGCTATAAGAGCTAAGTCACTTTTGAAACTTGAATGGGGCTTATCATACATATAAATGACTTCCACAACTTATGATAACAGTAAAATCTAAAAAAAAGGGTGAAATGGGCCCACCCTAATGACTATCAACTTATTAATATTTCTAGGATGGTGGTAGTGGGCTTTGTAGCTGTTTAGGAGGTAATAAGTAACTGTAGAGGATAACTATCAACTTATTAATATTTCTAGGATGTTGGTAGTGGGCTTTATAGCTGCTTAGGAGGTAATAAGTAAATATAGAGGATGACTATCAGCTTATTATAATATTTCTAGGATGGTGGTAGTGGACTGTGTAGCTGTTTAGGATGTAATAAGTAAATATAGAGGATGACTATCAACTTATTATAATATTTCTAGGATGGTGGTAGTGGGCTATGTAGCTGTTTAGGAGGTAATAAGTAACTATAGAGGATGACTATCAACTTATTATAATATTTCTAGGATGGTGGTAGTGGGCTTTGTAGCTGTTTAGGAGGTAATAAGGAACCAGAAGATGACCCTCAACCTGATAGAATAGAAATTGCATTCAGGTAAAAGCAGGGAGGGAGGGGCCATTGGACTGTTTTTAACACTAGTACCCAAAGTTTTAAAATTCAGCTTATAACAACATTGAAATCTATGCGTCATTTTCAGCTGTCGTTGGGGAGCAACGCATAGTGGAATTGACGATCTTTTCTCTGCCCCCAAAGTATTGATTTAGATTTATTTCGCTTGTTGGCTATACCTTATTCCTGTATATAATCACGTTTTCTTATTGGTTGGCTAAAAACAATGTGTATTATAAATTTTGATCGGTTGGGTTATTAAGATAAGTGTAAAAACATTTCAACCAATAGTCTTAATAGCACAAACTTATGATCTAGTTGTCCGAATTAAACTATGTATCTTGACTGTAGGGCTCGGCAGCCTCCTGTAAGCCTTAGGGAAATCAACCTTTTACAATTTTAAACTCAGCTGGAAATTTAAATCTCATCCAATCATGGCAATCCCTAATTTCTAATATTTTTTCAAAGCATCCTAACAGGTCTAAATTTGAGGCTTATTCGTGGCTGACGCGCGACTGCCGAGCCCTGCTTGACTGATCTTGTTTCGTAGGAAATTTGACAAGGATGGAGATGGGTATTTGGACTGGAATGAATTTAGCGAGGTAATTTTTCTTTATATGGAACACTGGTGGCTCCTCTGAGGTAAAGAGGGGGAGTCTATATCCCCATATTTTAGAAAAAAAGAATAGGGGGGGGAGCATTTTTTCCGGCAAGTGGTGCCCAATGCCCCCTCCCCCCAGGTAATAGCTGAAAACCATCAGAGGACCAGTAGGTATATTTCCTGGGCTAGAAGCAGTTACCGAGATCTTAGGCTTGACCCATATTTCATAACAGGTTTGGTAAATATATTTTATGAATAGGACGGACTGATTCTAATTGTAGAAAAGCTTCTCTATTAAAAACCAACGAATGACGATAATTTTTTTTTTCTAGGCAACTAAATCCATGTCTCCGGAGCAAGCAAGAAGAATATTTGAAAAATGTGACAAGGTATGGTAGAATATCCCCGAAGAAAGGGGGCATTTGGCTGTTTATTAAACTAGTCCCAAAGGTTGTATTAAAACATTTTCTTATTCGTTGAGTTTTCAACCACTATATAATTGTAATCTATAAGAGGGGCAATTAATAAAACACCAATAGGGACATACATTAATTCAAAAATAGATTGGGTTGAAAAATTGACAGAATTCAAACATTCTAACCAATAATTTTGCTCTACATGACAATTTTGTATTAATACTTCTGCTTTATCAGGCGGGTGATAACAGAATTAGTTTGGAAGAGTTTCGTCTGACTGCCGCTGGTCAATAAACAAGAACGAGACATGATCACTGCAACACACACCAGCAATTCCAACCAATTATTTTTAGTAGCAAAGCAATACGATTCACTTTATCGGTTTGTCTGTCAGTATTTCAGTCTGGAACGCTATCGGGAAAAATGTATATAAAATTCAATTTGTACAACTTTTAAAAATCAAAGAAAAGAATTAAAAGAAAGTGTTATTTTTGCTATATTCTTAGAAGTAGTTGATTCACCCCTAGCCTTTAGGAGAAGGGCGAAGGAGGTCAGGGAAATAAACAAAAACCACCGTAAGACATTATAAAGCTTCCCTTAAAAGTCAATAAATTCAGACCATAATTCTAAAAAAAAATTTAACTTTAGATAAAAATAAACTAAATACTTTGTTTTATAGAACTATTTAACATTCGATTTCGAAAGTTTGTTTCACTTTCGCTGCCTCTCTAAAGCTTTGCTGCTATAGGATATATTTGTTCTTATATATATTTACTGCACGACATACTTTTACCATTTCTTGGTGCTTTCACTTGAAGAACATATTGCGCATTGATAAGCATCTTGTTTTCAAAAAATGAAATAAAAGGGTATTTTTCCCTCCTATGCCTGGTCCCTGCAAGGATGCCTTTACCAGTACCCAAAATAACCTAACCTAACAGGAACAAAATAAAAACTCTCCCATTATTTTATTTCAAAAATAAGGAGCTTCAGTGCACTACAAGGTACTCTGTGTGAAAGTTTTCATTTATTGTTTACTTTAAGATTGTGTCCTTAAAAAATGAGCTTCCTTTCTGATACTAACTAATAGTTTTATTTATTTTTTAAATTTAGCCTAGACTAACTTTTAAAATAATTTTCATAAAACTATCAAGTACTACTCAATTTACTCCTTTAATTAAAAAATGATAAATATCGTTATGCTTCTTAAATTTTTGTTTATAAACCTAAAGTGATAAAATCAAGGTTGACAACATCCTTAAAAGAGAAGGGTCCCAATCATACATAGTTATTAAGCTACCTGTGCCTTTTTCATATTAGAAAAAAAAGATTACTGTAATTTTGATTTCTCAAATTCGATAATTAATGACCAAGACGCACAACATTTCATTTTGACAGCCACGCATACATCTTACTACTTAAGCAGACATAAACGTTAGACATGCCACAAGAGGAGAAAAGCTTCGCTATTAACAAATGTATTATATAAAGGACAAGTTTTACTTTTAAGTAGGTACCAATGCATATTTCTAAAATTTAAAAGGAAAGGTCTTTTAAAAGATATCTATAAAAAATTTGAGTGTATTTTTATTTTGACAATCTTATTATGAAATTTATCCATGACTAAAAAGCTTCTTTTAAATGAAACATTTTACTGTAAATATCTGCTAAAAATCATTTTCGTATAATATTTAGTTGTAAGAAAAGTAGATAATAGTTTATTTTTTATTTCAAAAAACCCCCTCTCATCACAAAAAAATTGCTGTTTAATTTTATATTTTCAAGAATATTATATGTATATCATTATCATGAATTTAGTTTAAATGTATATCATAGGAAAATATATCATTTATGTCAAGATTTTATTTTATTATTGCGAAGATACTCTATAGTTTATGTGAAATCTGTACTGTAAAACAAGGGGATGACTAGAAACTTATTAGATATTTAGGAACATGAACTAATTGTACAAAAAGGTCGATACGAAAAAATTAATACCTCTTATTTTCTCATTCATTCTAAAATTTAATCGATAGTATATACTATATATTATTGAGGTACTTAGGGGGGAGGGGAGTCAACCATCTTCTTTCAAATTTTTTTTCGTGGCAACGCACCTCAAGGGGCGTTTCGTATTTTTTTTCCCCTAAATATCACATAACCTAAAATAACCTATCAAAAGCCATTTAGAAAATACGACGAATCGCCCCTTAAAGGGCGTTGCCTCGAAAGGGGCTATACCCGAAATTTTTTTGGGGGGGGAGAAGATATTTTCTCGTATTCATTCGAATCCGGTGGATAGGAACCGGTTCTCATCCATACGAAAAAACTATGTCTAGCATCGTATTATATCCAGCTTTCTACGAATATAGAAATGTACAATAATAAGATTAAAACCAGTTTTTTTAGCCGGTGCCTTCGGCACCTCGGGGCTATAAAAAACTAGTTTTAATCTCATAATTGTACTTTCTATATCCGCGGAAAGCCGTTTATAATACGATGCGAGAAATATCTATTATCTAGTGGCGATTTCACCCGGGATGGTGGAGTTATTTAGGATGACCAATGCGGTTCAGCGAGATTCTTCAATACACACTAACAGACATCATGTTATTTTTATAATGTCAAACGTAATTAGGTACTTATCCCAGTTGTAGAATAGCTGCAATCTTTACAATATGGGTAGAAAAATTTAAATAAAAATCTTCTAAAATTGTTGATAAAAAATCTTTTAAAATATGTCCATTTTATATTTGTAGTCAATACTATAGTCATTAATAGAAATAATATGCAATTATGATTTAACAATAGAACAAATAAGTTTACATTACAATGTATATATTTTTAATCTGCTTTACGTAGGTATACATTATTTAATAAATGTTATTTTGAAAGCTCTTACATGTTAACGGTTCAGCTAACTTTCTTAGTTTGATCATGTAATAAAGACATAGAATTGTTAATTTTCGTAATTAAAACATGCAGATAAAGACATGCAATCAAAGATATAATTAAAAAGTACCTAATTAGATTTTTATTTGTTTTGGTTATTGAATAAAGATGACCATTAAGAATATATTAATCTAAACACAAATTTAATCTTTCACATATTTCTTATGAGTATATTTCTGCTTTGAAAAATTGTGAATATTGAGAGGAAAACAGGGTTGTAGATTATAAATAAAAATGTAACATTTTTAGTTAGGAACAACTGCGATTTCATGCAAAATTATTCTTTGATAGTACTACATTCTGTTCTGATTATTTGATAATTTGATACAAAATGGACGAACAACAATAATACAATCACAATAGAATATACGTAAGACAGCCGTTTACAAATTTTTAAGGCACAGTAAAATACGTTGTTCAAATAATTAATGAAAAGGTTTTGTAGTTTTTCCAAAAATTGTCCCATTATTCCATATGCAGAAGAAATACCTACCTACCTAAAATAAACAAAATATCCAATTCTAATAAAGAACACTATTTATGTGCAAACTATATCCACCAAGGAAAATTTGATATTATTTATTATTTTAAAATCTTTCTAGAAATTGTGCTTATATAAATGGAATACTAATGATTACTGAAAATACTTTTTAAAAATAGTTTTTCTTGAGACTGTTTACCACTTTGTTTTCAATTAAAACATTTAATTTTAGATAATAATTGAACTGTGATACTAGCATATTAAATAACTCTAGAATCCATGTATAATATTGTTGCAGCTAACTGTGTGTTTGTGTCATATTCAGAAGAAATTTGATGAAATTGCATCTTCAAATTTATTCTCTTCTCCTTCTGCGTATAGTAAACCATCTTTATACGGCTTCTTTTATATTTTATACTGCTCTTTTATCGTTTATGTACAATCATTATTCTTCGGATAGCTGTTATTTACGGAAGCTGAGGTTATTTTTAAACAGTTATTTTATACCTATACAGAAACTTATTATTTTTCGACACACTTATATTTCGTTCAAAGTAAGATCTAATGCTTTTGCCCCTTATAAGTCTTATTACATATATTACCAAATTTTTTTTTTTTTTTGATAAGAACTTGCTATTCTCTGAAAGAGCATAATTCCTATTTAGGGAAGCTTAACATAGGTCTTAGGAAGCTGGTTTATTTTGAAATTAAATTTTTCTACCCACTCCTTTCCCTTTCGAATACAGAACCCCTAGGGGCGATGCGACTTAGTAAAATGATAAATATTAAAGATGGTTTTTCCTGAAAGCACTTCAACACTACTACTATTGTTGAGGGAACTACTTGCATTGGAACCATCTGTTACACGACGGGTCCTAAAATTAAATGAAATATTTTTACTATAGTAAGACGAGTCATAAACAATATGTAATCTAATGACAATAACAGTAAAGCAAAGAGGGAACAAGAGGGGATAAGGCAATGTACGATAAATTGATGTACATCCCCAATAATAATACACAAAATTTTCTCTTCTTTAGATTAAAATTAGTGGTTGAAACTTTTTAATACCTAACCTAATGAATCAACGAATCAAAATTAACTAAAGTCCCTAAAGTTGTTAAACCAACGAAGAAGAAAACGTTATTTTAAAACTTTTATCTGTTCCCTCTCTGTCTGAAAATAGTAGTAACCCCACCGATTAAAGATCCTATAATGCAATCTCGTTGCTTCTAAGATTTGTAAGCTTTGAAACAGTTTTGAAAGGCCGAGTTTTTACACGTTATTTTTGAGGTTGAAAACAAAGCCATATACATGAAATTGATGACGTATTTGCTTTCTCACTGCATAGTCAATGCATAGACTTCAAAATTAATATGAAACTTATACTTTTTAGCGTTGTCTTAAAAAAACACTTAGAACTGAATGGCCTTAATAATAGGAAGAGCTTTCCTTTTATAAAGACTTCCACTTACCTATCACAGTTTCCATTTGTGGGCACAGGAATGCTGTTTGTCTAAATACAATAAAAAGTAGGTATGTATTTTTTATCATTAATTTAAGATTCGTTGCCAGAATGTCGGTGTGCCCACTTAAAACATGTTGATCTTTTTACTTTTTTGACAACATTTTTTTATGTGATATACCTATTCATACTAGGTATTGATCTTAATTTTAGAAAATTGATTGCCAGCACAATAAAGTGAAAGGTTATATGCGAGTCATCTCTATAAAAAGTCCTAAAATGTATATTTGTCCTTCAAGCATCCTGTATTAAAGACGTTCTGCTTACATTTACTTACAATTTTGTTTAGACTATATACCTCTTATTCAGTTCTGACACTCTACAATCTTGTTCATGTTAGTTTTTCTTACAGTTTCAGAGTTTTGCTTTATTGGATGTTTTTTCATATCTAAATCAAGTGGACATATGCAATATAATGACGCACCTGGGGTAAGGGTGCCTTGCCATTGACAGGTCTTCCAGCTCCGTTTTCAGGTACAATTCCAAGGATATTCAACACCTGGACAATAATAGTTATTTATCGCATCGTATTATAGACAGCTTTCAGTGGATAGCAAAATTAAGTTAAGAGATTAATTCCAGTTTTGTTAGACCTAAGAGGGCCAACAACACTGGGCACTTTCTATCTAACTTATATAATTGT
Source organism: Acartia tonsa (assembly GCF_053477335.1). Taxonomy (NCBI): domain Eukaryota; kingdom Metazoa; phylum Arthropoda; class Copepoda; order Calanoida; family Acartiidae; genus Acartia; species Acartia tonsa. The sequence continues at coordinate 22,721,962 of NC_137266.1, forward strand.
TGCCGCTAGTAAGGGAAAGGTAGGTTGTGGGTAAAATCAGTAAAAGTGTGTGTTTAAGGCTTAAAAATAGCAGTAGAACGATAATATTCACTAAATATGTGTATTTCTTATTGAAAAGAACAAAAGACAACAAATTTTTTTTAAAGTTAACATAAATCTTTATCTTTCTACTACTGTTTTTAACTAAAAACACTTAAACTTTACGGATTTTACCCGCAACCTACCTTTCCCTTTGATATACTTTTTTATCTAAATGATCTAAAACCACAGACTTAAAAAAACTAACCTGGTCTGGTACTGTAGGATCTTTCCCAATTAGTCGGAATATAGAATCCGCCCGACATAACATCTAAACATAAAAATTTTTTAAGAATAGATATAATTAAATTAGATTTAAATGAAAACAAATTCCTGTTGAATCAATAAAGCAAACTATAGACGAAATAAACCAATATAAAAAGGGGGGGGGGGGAAGTTTTGACACATTTGCGTAAACAGTGAATATAGGCTTTATCTTTGGACTGAGAGGATAGGTTATTAAAGATAAAATCATTCTTATATGATAAATTTTCCCAAGTTTTAAGATTTTTTGAATAAGCCTCCAGGTTCAGGAGCTGCAGGCCTCAGGTGGTCTCTTGACAGGTAAAAATAAGAATTAAATTTTTTTTTAGAGATAGAGGTAAACTTATAAAAAAATGTGCATCTTTTTTCTTCAAATTTGTATATAACATTTAAAAAGATGCATGTTTTGTTTTACAAGTTGACCTCTAAATGTTAAATTTTTTTAAATTTCTACCTTTCCAGTGACCAATTGGAGGCCTGCAGCTCCTAAACCTGGAGTCATATCGAAAAAATCTCAAAACTTGGGAAAATTCATCATATAAGAATGATTTTATCTTTTATAACCTATACTCTCAGTCCAAAGATACAGCCTATATTCACTGTTTACGCAAATGTGTCAAAATCCCCCCCCCCCCCTCTTGATTAAAATTAATTTTAAAGTCATATTTTCAAAAGCTTTAAAATCCAATTTAAGCTATTTTTTGTCTTCAATAGCAGCAGAGAAAATAACCATTTCCCCATAGCGTTACAGACTGGATGACGGACAGACAAAATAGACTTGGCGACAGTAAGCTCTCAATCACCCGTTCTGTTCCAGAAACACCTGTTTACCTTATTGAGGTCTATCCTGAGTGACAGGTCGTTGATATGCTTGAGTATCTCGTTGAAGCCATACTTGTTCTCCATTATTGTATTCTTCTCAAACTCGAGCAGGGCCACGCACAGCAGCAGGTGGAAGTTTTTGCACGGTTTCTTAAAAAATACAACATGAGCATTTTTTCATGTTTGCAATTTATTGAACTTAAATGCAATAAGGATATTTCAAAAGTACATAACTGCTGTTTCCAGTTTGGATTAGAAACGGTTTTACTTTTCAGCAATACTGAAAAATCATGTATGGCATCGTATCAAAAAATAAAATAAAATTAATACCAGTTTTGTTAGACCGGTCATTTAGCCTGTCGAGATAAAAAAAACTGGTTTAATATCCGCGGAATTTATATTATTCTTTTTATAATAGCAGCATTACCGACTGACAAAGAAAGTTAATAATAGATGCTCCTTCAATAGTCTAAATATCAGCTGTTTATTTATTATGGCAGCCAGGTAAATCACAAATCCGCCTTAGAACAATAGTAACGGACAAAATGAATTAAAGAGTAGCTACGCTACCAGAAAAAAATTAGTTTACCTTAGTCCAAAGTACTTCCCACAACTGCATTGTATCTAAATTAAATTAAAATATTTTAATCATTTTTTAATGTGCGTAATATAATGCCTTTGGTAGCTTGTATGTATTGGTGAAAAAATACTGTGTACTATAAATTCTCCCTCCTTCTATTGCATTGAATGGAATATGTATAAGCACCATATATTTGTATTTAGAATCTAAGTATGTTAATTTTCCTATCCCATTATGTAAAATATTATGGTCGTTTTCAATTAAGATTTCAATAACAAGGGAACTAATTTAGTTCTTTTTTCTAGGGAAGCTTTAAGTTTACATATGTCCTGGACTGGTTTTAGGCAATTTTTTTTAGATTTAAGCTTTGGTATGGTTTTAGGCTATTATACGACCCCCACCTTACCCATTAAAATATGGGGCCGCTACATGCAAGGGGCATATTTTGTCTGCCCTATTCTCTAAGGTTTTTTTAATGCAACCATCTCGTAATCAGTGAGCAAATGGCACTTAGAATTCTAATTTTGATCTGAACTTTTGCCTGAGTAATCCTTAGAAGGTCTATTTTCCCTAAAACGAACAAAAAGTTGGAAAAGTAACGGCTGGCGGCTCAACCGTTTAGACGTTTTTTGCCTATTATCAGGGTAAATCCATTATCAAGATTCAATTACGTAAGAATCAACTTTTTAAAACATATTTTTGGTTTGATTCATGTTAAATGATAGCAATAACCATTTTTAAAACTTCTAGTACCAACAGCTACTGTCTAGAACCGTTTGATAGCGTTTTGGAGTGGAAAAGAGTATTATGTGGAGATAATATAATATATTTTGCAATATAGATATCCAAAAAATGGCAAAACGGCTGAGCCGCCAGCCGTTAGCCGTTACTTTTCCAACTTTTTTTGTTCGATTTAGGGAAAAAAGACCTACAAAGGATTACTCAGGCAAAATTTCAGATGGAAATTCGAATTCTAAGTGCCATTTGCTCACTGATTACGAGATGGTTGCATTAACCCCCCCCCCCCCTTTGTTTTCTAAACATCAATCCCTTAGCATGTATAAAAGCATTTAACGATTTTAAAACATTTGATCATAAAACATATGGAGAAGATCTTGTTGAATATAAAAGGGTTTATCTTTGAATTTATAATAAAATGATGAATAACAATACCAACTGAAGTCAATATTCATAGGTAGCGAAGACCTTCCATTCTTAAATAAAAGTAACAGGATGTCTGTCTTTGTGTCTAAAGAGAAGGATCTTCATATGGTTCTCTTCAATAAAGATTCTTATACGGTTAATGAAACAATTTTTAGGGAGGATATCACCTCCACTTTAAAATGGTATCTCATTAAGTAAAAAAATTTTCACTTTAAAAACAAACTAAAATTGAAAATGGAGTGGCGACCTCCTTTCCTTCAATTGGCCCTAAAGGAACGTAGCCGCTAGACAAATTTGAATGATTAATCGGGGGAGGGTTGAGTTTAAAAAAGATTTCACGAGATTCTACCACACCAAATGCAAAATAACTAGACTTTATATTTGGTGACCCTGGGGTGACGGGTTCAGTGCCCCCCACACCCACGAAGTGGGCATACTTTTGAAAATCACGATTTTTCAGTTTTTCCCCTTAAAGGAGGGGAAGTAGTCGTTTTGGAGACTTCAAGCATCTCTTTGATGTTGAACAACTATTTGAGGCTGACATTTCTTTATTTATGTTTCATTCGCCTCCGGCTGACCGTTTAGCCGTTATTTGCCGCCGAAGGCTTGATTTTTGGCGATTTTTGCCGTTTCCGAGGTTTTAATGGACATTTAGGAGGGGAAAGAGTTGTCCAATCAAGTTGATGATGAAGTACATTTTTGTAGGCAATTGCATTGGCTAAATTTCAAGTAAAGTAAAATTTTTTGTACCTCCAACCGGTTTTGCTCCAGCTGAATCGATTTACAGATACCCCCTAAAAACCGGAAAAAACCGGTTTTTCATAAAATTCACGGCCGGTTTTGGCCGGATCCGGCTCAAATTTTGCATGGAGTCATCCTTTGATATTCCCAACAGTTGATACTTGACTCAGCAAGATCCCAGAAATGTGTGGTATATCTAGGGGGGGGGGGGGGGGGGGTATTAAATGGGTGTACTCAAAGAGGAGTTTATCCACCATCCTAGATTTTGCTGGTGTTTGATACATTATTCCTCACACCCCTATCAGAATGTTTCTGATTAAGCATACATTTATCATCGTGTTAATTAATAACATCCTATTTAATTTATATTTCATTGTCCTATCTCTTGACCTCAGTACACATACGGTTATATAGACAAACACACACACACACATATACACACATACACACACACACACAACGTGACACAAATACATAAATAATGGGAAAACCAAAATAAAATAGGCAAAGCATAACAAAAAGATTTTTGCAAAATTATTAATTTCAAAACCATACCTAGTGGTTTTGATAGAACGAAAATGACGACAAAAAGTTTAGAGCTATGTACCTACAAAAAGTTTAGAGCTATGTGCCTACATGATTTTGTATATTAAAACTTAAATGACACGTTGATTTTTTTTAGCTATCTTAAAGCGGAAAAATAGTTTTTCAAAGCTGTTATTTAAGATAGATGTCTAAAATTTCATGTTAAGATCAACAAAATCAATAATTGCCTACCATAAAACCCAATTTGTCAGTTTACTGTTTTTGTTATTACAAAAAAATTTCATTCAAGTATAAATAAAAAAATCAATGACAAATGCGCTTATAAAGTCTAACTAACAAACATAGTAATTTAGGCACTTTGGAATGAAACAAAGCATTTAATGATATGATAAGTATTATTGATCAGATCCAACTGCACAATTAAATTACTAGTTAAACAAGAATGACAACATCCATGAAAGCAAAGCTCTGGAATCAAACAGTAGAACAAAAGAATATGAATACTGTATCAAAACATGCCTAATATGCAGAATATTAATTTAATATAAACAAAATTGTAGGTATATCAACTTTTGTTCCAAAAACCAAATGAATAGGATGATTATATCATTCAAAAATTTGTTGTGAAGAAGTATGTCTCACTTTTAAAAATGCTAGTTACCTGAATAGTTGAATTCTCTTTTGAAATTGATTAAAAGCCATCGGAAGCAGAAAAATAGATTACCAGACTCTTTAGAATCTTGAAGAAAATAAAAAATATTATAGTATTAAAGTAACAGAATGTTTGTCCGTGTGTAGAGAAGACGCTGACCACCGGACCGATATAGTTATCCTTTAAAGTGAAGCTTTCTCCTAAGAGAAATCACCCCTAGATAGTAGAATACGTACCCCCCCCCCCTAAGTTTTTTTTTATCACCAGGTACCTTTTTTCCCGGCGTAGCAGCAAGTTAATAATAGGGTAATCAAAGGAAAATATTCTCAATCCTTATATAAAAGTAACAGGATGTCTATTTGTCTGTGTCGAAGGATATCGCTAATCGCTGAACCAATATGGTTCGCCTTTACAATGTAGCTTCTCATAGGTCTATTGCTATTTTAGGAAAGAGTACCACCACCCTTCCCAAGAGTGGTCTACTTCCCCTCATCTCATCTGCACCAAGACGCATCTTGGGGCCTAACCGCTAGTATATCATATAAGTTAATAGAAAAACTGACCTAAATAATTGTAGAATGAAATATCGATGTATTTCAATATCACAGTTAGCTGATTTAATTGTCTCTTTATACCACCCTGAAATAAATGTTGTATATTAGAATAGCCATACAAGTAAAAGAATAGATGGGGCATGGGCTTTATGGAACTCTGTCGACAGGGCGGCGGGATCCCTGTACCGTTCTTATTGGGTTCTTATTCAGCTAAAAGCGTCTGAAATATAAACAATGCCGAGTACCTACAAAAGAGCAAAAAGCAATTTTGCAGACGAAAAGGGTCTCCACCACTTGGGCCAGGTAGTTGTCTGGATTATACATGAATACCTATACATTTATTTACCTGATCAAACTCAAAATTAGATCCGACTCTGTCCATGAACCCGACAAAGCACCAGAAAGCGTCCACCTCGTTTTTCATCACATACAATATTGGGGATAACAGGTCACTCATCCCCTAAATAATAAAGGTCCAGTGGTGATTATTTTCCTACACATACGCTTTCCTAGATTTTCTATTCCCGGTGGTAAACCTACTCCCCTATTAAGTTTGATTTTAGCGAAGATGCTTTAAATTAAAAATACTAGGCCATACAATGAGAAAAGAGAGAGACAGAAAGAGAAATAAAATGAAAAAGTGAAGGAAAAAATCAGTCAATAAAAAAGATAGAACAAAAGAGAAATAAAAGAAAAAGGGATAGAACAGAGCATTACAGACCAATGGGAGGAGAGATAGACAAACACACTTTAAGAGTAGTTATGATCCCCCCCTCGCACAAATATTACACAGAACACAATGTTTTACCTGCACATAACCGAGATCAAAATTATACATGACATACGTCATAAGAATTTCTTCTAGTAGCGCAACATTTTTATTATCATCTCCGTGGTAAAATGGATGGCTCCTGTGATTTATAGAATAATATGTCACGATAGAAGAAAACCAGGTAGATTTGCCATTACAATAAAATATTTTTGTTTAATTATTTTAAGTTTAGGTTTCCTTTGCAGTTTTTATACTCCACTCATTATTTATAATCTTTGAAATCAACAGTTTTGTATGTTAGATTTTTGTATAGGATACATCTAAGCTTCTAACCGTGCATGGCGATGAGTTACACCTGTTCTGGGCAAAGGCATTTCCCCTATTTTTTTACTGCCCACTTATTTTTTAAATAAATTGCTTATAATGGGGGAAGTAGTTTTTCGTTTTTTTTGTTATTTTAGGTCGGGTTGTGTTAGGATATATTGGGTACTGGGTAGCCCCGCGGGGTTAGGGCACCGCAGAAATAGGCCCAATATGGTTAAGACATAATGGGAAAAACTAAGTAACCCCCACCCTCCCACCCTGCTTTTTTCAATTTAATTAAAAATAAGAGGGGACATAAGTGTTCGACAGGCAATTTGTCGGAAGAAGCTTCAATGTTGACGTTCTTATTATTCAATATTCCTGTCAGTTCTTCCAATATCTTTCTCTATTTGAGTCTTTCGCTCTCGAAATGCAGCAAATCTAAATACAAACATTTTCAGTTAGTGGTAGATATATATCTTTGTTTTTTAAAAGTGAGACTTGGATTGGCGAAGCACAAAAAAACTCATGAAATAAACAAACAGAAAAATTGGGTTATGGAGCATATGTTCAGTTGTCATGAAAAAGAAAAGAAAGAGAGATTAGGTATGTAAAACTAAAAGAAAATAAAGGAAAATTTAAATGACGTTTAATTCTTTTAAAGCATACCGACCAACAAACGGACAAAATAAGACTGAATGCCATTTTATTAAAGACTAGCGACTTCGCCCCTAGCCTCTACTAGGGGCTTTGTCCCAAGATGTTTGATCAACCTTATTTTGGGGGGGGGGAGGGAGGGGGGGGGGGTTAGGGGTGTCCCACCCCCCAAGAAAATAGTTATAAACCTTCCCTGGACCTATGAGAAGCTACCCTGTAAAGGAAAACCCGATCGGTTCAGCGGTTAGCAAGATCCTTAGCTACAAACAGACAGACAAACATCGTTCTACTTTGTATTATAGATAGCTTTCCGCGGATATAAATATAAAAAGTTTAAGATTAATTTTATGATTTTTATTTGGAAAATTGTTTGTAATACGATGCTATCCATTATTTTTCCTTATGGCTGAGAACCGGTTCAAATCCAGCGGATATTTATCAGTTTCAAAGCTATACTGGAAAAAGTCTTACCTATTTTGTTGGTCGTCAGAAATAGTTTTCCATTGTAATTTCATTTTGTGATAATCTTCTCTTTTACTCTCTTTGTCGATTTCTCTTTCCTTGAAAAATATTATGACAACATAAATATGTAAACAATGAAACAAAAATTAGAAAACCACAAAATAATGATAAATTCTGTAATACTTCATGTATTCTTGAAAATTTCTTTTTTAATTTGTTTAAAATGTAAGATACTTAATAAAAACGTCCTTTCAAAAGCTTTTTAAAATATAAAATCAACAGAATGATTATATACATTACATACAAAGTTGCCCCCCCCCCAAAAAAAAAAAAAATTACAACAACCAAGATTATACCTTAAAGTTCTATAAATCTAAGATCGAGATTTCAAATCAACAATGAAACTTTACTTAGTAATAACCTAATACGGGCGATGTTGCAACTGTCCAAACACCCGGGTTACAATCCCAGAAGTGAAGTTAATATAAAATTGTACCTGGTATGTGTGTTGCCAGTGATAGTACCCAAGGAGATATTTCCACGCCTCACCTCGAACATTTTCCTCCAATCCACCTCTGCAATTTAAAAAAAAAATATTGAGCATGAGCAATAGAACTGGAAAATATTCATGAAAAATTGATAGAAATCGGCTTAGATATGCCAACATTTAAAAAATGTGACATGACATGACGACAGTCATACAAATAAATTAGAAGTCCTTAAAAGCATTAATATAATAAAAGGTATATACCTGTAAATTTTTTCCAACAGGTCTGGAACATCCTCCACGGCTCCAGACGAGTTAATATGAAGTTCCCAGTCAAGTTGACACACAGGAGAACTTCGTGGAAGATCTTCCAGGCTTTTTAGCAGTGATCTCCTTAAAAAATGATTAAAATGGTTAAGATAGTGGAAATTAATTCTTAATAGTTCTTCTTTATCAATATTGTCTAATCTTAACATAACAATACTATTAGGTAGGTAGTTAACATGTGAAAAGAGCTTTTAAATTGAAAATTCTTTTTGTTTTTCATGAATAGACGTAGAAACCAAAAATCACAGACACAGCAATTGTCTTATTTTCAAATTGGACCATTGTTACAGGGGCCTAAATACAATTCAAAGTTGTACAAAATGCTGTGATGCCTCTGATTTATTTTTATCACCTGCTAGAAACGAGTTGCCAGTTGTCACCATCTTCCCCTCCATTTTCTCCTTGGACAGTACTTGCGACCGTTTCTCCCTTCAAAAAAAAAATGTAGAATTATTTAAAATCTAATTTTTCAATAATAAGATATGTCACAGTAATCGATGTATAATTACTTGGATGTTGTACCAGATTTTCGTGTACTCTGATAAAGTGATACTTAAATAACGTTTTTTCTAACCTCGCCCGAAATCCCCTACAGACTAATGGCGAGCAAATACTGTTTGATAAAATGTCGTCAGAAACACCAACAACCTTCGTTTTACCTGCAAAAGTTCAGCCATTTCTTCGTGTGGTCTATATTCCTTCTCTGTTGGACTAGAAATAAAAGGAATAAGGCATAAAATAACTATTTGACACAATACATACCTAAGCAGTTATTTATTTCTATAAATTCATCAAATATTAACAAAGAACATTTCTTCTAATAGCAACTATAAGTAAGACTTAAACAAAAAGTAAAGTGATAAGCTTTGTTTTGCTGCCCGTTTTTATATCTACTTCTGCCTTATGTTGTACTCAAAAAGATCGTTTGTACGGGAGGTTTTGAATGTTTGTGTATTTGAAAACTACGCGACAAGTGTATTGAAATACAAGTTAGCCATGAAACAAATGATCAATAACTACCTGAAAAGAAGCTTTTCTGCAAATTTACTGAGATAGTTAAGACTTGAATGATAGGGGTCATGTTGGAACTCTTCTATAGCACGCCACACTGTCTCTCCATTAGACCTTAAATTCATTTACAGAAGAATTAAAAATTTTATTAATGAAATAAATAATATTCCATAAAAATCAGATAGCAAACAAAACTTAATTATGAAATAGCTTTCAATAAGAATTTATAGGTATGTACATGTCAGACAACGTTTTTTGTTGCTGAAAATATCTTTATTTCTTTATGAATTCTTAATCAGTTTAATAAAAAAAATCGTATTTCTTTAATATTTGTAATGTTAATTACCTATCAAACAGATTAAGCTCTGAAAGAGACTGGTCGAGGGCAGAAATTTTCTTGTCTGTCAGAAGATAAAGGTTTTCATCTGTGGCAGACTGACGGACGGACATTACTTGTGTGAAAGTCTCCAGAAACTCTTCAGGTCCTTAAAAAAATTAACATCAATAGATACCAATACAAAGATAAAATCTAAGAATTAAAAACATTATTTCACAGCATCATACTAAAGTAAGCCTTAACTAAATTTAGGTTGGTTAAAAAACTTCGACATGGAATAGCAATTTCAAGAATGATAACATAAGCAAAAACACAGCATCTCAATAAGTATGTCTCAAATATAAGTTAAATTGTCCATAATTAGCATTTTGTCTGAACTTTGCTTTCAAAGATTTTTGTCTTTAAACCTATAAATATAAATAAATCATACTTACCATCATCAAGAAAAATCAAAGTATTGTGCCTTGTTCCATCCTTCATTAACAATGTTACTGTGTTACCATCATCTCCAAGTCTAAAGAATTGTATTAGATATTGAGAAGCTACTCCATTCATAACATTATCGTAAGTATAAGTAGGAAAATAAAAGTCGACAAGAAGCGCAGTACTTTTCCTTAAATGAAGTAACAGGATGTCAATGTGTGTGTCTGTCCGTCTATAATGAAGGATATCGCTAACCGTTGGACCGATATGGTTCTCCTTTACAAGGTAGCCTCTTAAAGTTGTGGTGGAAGGTTTATAAATAGGGGCGTAAATATATCTGATTTAAAAAGCAAAAGGTAGTAAACCTAAAAAATCTGATTAAGTCCGCCAAATTTCCTACAAACACTTATTTCTAAAAATCGTCCAAATCAAATTGAAAAGACTTACTTGTATGATTTAATTTCAGATACCTCAGCTGTCAGGCTTATCTGTTTCTCGTTCAGCGAGGAAGAAAATTTTACGGCGGGCGAATCACAATCCTTGCTGCTACTACGAAACTTTACACAGCCCTAAAAAGTAAAATTCACAATAGAAAATAAAGGGGAAAATAAAGGATTTACATTGTTACAACAATATGACAGCGGAAAGGGTAATGTATGAAGTCATACAAATACGTCTATTATCCATCTCTTGTTTAGTGGGTTTCGTTCCCACTTCTCGCATTCCTTCCTTTTTGACGTATTTTTATGACGTCACAAATGACACTTTCTGCTCTCCCAAAACAATGATAAGAATAAGTGAAAGAACAGTAACATATCATACAATGGAAAAGTAAGAAGACTATGTACCTTAGGAGTGGTTGTGGTATTTCTTCCAATAACAGCCCACTCATTTGTATCGGGCGGACTTCCAACCCTTAGAAAATAAAACATAATTATAAATCTGGCCAAAATACAAAAAGTTAGTTTTCAGATGAAAATTACAGTTATTGTTCCCAATTTTTCGCAATTAATATCTTGATGTTGAAAATGTAATACTTAATAGGTATTTTCAAATATAAATGCCTATTTTAATAATGAAACATACGTGAATTGTGTTTCAGCGGCGGCTGGAGACTTGGGTTCCATTCTGTTCCATGTTACAAAAACTCCATGCTAAAAATTATTACAAATATAGGTAAGCGTGCAATTCTTTTTGTTAGTTTGCGTTAATAGTTTTGTATATGTAGCAGGTAGCTGATAATATAAATTGAAGGCACTAAAAAATGTAAATTGTAACACGTACGTACATAGTAACAAAAACCATAAGTAGCCAAACACAAAAATAACGGATTGGCAACAAACAAAGTGAGTTACAGAGCAGATGTTCATTGGCCAAAAGTAAGAAGATGAAAAAAAGATGGATTATTTTGGGTTATACTTATAGTTAACTTAATCAATTAGCAGCCGAGAAAATCACATTTACGGACATAGAGAAAGACAAAGTACATTACAGAGTAGCTTGTTAGTAAACATTTGCAAACCTTTGTATCTGTGACAACTAGCACGCCAGGGTGTAGAACATCATCCTTTGTCGTCTAAACAAATAGAATAGTTAAGATAGGTATGCAATATTCATTCTTTATTACCCCTCATAACATTTTTAGGGAGTGAGTAAAATACTCCTCGGAGAAGGAGCTATAGAATAGAATCTAGCCACATTGGGCACTATCTGATAACAATCCCTATCACATATTTCATGGTAAGAGAGGAAATAAAATTTCAAAGTAACAAAATATTTTGTTTCTTATCTGAAAATGTAAAGAGAAAAATAGTTATAAACCTTCCCTAGAACTACAAGAAGCTTCCCAGTGCACTAGTGCATCGGTCCAGGGGATAGCAAAATCTTAAGCTACATAAAGACAGACATACATCCTGTAACTTTTATGCAATTGATAGGTAGTAAATTTTCAAATATAATTGCATAATTCTATTTTATTTTTAAAGCATCTAATTCTTCATTCTGAACTGAGGCTCCTCTTTAATTTTCGTTATCACCTCTGTAATCTCAGTAATCACGTCCTGCGAATCTAATTTAGATACTTTGACCCATCCATCTCGTAAATATTCTGAATCTGATGATGTAGTTTCAACGTTCAAAGTGTTAAACTTTGACATTTTGTTATTTGATCCCTTCTAAAGGAAACAAATTACGGAATGCATGTGTATTGATGGGATGAAAATTAAACGCTAACTGAAGAAAAATTGAAGAAACCACAAACATTTATATTCAAAGATTGCATAATAGAGGTCCTTATGAGTAATTGATTATAACAAAATTACTAATAGATTGTGATAAAAAATACATTATTTTGTAATGGTAATTAATCTTACTATATAAAAGTAGTTAGATATTTTTTATTTATTATTTTATATTTGTGGTCCGAATGGATCGAACTTTTCCGGGAATCTTATTAAATGTCTTGATGTGATTTTAGGCTATTTTCCGACATACATACATACTTCCCCGCCTTTCCTTAGAAGCTATTAGAGTAAAGAAACTTATTAATATAATGACCTGAATTAGAACACCTTCCCGTCGATACAACTCTTGTCCCTCGATCCTAAACTCTTCCAATTCAGACATTTTGCGTCTCTTACACTCTGAGCTAATTGATGAAAGTATATTTTTTCCTGAAAAACGTATAAAAGTAAATATTTTAATTTAGGCATTTACAGTATATACAATAATTTGTATGATGAAATAGTCTGTTTGTTTTATTTTAGAACAGGGATTCCAGGAACTATTAGATAAAATGATACATTAAGCGAAGCATCTCTGAAAGTCATTTTGATGTAAGTAAGTACGCTTTGAATTATCCTGTATATATTCTGGTAATTTTGGATATATTTATACTGAATTTTAATGCAAAATTATGTAGTAACTTTATATGTGTTGTTTTTAATGTTCGTATGTATGACCATTCATTTACTTGAGCTTCGCTTTTATGGATATTGTCATTCTTCTTATCCAAAAGTTCATCTTTGTTTTTATTGTTTCTTTTTTGACTTCAAAAGTTCAAGTTCCTATGATGTGTGTTTGTTTACATTTAGAAATTACGCAGAATAAAACTACTTTTACGATGTAATATTTTCCTAACTTCAAATCAAACAAAAACGACCTAAAAAAATTCTTTCAGATTATCAACTAATTTTATTTTTAATATTTTAGTATTTAAATACCAAGTATTGATAGTTTTAGTCGAAAAAGAACAATCAAATTCTTTATTTTCTACCCTATTTTTTTTGGGGATCTTAAATTAATAAAGTTTTTGTCCTTTTAACCTGAAATGCGCACAACTCTTGCCGCGTTCCCCCATTCAATATGGCTTGTGGACTTTTTCTATTTTGACTTTTTTCCCTAAAGCCTTTTTTTTTAGTAAAAAATCACAAACGGTCAATAAATACCTACACTTAAATTTTAAATTTAATTTCTCTGTTTGTGTCTTTATATTGGTATCGAAAAAAATGGCTAATCCTGTTGCTCTACTTAATAGTTAAGCTTCTTACGGGCCGTACAAAAGTTTTTATCCATTGAATTTTCACCCCTTCAAAGAAAATGAAAAAAAGTTTAGAGAACAATTATGACATTATTTTTACTGCTTCAAAGACGACATTTTATTATGGAAATTGTTTGCGGCATCCGCAGATTGTTTTCATAAACATGTGGCTAGATTCTGGAAAAAAATTAAAAGTTCAAATCTTGTTATTTTAATTATTTTTAACTCCTTAAAGGATTGACGTTGAAATTACTCAAGACATTTGAAGCTTCCCTTAAAAGTATAACCCAATTGGACTTGTAATCTCGTTCAGACATATAAAAAGACTTTACAACTTCTTTAGTAGGATTATATATCAACCCCTAAAATCCTTTTTAAGAAGCCGGGCAACTCTATTCAATTATTGTCAGTCAGTCTGGAATATATACGTAGGAACATAATGTAATTCTCAGTTGCTATTTTCGATAGTTGTTTAATTTCTCAAAGTTTGTTAAAGATTTCCCATTGACATTATAAGGTGCTTTATTAAACTTACTTGGTTCATAGATAGGTCTGTTAGGCAGAACAAAAATACAAATTATGTGTAAACAATAATATATTAATTATCTTACCTATGTGTCTTAATTTCAACATTTTCTGTTAAGCTAAATTCCTAGACCTCATAATCGGTCTGGAGCAATATTATTGAGAAAAAAAATTTTCATCCTTTAATTGATGTTCATGCCATTTTTTAACATACTGACTTATTTCTGATCATATATTATTTATTAATTGCATTATTTCAGATTATTCTTTAATACTGAAGTGATCAAAATGGTCGATAAAATGGAGGGTGGTCAAACCAATAAACTCAAATTCAACGTGACTGGCATGGGTAAAAAGAATAAGAACGGCGGCGCCCCCAGCTCACCCAATAAAAAGTTTAAGAAAGATAAGAATGCAGGTAAAAAATTTGTTTCTTCGCTCAAAATAGTAAGAAATTCCATCTTTTAGAACTCAATTGTATAAGATGTGATACTCATGGGGTAAATCTATGTTTTTATTATTTAACATATATATAAACTAGAAAGGGAGAGGTCATTTTCTAGTAAATCCCGTAAAGGTGTGTGTTATAAGGCCTAAAAATAGTAGTAGAACGATAAGGTGCTCTATATATTTGTATTTCCTATTGAATAGAACAATAGGGAAGAAATTTTTTTTTTTTTTTTGATAACCGTACCTGGAATATCTGAAATTTCTATCAAATGCTTTGTTTGGCTCAAACTGACACAAATAAAAAAAAAATATAATTATAATAAATCAACCTGTAAAGAATGACTTCTTCCTTTGTTTAATGGTATAGATTGTTCTTAACCTTTACCTTGTACCTATAGAAAACATTATTATTATAATTATATTTTTTTTAAATTTTCGTCAGTTTGAGCCAAACAAAGCGTTTGATAGAAATTTCGTATTTTTTTTAGATAATCCAGGTACGGTTATCAAAAAAAAAAAAAAAAATTTCCCTATTGTTCTATTCAATAGGGAATACATATATCTAGAGCACCTTATCGTTCTACTACTATTTTTAGGCCTTATAACACACACCTTTACGGGATTTACTAGAAAATGACCTCTCCCTTTATGAAGCTTCAAAAACATTTTGTGGTTATTTATGAGTACTTTTGAATTAAATGTCAATATATATTTCTTCCTTAGAAGTTGATTGTATTGTAACTTATTTTTTGTTATAGACTAGATAGACTCGACCGGCCACATACTTATATTACCTATTATTAGTGGATTCTCCCCCTCCTATATAAAATATCGTTCATTAATCTTTAGTTAGAGATATAGAACCTAGGTATGAAATCAAAACAATCGGGCTGGTGGTGGATTTCCTTGTTTAGAGTTGGCGTTGTAGGTGTCCTACTCCCAACAAACTTCAATTCACCGCACGACCAGTATATACATGTTATATTTCCTTAGAAGCACAATCTTGTCAGTTCAGCTGTTAAGGAGATCTTAAGTTTTAGACAAACGGACGGACAGCTATCAGTTTACTTTTATTTTAGATACCCATCCTATTTTTATTCATTCTTTATTTTTACTTCTTCAGGTGAAAAGAAAGACAAAGGACACAACAAGGAGAACAAGGCAGAAAAGCGGGAGAAGAAAGTGAAAAAGAAGGTTTACACTGATGAAGAGAAAAAGGCGTTCATTGAAAAGACAAAAAAGTTTAAAGTTGACAAGAAGAAATTGGGTGGCGGTAAAAAGTTCAAGAAAACTGATAACCCCTTGGAATCTAAGACCAAAAAGTTGGAAAAGGTATATTTTACTTAACAAAAAACAAATTGCGACATTTTCACGAATAAAATTAGTTTTGTTACCAACCTAGGTATCTATCTACTATTTCTTACAAATATGCTTTCTTATACCTGTTTAAAGAAAGCTATCCTTTTAGGTAGTAAGCTTTTTTTTTATCGTTGACTACTGCATGATTCAATTGAGTTCTTAAATTCAGGGAGGCTTCACATAGGTCTCAAAGAAAGTGGTTGAGGCCATTTTATTTTAACACCTATGATGGCTATTCATTCAATCCTTGAATACAGAGCCCATAGATCATTTGCTAGGGGTGATGCCATTAGTATTATATAAATCGTTTTATATTACTATCTTAATATTAAAACATCGGATTGTACATGATCTCAGGATTTTTATTTATTTAGACTAAGAAATTGTTGAACAAAAAAGAGACTCGAGAGAAGCAGAAGGAAATGAAGACTGGTCGAAGAAAGTTCAAGTTGGATGAGGTGTATGATATCGGTGTCAAGGCAAAACAAGTTTGGGAAGAGGTAATTTATAGATATATAACTTTATATAAGTCAAACAGACCCAATAATTTGCCCAACTAAAAAGGAATTTCTTGTAGACCAATAGTTTTGTTTACTTTTAGTTAAGTTTCTAGACAAAATAATAATTTAGGTACATGAGTCAAGCTTTATCCTGAGATAATTAACTGTTTATAGCTGACTTTTATATCAACTCAGGGGTGCATATTCTGCTTGGGTTACCTTGTGGTTAAAGTGTGAAAGGGGGGGAAAATAAGCAAAAAAGGAGTTCTGAAACTTTTTCAACTCCTTGGAGAAAAAAAACAAGAAAAATATGTTGGAGTTGTAAAAAATGAATAAAATAAAGTAGGTACTTTTTCTATTTTTCACCCCTCCTAGGAGGAAAATTTTGCATCAGGAGAAAAAATGATTATTGTGCTGAAAACACACTATGTATTAACTCTAATATTAAGGTGAGAAGAGGAGATTGTCCCGAGGATAAGAAAAAGAAGCTAACCAAAGAACTTCACGATCTAGTTAAGGGAAACATTAAGGTAATTAACATGAAGAGCGCAGCTACTCAAGTGCCGATCGAGCACAGTAATAATTTTAAAGTAACTCTACGGGGGTCCCTAATCCTGTGGGGCCTATACTTGTGCATTAATCCTGCGGGGTTACCTAGTAGCAAATATAACCTATCCTAACCTGACTTAAAGCAATGCACAAACAATGACCACCCTTCGTATTTTTTATTTAAGGGGGGGGTTTTTATTGCAACCATCTCGTAATCAGTGAGCAAATGGCACTTAGAATTCGAATTTCCATCTATAATTTTGCATGAGTAATCCTTGGTAGATCTATTTTCCCTAAATCGAACAAAAAGTTGAAAAAGTAACGGCTAACGGCTGGCGGCTCCTCTGTTTTGCCATTTGTTTGATATCTATATTGCAAATTAGTCACGAAACCTCTCTCAACATAATACTCTTTTCTACTCCAAAACGCTATCAAACGGTTCTAGACGGTAGCTGTTGGTACTAGAAGTTTTAAAATTGGTTATTGCTATCATTTAACATGAATTAAACCAAAAATATGTTTCAAAAAGTTGATTCCTACGTAATTGATGATGGATTTACCCTGAAAATAGGCAAAAAAAGGCTGAACGGCTGAGCCGCTAGCCGTTACTTTTCCAACTTTTTGTTCGATTTAGGGAAAATAGACCTATCAAGGATTACTCATGCAAAAGTTTAGATCGAAATTCGAATTCTAAGTGTCATTTGCTCACTGATTACGAGATGGTTGCATTAACCCACCCCCCCCCTCTTGGGAGCGGGATTTTCTTTGCTCACTAATCACTTTAAGGGAAACCGCATTTAAATCTTTGTTTTTATTCTAGAAACTGATCCATGCCCACGACACAGTGCGAGTAGTTGAATGCTTGATGGCTGTTGGGGATGAAAGTATTAGAGACGCACTTTTTGAAGAAATGAAAGGAGATATCCTAGGTAAGGATATGTTTATCGACTGCTGTGCCTTTAGTTGTTGTTCATATGTTTGTGAATGAGGGAGGGATGGATAATTAGATTGTAAATTATACTCATACTCAAAGTTTTATAAATACGCTATTATATTTGTTTTCCCAAAAACTGTGGGTGCTTTCTAAAGGTTATTTTGCTTATAATGATTTTTTTTGTTTATTCATTTTTTAAGCCTTCAGATCTCTCCAGATGATGTTTTGAAAGCTATATAGGCATCAATACCAGATAAATAATTCTACATTAGTACATACCGTATACTTAATCTAATCATTGCCTGATATTAAAGTAAAATGAGCCGTTACAAAGTTTGAGAGGGTATAAGCACTCATTATGATTATGGTGATGATTTGATGAATTTACAATTATTTCTAGAAATGTGTAAATCCAAGTACGCGCATTTCTTCGTGATGAAAATGTTGAAATATGGCAAGAAAGAACAGAAAAAAATTATTGTTAAAGAATTGGAGGGAAAAATTGCTAAGGTGAGAAAAATGTTATTGGCTTGAGTTTATATATAAATATCTACCTATTGGAGAAATACATAAAAAGAAAATTAAGAATGGTAATGATTTAAGCTCCACAGTACATGAATAATTGACACGATTATTATTAAGACGCTCATTTTTCAAGTTTTTATTTTTTTGAAATCTTTTTTTTAACCTTGTTGTTTGTAAATAATGCCTAATATTGGAGACTTGATATCTGAAAATCAATTAACGGGAAAAATTTAGGCAAAATTTGAAAATATACCTATGGACTTGGTTGACAATCCGAAGCATGTTTGGATGGTTACATATAGTCATTAAAACATACGAATTCCTGAATTTTAAATATATTTAGAACTTTTACATTTCTTACATTCTTACAAAATAGACCTACCAAGGATTACTCATGCATAATTTCAGATGGAAATTCGAATTCTACGTGCCATTTGCTCACTGATTACGAGATGGTTGCATTAAAAAAAAACTTTTCTTTCATTGACCTATCCTTTCATTCTTTTATTATACAGTTGATGAAGAACAAGATAGCCGCCGAGGTGGTTGAGAACATCTATTCCGACATTGCCAACGGCCACCAGCGAGTGTGTATGCTGCAAGAGTTCTTAGACCACCAGTTCCGTACTTTCAAGGTGAGACAACGGAAACAATATATACGTGGATTTATTGACTGGGAAAAAAAAAGGTTGCTAACATGGACCTCTATTTCATTGGTCATTTCGTTCATCCAGTAGAATGAAATTGGTTGGGGTAAAGGGGGTATCGTTTTTTTTTTGGCGAGCTGCGAGTTTCATTTTATTAGAGTACATGAAAAGATACAACCAGTTGAATTATTCCACAGTATACTGTTACCCGAAATCGGTTTCTTATTCGTTAGTTTAAAACCTTTTAGTGAATTTTTATTGGTTGGTTTAAAACCAGTACTTTGTGACCAAACTTTTCAAATTACCGGATATTCGGCATTAGAAATCAGCCGGATATCCGGTATCCGGATAGTTTTAATATCCGGTAATTGGCCGGATATTGAAAACGGCCGGATATCCTAATAATTTTATTTGATGCACTAAAGGCTAATTTAGTAATTACTGTGAATGAAAACTTGAATGTTATATTTTTATGCAGGAACCTGAATTGAAGACAGTAAAGGAAATAATTGCTAAGTACCCGGACAGAAAAAAGGATATCCTTACCACTCTCCATGAAAACGTTGAGGTAACTAAAAAGCAACAATAAACGCTGCTAAAAAGCAGTCAATGAGGGGTCTGACTGCCAATGATATTAAATGACCAAAAATACCCCATTGTTAGAGGAAACTTTATTAAAAATTACACCTATCTTTGAGAAAATCTAATAAAAAGATAACACATTAATTCATACATTTTCGCTTAAAAAACGACAAAGCTAAACATCGCATTTTGCACATACTGGAATATGTTTCCTTTATATTCTGTCAATATAATGATCACATGTCAAAATTTGTATTTTCTACCTTCTTCGTCCACGAAGGGAAAGAGAAATTTCCATGGTTGCCATGTGATCACACATTGCCAGAATATTTGAAAAACAGTATGATCAATATTATGAAAATACGATATGTAACTAATGTAATATTTTAGACTTTAATCCGCAAAGGATGTTACAACCACTCTCTTGTTCACAACGTGTTGTATAATTATTTTGAAACCTGTCATGAGAACCCCAAACAGAGGGGGGAAATTATTGAACAGCTGAAGGATTCTCTTATTCACATGGTCCACACCAGGTATTATTTGTATTAATTCCTTTATAAAAGTAACAGGATGTCTGTGTGTTTGTCTGTATAGCAAAATTCTCATTAAGTTAGTTTTTTATCTATTCCCCGCGGGGCTACCCAGTAGCTAATATAACCTGACCTAACAAAACTTTATCATAAAGAATCATAAAGGGGAAGGGTTTTCATGGCGTAACTACGTAACATGGCACTTTAAAGAAATACGTCTAACTGATGTATATGTGAAGTACTTGGATATATTGACAGGGAAAAATTCATCGTCAATTTAGCCTGTTAACATGGGCCTCAATTATTGATCAGTTTGCTCATCCAGTAGGAGGGGTTGAGATGTATAGTATCATTATTTCAGCCAGCTGCGAGCATCACTTTATCAGAGTATATGGAAATCTGGTGAAACATCCAAGTAACAATATAACGATTGCCTAACTTATTTCAGGGAGGGAGCGTACACAGCCCTGCACTGTCTCTGGAACTCCAACCCCAAGGAGAGGAAGACGACCATCAAGACGTTCAAAACCTTTATGATCAAGACTGCAAAGGAAGAATATGGACACATGTTTTTGTTAGGTATCCACGTTTTTAACAAGAAATATTTTCTTCAAGTTGGAATTTAAAGCATCTAGAAGCGTAGAATAGTTATCGCATCGTATGGTTTATAGGGGATTCCGCGTATATTGATATGAAAGATATTAACAATCTTTGTTTAATTTAATCAATTTAAAGGGGTGAGGGATATTTTAGAGGTTGGTAGAGTCTTAAAAAAAACATAGAATTGGCAAGTTACATGATACAGGTAGGTACCAGCAAAATTATTTTAGTCGATTTTAATCGTTTTATAATAGGGAGGGGGTAAAATTCTGAATATGCGTCGCAGTTGCTTTAGTGTAGTATAGAAGTGTAGAAAAACGGTGGTGTAGCCGTGACTTAATGCAATAACTGCCATTTATCGGTGATATTACGGCAGTTCTTACGAACCCGGTTTTTGTTAATCACATTTATGGATGTTGTCTTCTTTGTTTTTATGGATAGATTGCCACATACCTATGCTTTTTTTTAGTTTTAATCGTTCTTGTTTTTGCTAGGTATCTTTGATTGTGTTGACGATACAAAATTTGTTGGGCAAACAGTAATCAGTGAACTAATGAAGGATCTGGACACGCTATTCAGCGATAAATATGGCGTCAGGTAAGATGTTACTCTCTTGTTTAGGTTAGATACGACCGTTCGCATGTGTCAGTCCATCCATCTGTAAAAACCGGATAGTTTTTATTTTTAATTCAGGCATCTTAGAGTTCACATATCGTATTCTAACTTGGTATAGTGATTCTTAGCAACAGTTAGGTGCAATTTAAAAATCGTAGTAGTAGGTACCAGTAGGTTCGTACGTTTAATTTAATTTATATTAAAATCGTCCTATTCTCTCGATTTTTTGAATAATGATTCCTTGAATCACTACGCATAATGTTAGAAGCGGAGCATCTATGTAATTAGATTTAAAAAATAATCCATTTTTGTTTCAGGGTTTTGAAGTATTTGTTTGGAAGACGTGATACAACATATTTCAACAAAGAGTTTGCCGAAATTTTAGAGAAGGTATGCATGATTTACTAGGGATTCTGTATTCGAATGGCGATGGATTGGGTAGAAAAATATCCTAAAACCATCTTAGCTTTACTTTTATCGATAACTTAGTCTGTACAGTGAGATCTTAACTTAGTAACAAGTTGATTCGCTATTTTATTATTTACTTTGGTGGTAGGTTTTGGGTCTCTAAATATTTATATCGTAGTTACTCTAAGTAAACTTAGTCGGCTGTGTTAACATATGTTTTGCAAAGTCTTATTTTCCCTATTTTTTTTACACGGCCTATCCTATATCCTCCCCTTTATTATTTCAACCCCCAATTAGTATGTTTGACGTTATCCAGTGGTGGCGCTAGTTCCCATTCAATTATTTGTGAAGCTTATTTCTTTGCAGCCAAACGATAAGATACTATCAACTGTCTAATTAAAACGGCTTATTCCAATTTTGTCAAGTAAAGATATTAATATTAAAAAGTAGTATAAGCGACGACGTAAACATATACACATTCAGCTAGCATATTTACGACTTAAAAATTGTGCCCAATAACTATATAGTTTTCTACTTATTTATGAACACAGTTGCAAGGACAGGATACAGTTATTTTGTGTCCTTCACTTTTGATAGTTTCTGATATATTGCATGTTCTATTTAGGGAGATGGTAATGAGCACAGTAAGAAGGATATAGACATCCGACACAAAGAGTTGGCTGCCATCGCAGCACCACCTGTCATTAAGTTCATCATGGAGGTAAAATTAATAAAGCATTAAACGTTTTTACCACGGCTTATTTTTATGTCTTTTTGATAAAAAGCAACTAGTTTTCACTTTTTCCACCAATTAAACAATCAATGCTTTCTCGTAATTTGTCTGGCCCATGGGACATCTATAACGATGGCAGGGGTATTTATTCTGCATGGTTGACCCTGCTAAAGGGGGGGGGGGGGGATAAAAGAATATGTAGAAAAGTTTAATCTTGTGCAGAAAATACACCCTCTGAATGATGGTCCTTTAATAGTTTGACAAACTAAAGTTAAAATTGGTAAAATCTTTTTCTACGGTCCAAGTAACAATTTATAGTCTTAATTTGCACTAGGTACTTATCATTTCTGGTAAATGTAATTGTCCAATGTCTACGCTAAGCTAATTTAGGTTTTAAAAATTAAAGTGATTTATTGTTTAAATAATGACATATAACCTCACGATCCTCCCTTATTTTTTCAGAAATTTCCTGACAACCTGATGTTGCCCAGTACATCAATTCTTCTGCAGTGTATCTTCAAGTATTGTCCAGATTCTCCAGAATTACAGGAAACAACTTGCAAAAAATCAAAAAAAAAAACGTTTTGGTACTATACAACTGATGATTATGACTAGAGGGATAGTTGTATCAAGTGCATTTAACAAGTTTGATTGCAAGCATAAGTTGCAAGAATACCATCTAACATATATAATATTGTATTACAATAAATAACAATCAATAAGGCACCAACAAAATAGTCTTTATGCTGTTTTGTGAAAACATGACAGCCATATAAGTTGCATATATCAAAAAAAAATTAAATTGATATTCTTAAATTTACCTGGTAAAAAATTTAAGTTCTTTTTAATAGAATTTATGTCCTATCGATGTAGTTTAAACTATAAAACAGAAAAAAAATATGCAGTTCACTAAACACAATTTAAATGCACTTCGTGCAAGTACCCCTTAAAGTAACATTTTTGACAAAAAGTATTGACACTGATTGGCTGGAATTATTGTCCTTATACCTAAAAAAGTTTTTTTTTATTATATCACTATTTTATAACGAAAACTTAAGACTAAATTTTCGTTTTCCATTAAAGAGTGGTTATCAACTATAATAGAAGAACATAATATTTTTATGCAATTTGTGATTACAGGAATGTTTTGCCCAGATGGCGAAATTGCTTGCAAGGCCATTTGCTAAGGTTTGTTATTTTATTTTAAATTATCAGCTACGTTCCTAGTGGGGAATTGCATTCTCAAGACCTAAAAAATGTAATTTAAAACAAATATTAAACATCGAATGTTTGTTCAGATTTGTTACACATTATTCTCTATGTAGTAAGCAAAAAAGTTTTAACATGCTATTTTGTATAACCACCTCTTACCTTGCTAAAATGACATGATGTTTGTGAGGGGTAAATAAGATGTACATATATTTTCATACTGATATGTTTTAAATAAAATAAATCTTAAGGACCAACATCCCCTAAGCTACCCACTTGCCATTTTAGCCCTGGAAATTAAGAGAGGCAAATTATTTTGGGGTGGGGGTAGATTATTTTCTGCTACAGATTCAATAATAATATTTCCAGTATGGCTTCGAAACCGATGAATATTCGCTGGAATAGAACCGATTTTCAGCCATACCGATACTTGATGATGGAAGGTAGAGGTGGTACGAAAAGTCGAATTCTCTACTTTCCATTTTAGTATTTGAAATGTTTTTAAAGGCGATTTTTCTTGGGAAAATTGAGGTTCCTTCACCCAAAATTAATGTAAACTTTCCCTGGACCTAGAAGCTATGCAACGGACAGACGGATATCTTGTTACTTTGTTACTTTTGCACAAGGTTGTAAAAGTGTCTTGGAGAATGCAGGGGACAATTAATCCATTTAAATCCTACACAAATAGTAATTTTCATTAACCGTAGAAATAGTTCTGTCAGATATTATGAATTTTGAGATCAATGATGTAGACATCTCAATCATATATCAATGTATGGTATGTTTAACTAAGGGGGGGGGGGGGGTTAATGCAACCATCTCGAAATTCATGTATAAATGGCACTTAGAATTCGAATTTCGAACAGAAATTTTTCATAATCATGAGTAATCCTTGGTATTTCTATTTTCCCTAAATCGAACAAAAAGTTGGAAAAGTAACGGCTGGCGGCTCAGCCGTTTAGCCATTAGCCGTTACTTTTTCAACTTTTTGTTCGATTTAGGGAAAATAGACTTACCAAGGATTACTCATGCAAAATTTCAGATCGAAATTCGAATTCTAAGTGCCATTTATACGAGATGGTTGCATTAAAGCCCCCCCCCCCCCCCCCTTAATTTTATTCATATTATTTTAGGGAGATGAAGCCCCTAATATGGTCGAGAACCAGGCCAGTAGCATGTTGTTCAAGAAACTTATTATCCAGGTGAGCAAAATTATTATTAATTTTTTTTTGAGGGGGGTGGTTTTTTTTTCCCGGATCCCGTAATTGAAGGTGGAGTTGATTGTTTTAGCTCCCTCCTTTAAATGAACCATGAAATTACATTTATCGATGTTGTCGTTTATAATATCTTAATGTACATTGTACATCCTTTAACAAACATCCCCTTCTTAAGATAAAGGATCACAGACTATAGTTTATACAATTGTACAATTTGCACCTTTCTAATATTTGATCAGTTAGGGAGGCGACATTGAACGGTAAATTACACTGGTACCCAATGTTTTATACAAATTCTCTTTCATTCGTTGGATATAACATTAGGCTCTTTTTAACCAATAATTTTATTTGAAGAAGGGTTAATTTTCTTTATCTTTATTAGTGATAATCTTCCATTGTCTTATCCCTTAAGTTCCCTGTTAATTTGTTTCATAAACTAAACAAGAACATATTCAGGACAAAGATCGTCATGCGGCCGGACATCCCACCTTCACCAGCTTCCTGATGCCCCTGCTGACCGAGGACAATATCGACAGCTGGCTCAACTGCAACAAGGGCTGTGTCCTGTTCCTCAATATTTTGGATTTATTAGTCCCGGTAAGTTTTAACATTTAACTTGGATTGAGGTTTCAAAAATTCATTTCTAATAATTTTAGATCCTTGTGGGTTATGTTCACCAACCCTCTCCCTCTACATTTCTTTTATATAAATTATGAATATATCCATACCATAAAGTTTTCCTGCACTTTTAAATTTGGGGGTTTCTTATTATACTAACTTGCCCTGATATTATCTTCAATTTTACAACTTTTATTTTCAAGTATTACGACCATAGAATAAATAAGGTTTCTATCTATGAGAGATTTTAGTTAAGAATTGACTAAGTAGCGCATTAATATGAAGTCAGCTAGCACAATTTTTAATTAATAAAATGTAGTTCTTACTTTTATTAACTGTGTATTATTATTTCCAAGACTTATTGTAAATACAGGGTGTTTTTTTTAATGGAACAAAAGTATTGCTTAATATAACCCACTTGCCATTGACAGAAATTAATAATCTATATCTTAATTTCTTCATTGGGTTGGGCATTTTGTATAAGAAAAAAATATTTAGCGATTTTCAACAAATTATGCCTTAAAAACCGGTTTTTTCAAAGTACCTATTTTTGGAAGATTTTTGGATCATGACCAATTTAAAGAGTGTGCAAAAATGCGTACATTTTTAAAAATCAAATTGTGTGGCTTGTTTTAATAGTAGAAAAATGTTATGCATACCGTTAGAATTGTCATAAACTCTAGTTTTTGGAAATATATGTATCTTATTCATGCAATTTGTAGTATAGAAGCTACGTTGGAAAATGTGAGAAAGGTTGAAAAGTTTTAAGTAAGTTGGGACATTTTACCACGTAGCTCCTAAAATATACGTAGCACAGGAATAGTTCTTAAACACCCAAAAAATAGAGTTTATGACGATTCTAACGATATGTATAACATTTTTCTACTATTAACATAAGCCGCGCAATTTGAATTTTAAAAATGTACGCATTTTTGCACACTCTTTAAATTGGTCATGATCCAAAAATCTTCCAAAAATAGGTACTTTGAAAAAACCGGTTTTTGAGGCATAATTTGTTGAAAATAGCTAAATATTTTTTTCTTATACAAAATGCCCAAACCCAATGAAGAAATTAAGATATAGATTATTAATTTCTGTCAATGGCAAGTGGGTTATATTAAGCAATACTTTTGTTCTATTAAAAAAAACCCTGTACCAGGTAAATATATGTATAAAAATTAGATTATTAAAATCAGAAAACAAGTCAATCATAAACAAATCAACTTAAATTTGACCATATTCTAGGAGTACACAGCTGAGTTAAAGAAGAAAATGAAGGATTACAAAACCCTCCTCTCCAAGCTGCAACATAAAACTGCTGTAATTCTCAAAGAAAAACTGGCGGCATAAATTCTTCAATATGTTATTTGGCCCCCTCTTATTTTCAACAAACGGCGGAGGATCTTAAGATATCAAGAACAATCAACTGTTCAAAAAGAACTTCCACCCACAAGACTGTCTGAATTTTACCTTTTTCGCTGTTCTAAAATTATTTTGAAGATTTATCCCTTTTGATAACATTGGTCGCCAGTCTATGTGATCTTCTGCATTGAAAACTATTGA
The DNA here is from genome assembly GCF_053477335.1 of Acartia tonsa. NCBI lineage: Eukaryota > Metazoa > Arthropoda > Copepoda > Calanoida > Acartiidae > Acartia > Acartia tonsa. Next base: position 22,749,247 of record NC_137266.1, read on the forward strand.
AAACTTTGTACCTATTTAATAGATTTTTTGAGTTGTTTAAATAAATTTAATTTTTTTCAACTTTTTTTATAATTCCTATGCAAAGCTACTCTAAAAGTTAATTTTACGTTTATAGCCAGTATTGTTTAGTACCTATTGACTAGTTTTTTACCTGTTTCAATACCTTTGGTCCCCTAACCCCGTGGGACTACCAAGTACCCAATAAAACCTAACCTGAAATTAAAATAACTACCTAGGAATACACCCCCCCCCAAAAAAAAAAAAATTTGAACGTTTCTACCCCCAACTACTTCTATTTTTATTTTTCCTTTTGAAACAAAGATTAATTTGAGGGGGAGGGGGGATCGACTTTCCCACACCACCACACAGGGGTGTATATTCTGCATGAGATCCCCTGCTCAGGGGGGGGGGGGGAAATAAAAATAAGTGGTTGGAGGGGAAAAAAATGTAAAAATTAAGAAAACTGAAAACATTTTTTCCATTTCGCCCCCCTCCTTGGTTAAAAAAACTAAAAAAATGTGTGGTAGGAGGGATAAAATAAATAAAATATAGAGTTCTTTCAATATTTTTCTATTTTCCCCCCCTACTTTTTAAGAAAAATCTAGGGGGAAAAAAAAATATAAAAAAGGGGGGGGGGGCGAAAGTGACACTTTTTGAAACCAAAACTAAAAGTCAAAGGAACTCAACTAAAAAAAGAGTTACAGGTCTGACATTTTGCATGGCAGTTGCTTTATAGGGGTACAATATGGAACTGTGAAGAAACGGCGGCGCAACCGGCGAAAACCGCCGAGAAAAGGCAACAAAAATTACGGCGTGAAACGGCGGTTTTCGGCGGTTGCGCCGCCGTTTCTTCACAGTTCCATATTGTACCCCTATAAAGCAACTGCCATGCAAAATCTCAGACCTGTAACCCTTTTTTTAGTTGAGTATATAATTTCTTTCGATATAATTATCTCCCTATTGGCTAGTTTTCTATATGCATATCTATTTCTCAATAAATCTATTTTCCTTACCCGGCATTACTATCTAAAAAAAAGTAAATATTTAATAATCTAAATGATTTTAAAAAGATTTTCTAAATTATATTTTTTCTTTACATTACCATCACCAAAGGGTTAATGATGATGATTACAATTTTAGTTTAATATTTGAACACACAAAGTGTCGCCACAATCGAATTCTTTTAAAACAGAGTTTTCTTACATTTATTATTTTATAAATTTAAATTTTCTTTTTTATGATTAGAAATAAAATACATTGATATAAGGTAAATAGCAACATGAAATTAAAAAAAGGAATTTATTTTTAATAAAGTAAATAATGGGTCTTATCGTTCTGGGCAATGAGAGTTTATTATGGATTATTGGAGCACAATGAGTTTTAAACAAATATTCCTTGGAAAACTTGAGCTCGTTTATAGACATTTATTTCCTATATAGATCTGACATGGATCTTGAAGCAATTAAGCAGGCCGTTTTGTACATGTTAAAAATTAGAAGATTTCATTAAATAAAAGTTATCGCAAATATACTTAGTAAATAACAAGGATAACTATTGAACACTTGAAGAATGTAAATTAGTAAAAACTTAATGCAGAATATTTATTTAAAGGTATAAACAAAATAGGATATATACTTTTTGTCAAACTGCGTAAATACAGGTTTCTGTTTGAGTACAGGCATTCATTTTTATAGTTTAATTATAAGGATGCTTCGCTTAAGTAGGGTAAGGGGGGGGAAATTTCGGTTTTTTTTCGGTTTTTTTGAAAAAAAATGGGGTAAATATTAATATTTTCAAATGAAACCAAGACCAGTAGAAAGCTTACGGAAAGGACTATCAGGTCCTAAAAGGACATTATCCTAGGACTTTTAGAAGTTGGCCGAAATTGACCGCAAAAAAGTTACCGATATTTCCCCACCACCGGGGGAAATATCGGTAATTTTTTTCAACCTAAAAATAATCGATGAAAAACGGCCAAACGGCCAGTCGAACATAAATAATCATAATTAGTATAGGTTATAGGGATTATCCACAAAAAGTTTCATAATGATCAGACTATTCCTTCTATGTTAAAAATGAATTTTTTTGAAAGACGCGAATTTTCGATTTTTTTTTTCGAAAATTTTTTTTTAAAAAACTTAAAATTAATATAAGAAAAAAACGTATTTTATTACTTTTTAGGCCTGATCCTAAAAAAGCTCACATTGAACTATAGATTTAGCCCAAAAAACATGAAAATTGATTAAAAATTGACCTCAAAAATTGAATTTGAAGCAAAAGTGTCATCTTTGCAAAAAATCTTGACTACATTTTAACCTTAAAAAAATCGATGAAAAAAGGCCAAACGACCAAACAAGCGTAAAAAATCATAATTAGTATAGGTGATTGGGATTAACCACAAAAAAATTCATAAAGATCGGACTATTCCTCCTATGTCAAAAATATTTTTTTTTCAAAGGACCCGAAATTTTGATTTTTTCCTCGCAAAATTTTGATTCAAAAAATAAAATTAATTTTTTTTTTGTTTTTTATCTGTTCTATTCATTTTTAGGCCTAATTCTTAAAAAGTCCATATGGAATAATAGATTTGACAAAAGAAAACATGAAAACATGACCTTAAAAGTTGAATTTTAATTTCTTTTGAAATTACCGATTTTTCCCCCGGCGCCAACTTTGGTCATTTTTGAAAAAAATATTAACCCGATTTTAAAGCTCTCAACGGATTTGGAAAAAGCGGGCAATTTCTAGTTCAAAAAGTTTTTCAGATCAGCTCTAGGTCTTACCAATTTTTGTGTAGGTCGATCTTTACACACCTACTAAAAAATTTTTGGAAAAAAAAAAATTTTCGTCCGACTTTGAGACCCAATAAGTACCCTTAATATTCATCTCACAAAAAATTCATTTTATACTTTTTTGTAGGCAATTTAATAAGGAACAAATTTGCTTTTATGTTTTTTTCTGTCATTTGAAAGGAACATGGAGAAAAAGGTCATTTAATGAAGGTAGGTCGAAATTACCGAGAATAGCCCCTTACCGAAACTTCCCCCCCCTTACCCTAGATATTATACCTTGTTGTCCTAGGCATCATTATTCCAAAAACCAGATGAACATTGCAATCATATCACATAAAAAATTTTAGTCAAAGAAGTAAAAAATATGCATGTTTTAAATGGACGCACGGACTTTCCGGGAACGATTATAGATTCGCTTTTAAAAATATAAAAATAAGGATGGCAACATTTATAAGTAGCTAAGCACAAAAAAAATCGGGGATTCATAAAGGGCCAAAACAAATTAGAGAGCAAATGTTTTAGTTATAAAAAGTGAGGTAGTAAGAAGGAAATGGGAATTTAAAATCACAAAATCTTTCATAAAACACAGTCTGACTGACAAAGTAAGTAAATAGTATTTAATTTGAATTAAATAACAATTGATAAGTAAAAATAGATCTTTCTATTACCATCATAAATTAATTTTATTGTTCATGATAAGAAGTTAATATTAGACGCATTTACTAACAACTTTAGTACAGTGGCGTGCACAGGGTTTTATCAGGAGGGGTTTTTGACACAACTCTTAAGCTAGAAACGGGGGGGGGGGGGGGGGGGGCTTTGTTAAAGTGTAGTAACTAGAGGGTTGTTAAGTTTTGTCAGTAGACTGTATAGTTATACAACCCCATAGCTTTCCACATAATCAACTTACTCAAGTCAAACAAGTGTTCCCCTACATAGTTTTGCCAGGAGGTAGATACACACCTCCTGCTGCACGCCTCTGCTGCAGTACTTAACAAAGCTAATTGTGCTTTGTTTACATAGCCTATGTACAATATTGATAACCTTAATTTCATAATGATATTTTATATTTATTTTTCTCTGCAAAGGCCAAATTTTCATGCTTCGATATTAACAAGAATTTAAAAAACCTCTTAGTTGGCATTTTTTGATGTAGGTGGTTTTTAAGTATGTCCTTGTATTTTAGTTTAACCGTGAGGAAGACGATGGAGATTATACCTGTGTTGTCTACAATCAATGTGGTTCTGTCAACCATACTATCACGGTAGGTTTTTATCATGAATTTTCTCGGCGACCGCTGTATTTTTATTAAGATACTCTATACCAATACAAATGAGGGGTATAGTCCCTTTCGTGACACCTCTAAAGAAGTCATTTGTAAATGAGACCCTGTTACTTTATATATAAAGAATCAGGGGTGTATATTCTACATGGGATCCCCTGCTCAGGGGGGGGGGGAATAAAAAATAAGTGGTTGGAGGGGAAAAAAAATGTAAAAATTAAGAAAACTGAAAACAATTTTTCCATTTCCCCTCCTCCTTGGTAAAAAAAACTTAAAAAATGTGTGGTAGGAGGGATAAAACAAATAAAATATAGAGTTCTTTAGATATTTTTCCATTTTCCCCCCTACTTGGTGAGAAAAAACTAGGGGGGGGAAAAAAATAAAAAAAATTGTAGCAGGGGAAAAAAATAAATCTTGTGCAGAATATACACCCCTGCCACCACAAGTACACCTAGAGGATTCGAATTACCTAGCTGCTGTTTCTAATAGTAAAGTAACTACCATACTAAAAAAAATACTGTAATACTGAAGTATAAGAGAACTCTTTTTTTAAATGCAAATCCATCACGAAACCTATCTCCACATAATACTCTTTGCTGCTCCAAAACGTTTTCAAACAATTCTACCCGGTAGTTGCTGGTACTAGAAATCTAAAGAAATATGTATTTTGTATTATTTCACATGATTTAAAGCAAAAGTATGTTTTAAAAAGTTGATTTCTAAGTAATTTATGACAGATATGCCCTAAAAATAGCCAAAAAAACGGCTAAACGGCTGAGCCGTTAGCCGTTACTTTTTCAACTTTTTGTTCGATTTAGGGAAAATAGACCTACCAAGGATTACTCATGCAAAATTTCAGATCGAAATTCGAATTCTAAGTGCCATTTATACATTAACTACGAGATGGTTGCATAAAAATGCATTCTGACCCAGTTCTAAATAATTTTTTTTCTGCTTTGAATGTAATATTCAAACAAAATAAATTTGCCATTTTTTTGCAAACTAAGTTTTATGCGAGCATTAGCGATATGCTAAAAATGTAATCCAAAAACATATGTTTGTTCTTTCCCTCAAAGTGTCTATCAAGCACTGAGCCCCATCATATGTTTGAAATTTTTTGAATAAAAAGGAAGTCAGGTTTTTCATATGCCTAACCTACTTTGTATTGGGTCTTTAAAATCAACTAGTAGCGTTGTAAATATTACAACAATCGAGTATCTACAAGAGAACAGAAAGCAATTACGAAAATGGTTTTCACCCCTTTTGCCGGGTAGTTGTTTGGATTATACATCTTATTATATTAATACTTTTATTATTTTGATAATATTGTGTAGATATTTTAATCTGGACTACATTCAGCATATTAAAATAAAATTACTATGGGTGGGCGTAATCGTCCTAGCTTTTAAAATTGCCCACCCTCTCTTTGAAAATATGCAGATTTAATTGCTCATGAAAAATTTTCTTCATAACTTAACTTCTTTCTTTTAATTTATTCGAATCGAAGAAACTCTTAAATTCGAAATGTTCGTCTGTCTGGAACATTTTGGAGTAAACATTATTTTCTCAGTTCCTAGTTTTTTTTGATCTACTGTAGTTCAGGGTAAAATATTGCTGGTAACTAATATTATCAAAAAATCTATGAATTTTAAAGGCTGCTAGCTGCCAAACGACTGAATGCACAGATCATACCCGCACACCATTATAAGCGCTATAAGAAGGCCTAAAAATAATCTGGAATAGCCAAGATCCAATGATGCACAGGGAAAGCTTCACTGAAGAAAAACGTATAAAATAGGCCTTTTTCGCGCATTTCTCTGCACTACGAGATAATTATGCATTATTGATTTGTGGCTATTCCAGATTATTTGTAGGCCTTCTTATGCCGCATAAAACAGTGTGCGGGCATTATCTGTACGGTTGGCCGTTTGGCAGCTAGCAGGCTTTAAAATTCATAGATTTTTGGCAATATTCGTTACCAGCAATATTTTACCGTGAACTGCAGTAGATCCGTTTTTTAATCTATATTTTATCCATGAACCTCCAGTATATTATTTACTTTGTATAATGGTCTGTCAGTCATGCTACAAAACTGTGTCAAGGTTTCGTGATTTTAGATTTCTCTATCTAATTTAATTTCAGGCTGGCCACAAACATACTATTTTCACTATTTCCACTATTTTTGCATACTATGCAAACTATTCCAAAAAAATATGCTATTTCCACTATTGTCCAAAATTGCATACTATTTCCACTATTTCTTTGGATTTCAGATAAATCTTAAATTTTTAGGTAACTAAAACAAACTGATTTTTTTGATCATGAAAAGAAAGCCAAGTAGCAGGTTTCATCGCATTTTCACAGTATCTTTTCTCCTATTTCTAGTCCCTGCGGGGGGCTCTAACCCTCTGCGGGGCAATCATTAACACTTACCTAACCTAAATGCCTATCTATGCTACTGTGAAAATGCGGCAAACTCGCTACTTTGTTTTAAATTTTTTTTTAGAAATGTTTCCAGAAGAAAGTAGTCTTTCAGTTCAAATTGTTGTACCTTTATTGAAAGTTATTGGTATTTCTACATTCAATGTAAAGATTTCTCCTTTTAAATTTTAATATCATTGAGGAGTACTTTTATTATTAAATGATCCTACAGGTTACTGAGGTTTATGATTAACTCCTAACAAACTAGTATAAATATAATGTGTTTCTCTATGTCATTAGAAAGATCCTCTCATTTTGTAAAATATTTATTATTTGAACTTTTATTATTATTATTTATTATACCATTTAGGAGGGGATATTTACCCCCCCCAAAAAAAAATCTCTAATAAAAAAATTTTTTGCGCGCTTCGCGCGCATTTTTAATACTATATATTTAACAAAATTTAAATTACCCCCCCCAAGCAAATTTTACCCCTGGGGTAAAAATTTTGGGGGGGTAAAAAAAATTTACCCCCTTAAAAACGAATTACCCCCACTTAAAAAATTTTTAACCCCCCCAAAATAAAAAGCTTGGACGCCCCTGTCAGAAACTTTACCTTTATTTATTATTATTTATTATTATATTTGAACTTTCAATTTTTTTATATAATATTTCTTTTCAAAATCACGATATGAATTATGACACTGTGCACAACAAAATTATTTTACTAGTCCAAAATTTTTAATAGTCAATAAACAACTTATTTTTTTACTAATTCTTAGCTCCTTTTTTTAAATTTTTTTTTTCAGAATAGAATGTTGGTGTTTGTTACTATGTTTTTCAATCTAATAAGACAAGAAAGTAATGGTTTCCTGATAGCTAACCAACATTTTAAGGCCCTATAGTGTTTTAAATGCTTGCTATTTCGTACTATTTTGTTTAAAATGCATACTATTTCATACTATTTTTTAAAAATTTACATACTATTGCATACTATTTTTTAAAATTTTACATACTATTGCATACTATTTACTTTTTTTTGCATACTATTTTATGCTATTTTGAAAAAAAGTCTGTGGCCACCCTGTAATTTTTCTACTTAATTTTTACGTTTTTCCAATGATTACTTTGTGCTGTGCTACTAATGCCATTCTTATTTCCTTAATACTACGAACTAATTTAATACAAACAGTGGCGTTGTACAGTGTTCTTCCAAGAAGTTGCGCGCCCGACAATGTAGAGCATCTACTAGAACTTATTCTTTCTGTCTGATCAATTGACTATTTCCATCAACATAAATTTCTTTCTTTAATCTCGCCCCCTCTTCCATTATATTTTCATTTTTCTTTCTTACTTGTACAAAATGTATCCTTAAATCTTTTCCCTATCTTCATTTTAATCTTTCTCTTATACCCCCTCTGTCCCCTACCCCCTCATTTTTTTAATAATTAACTTCATGGATGTAGAATATTCGTGGATAGTGGGACAGGGTAAAAATGTCATCAATTTAGGTTAATAACATGGTCATCATTTTCTGGTATGTTCGATCATCCAGTATAAGATGGGGGGGGGGGGGTCGATATTTTAGCCAGCTACAAGTTTCTTTTAGAGACTAGAGTACATAATAATATTAATCTGTAATATCCAAGTAATAATAAATCCATTCAACTATTCTATAATTATATATCTCCCTCGTACACTCCATCAAAAGTTAAGAAAAGTAAAAATATTTTAGAAAAACAATTTTTTAGTGATATGCCGGAAACAGAAAATGTTTTATTAAGAATCTTCTCTTTAATTATTTAAAACGTTTAGTAAGATCATCAAGGCGCCCTTATTCTTTTCCATGATTGATGCAAATGTTATTTGCAAGATAGGCTCGGCGTCTGATTCGATTTTTTTTTGGAAATTTCCATAACGATAAGGCATAATGATAAATCATTTGCAGTCACACTACTTTGTGACTTCTTTTTGACAGAGAAGCAATTATGTATTGGGTCTTTGAAATCAACTCATAGCGTCGGAAATATTAACACAGCCGAGTCCCTACAAAAGAACAGGAAACAATTTGTTAGCAAACCAATAGGGTCTCCACCACTTGGGCCAAGCAGTTATCCTGGATTATTAATCTCTTTTGTACTTTTCGAACATTATACGCCAATTTCGACCAACCCCTATTTTTTACATTATCTTTGAGAGTAAATGAATATTTTATAACTCGTATATTTCTAAGTGTAAATTTTTTATAATGCTGAGAGGCTTCTCTATAATTAGAGTATTTCAGTATGTTTGTAAAAAAAATTCATTATAAAGTTTGTTCAAATTTTCTTGAAAAGCTATCCACATATTCTGTAAATTAGTTTCCTTGATGGTTTAATAACTAGAGTGTAATAATCATATTTTTAAGGGTTGGCATTCTTACAAAAATCCGCCAAAAAATAAAGCGGATTAATCCGTGGATTGCTGATTTTAGAATTTTAAAAAAAATTCTAGCCCCTACAGTGCCCATTTTCTAACCCTTACTTAACTTAACCTAACCTAAAATAAGCATGAAAAGCTACTATGAAAATAAAAGGGGTAGTTTCACGAAATGCATTTGAACTTAATTTAGTGAACCGCATATTTTTTGCTAGTTAATGGGTTAAACTACATTTATATGGCATATATTTGAAAGAAACTCAATTTTCTACCATGTAGTTTTTAAAATATCAAGACTTAAAAATCGTCTTTTTGTGATATATCAATGCAATTTAAAAAGACGATTTTCAAGTCATGATATTTTAAAAACTACGTGGTAGAAAATTGAAATTCTTTCAAATATATGCCATATAAATGTAGTTTAACCAATTAACCTGGTAAAAATATGCGGTTCACAAAATTAAGTTCAAATGCATTTCGTGAAACTACCCCTTTAAAAAAACTTAGGATGCCACCCACCATTTTACTAAGAAACAATAAAATACTGATATGGATTTTGTCTGCCACATTTTAAGTGCTACAAAAGTCATAAAAATTGATTTATTTGTGATTCGCTACTTATAGATGTTTTAAACATTACATATACATAAATGTGTATATTCTTCTATTGTCATAGAAATCATCTTAAAAAAATCTTATGTACATTACAGACTAATCGACTACGCTTATGAGTTATTGAGCAGATGCACATCAGGGGAATCTTCACAAAAATGAACTACATTTCTCTGATAACAGCTGATAGAAACACATTTCTTTAATTAAAATTTACTGTTACTATATCAGCGGAATCATCACACAAAACGTTCCCTACTATACTTTCCTGGGACCTATGAGAATTTACATTGGAAAGGAGAATCATATTAGTTCAGCGGTGAGTGGGGTCCTTCAGTACAAACAGACAGCATTCTATTACTTTTATATAAGGATTACAGACAAAGGGGGTTGTTTTTTCCAAAGTAAATAATTAAGAACAGTTTGACTTGAAAAGCGCATTTAATTGGAAGCTTGCACCCAACTTTACGGAAAATGCGCGAAAAAAATGACCCTTTTTATTGAAGTAAATAAATGAAAAGAATAGCTTTGCTGCTCTAAAAGAATTATGAAAAAGAATTGAGTTAGTTTTGAAGGTAATCAGAAAACTTGAATTAGATTTATTTTTACATTTCTCTTATTTTAGAGTAAAAGTAAAAAGCATGTGTTTCGAAAAGAAAAAATAGAAATTATGACATACATATAAACACAGCTCGAAAAATTGGACAAGGTAACACATGACAGGGTACGGCAGCCGCAACTAAGCCTAAAATTCAATCCCGTTTGGATGCTTTGAAAGTTTGTTTTGTTAAATGGGTCAGGTTTGGACTTTAGATAATTCTTAGAAGTGTAAAAGGCGGCTGCCGAGTTCTGAAAGTGAACATTAAGAAATATAGAATGGCTATTTTATTTAATAATATAAATAGTTTTAATTTTTTGTTTCCAAACCCCCTGCCAGTCTAATGCCTGTGGTACCCTAACCCTTCTACCCAACACTTAATATAACCAAACCAACCTTATATAAAGTAGAAAATAAACAAACGAAAAAATACTCAAAATTTGAGGTCATTTGAGGGAAATTGGCCAAAAAATATCTCTCTTTCTTTTTAGAATCCTATAGAAATATTATGAATGAATGACAGGTTTGTAAAGGTAGAAAATCAATTGTTATTGTTCTACATCAAACGTATTAGGAACAGCTTTAACTTCCTTTTGAAAAGTTTAAATTGAATTTGCCTTCAGTTTTGTTAAACACTATTTGGATCCATTGCAGTTCATGGTAAAATGTTCCTGGGATCAAACTTGATGAAGTTTAAGGGCTGTCAAACTGCAGAACCTATGTATAATATCAGTACAAAATTTTAATCTACATTAGAAGGCCTGCAGATAATCTGGAATATCTATTATTCAATAACGCAGTTATCTTGCAGCGCACATAAATGCGCAAAAAAAATATTTCATGCGTGTTTTCTCCAGTCGTGCTTTCCCTGTGCATCATTTGATCTTGGTTATTACAGATTTTTTGCAGGCTTTCTCATGCGGCTCATAACGAGCACATAATAAGTTTGTATGTTTAGCCGTTTGGCAGCTAGTAGTTCATAAAGTTTATAGATATTTGTTTCCTCGGAACATTTTACCGTGAACTGTACTGGATCCCACTATTTTAACTGGATTCTTAAAAGTAAAATTGTTTTGTAAGACGTCTTTCAGCGAAACTTGTAAGATTAAGAATTCCAATTTCAGCGCATGTGATATCATGGCAAATATTTGGAGCGTCGTTTTTGTATTTTCGATACTGCAAAAATCTTGGATTGAAAAAATATTTATTGGCCTAGAACAAAAATGGTAACTAAAATAATTTTAAATAGTACAAAATCCCAATTCTACAAAGTTATCCGAACAAGCTGAACTTTCAACCATTTTAGAGATCTTTTACTAAAAATAGATTAGTTACCTTACTACTTAGATAGATAGCAGCAAGGAAGAAAAAGATAAGGATTATTTTTGAGTTTATTTATTTAAAAATAGTATTTTTTTATTGTTATCAAACTAACTTTAAAGGGCATAATTCTATTTTAACGTGCTTTGTTTTTAATTTAAGAATAGGGGCTTTCAAGGAGGTGGGTGGTGTTTGTGTGTTAGGGGTGTGTAATACTGTATCCACCATTATGACAAATAACACTGTGCACGTCACTGGTTAAGAATATGGAAATAATTAAGAAAACAATGTCTAAAAATATTTTATTACCTTATTGATGATGAAATACAATATTAATTAAACTAATGATAAAATAAAATTAAACTAACAGCTATTATTAATAATAAATAACATTTCAAGGTACAACTATTTTCTAAATCTCAAATAATACTTAATTAACCTCTAAAAATGTAAAGCTAGTTGCTTAAAAACTTATAATTTGTAGTTATTTCTATACTGTTTAAATTTGCATTGTAAGGCTCTAAAAAAAGGTTTAAAAAGATAATTTTTCTTTAAGTACGTATTAAACAATATAAAATGGTGATGTAATAACAAAAAATATATAATATATTTACAATCTAAACAAAAAAAACAAGGATTTGAAAGTCCATAACTAGCAAAGAACAAAACATAAAAAAATATAATCAGGGACAAATTTGTCCATTGATGGCGCAGCAGAAAAAGAATATTCAACTTTCATAAAATCAAATATGTACCATATATGTTTTGAAATAAAAAAATGCTTTATCTTGACTTCCAGTGTTGCTTTAAAACCGTTTATCCAGTGTATTAGAACCGGTTCTCAGCCATACTGAAAAATCATGTATAGCAATGTATTCAGATAATTTTAACGAATATTAAAATAAATAAATCAATAAACTAATAGTCCGGACCTTCTGCCCCTCGGGGCTAACAAAACTGGTTTTTATTTTAATATTCATCGAAAGCTGTCTATAATACGACGGATAAGTAACTATTAACTTGCTTTGAAAGAAACTCTTTAAAACAGCTGAAAATAGACAAATAGCAGAATCTAAGCTTTATGAAACCACTATTGCATAGCACAAATAATTTCTCGAATGATCAAATAATGAGTTTAAATACACAGGGTGAATCAAGTGGGCAGGAGGTGAAATATCTTCTTCAAAACTTCTTTTATCTGTTTCCTGAATAGGAAAAAAGCATTGAAAAATAAGTATAAGAAAATTCAAACACGAGAAAGCTAAAGAAAATGTTGTAATCATAGCAAGATGAAAGATAGATGATATATTATATATGTACACATACAAGCATATTTTTCACATACAAATTTATTTGCTTTCACTAAGAGTGCCTTTTGAGCACTTATAATCCAGACAACCCTCTATCCCCCCCACCCCCATCCTATTATGACCTATTTTAAAGTTAGTATGTTTTTTAACCTATTTTTAAAAAAATTACACTATTCTAAGACATGAAGATATATTACGAATCTAGCAATCATTTTCAATTCATTTTGTCTCTTGTAGAAGTGAATCAAGCAATATTAGCTTGGTCGTTTTATGACCTGCATTAAAGTAATAGACAAACCATAAGAGAGAACGGGGGATATCCAAGCTCAACAGGCACTTTTGGTGAAAGCGTCAAAATCCTTTAAAACTGCCAAAAGGAAGATAAATTAATTTTACCCCAAATATCTCATCATGCTTGATTGTCATTATAATTATTGTAAGAGAATTGATGTTTACAAATTTTAAGTCCCCGCCTTGCACACCAAAAGATTTTTCCCATACATGTTATATTAATTTTAAAGTTGTGATGTATAATTTAGTCAGTCAAAATTAGTTTCAGTTAAGATCAAACAATAAAGAAGCTAGATAACATAAATAAAAAATGTGTTTTGCAACTTTCCTGCAGATTTTATAACAGATATATTTGAAGGATCAGAATGTATTAAAAGGTGCAATAAACAGCTGCACATAGGTGTAAAAACTTTGACCTGGTGACATCAAGGACGCAGGGAGCAGTATTTGTGACATAGCTTTGCACTTAAATACTCTAATGTATTAAAAGTTAATCAACCTAATAAAATAATAGTTTTTCTACATTTAAAGTCGGAACATCAGTAGATCTTATTGTTAATTAAGGCCTGTTAAAATTATTTTATTAATTTAATAATGGGGGAATCTACATTATTGTTTTTTTTTAAATATGAGAACATGTATCATTTAGCAGAAAACAGAGCCTAAAATAAAATCCTGAAAGTTGTAAATTTACTAAAAGGAATTAGACAGGTGAGAATTTTAAATGCTGCTGTGTAAAAAAAAGTGCGAAAAAGTTGGTAGAGAGCAAATTTTACTCATTTGTATAATCTGTCAATTTTCTGTATTTTCATTAGGGATAACTACCAGTTTTGTAAGCCCGGGCTTTTGCCCCTTGTGGCTAACAAAACTAGTATTAATCTTTCTATTTTTTCATTTTAATACTTGCGGGTGCTTGTAATATAAAATGGTCAAGGATACTTTTAAATGTGTGCACTCAATATATATTAGTAAAGTTCGTTTTGTGTAGAGCCAAAAATATAAAGAAACAAGGAAAAAAAGACAAAAAAAAGTAATACATTTATTTTTAGTAGCAAAGTTACTTTACAAGTCTTAAGTTTATTTTGTTTGGTCGGTCAATAAAAAGCTTTGCATGTAAATTTTAACACAGATTATATGATGGTACATGACTCATCACAAACAAAACATTCAAAACCAGGGCGGGGCAGCCGCGCATACGTCCGTTTTAGTGCTTTAAAATTAACCTATCCGACGCTAGATTTAAATATTAGAAACAAATTAAGAAAAGTCATGTAACGCCGATTTCACAGCGGGATAAAGGATGCCGACGTGCTTTTGCTAGGCCCCCTGTTTAAGTGTTACGGTAGCCTCTAAATGAAATTGGCAATTAGTTAAAAGTTTAAAGCGATAGGTGACTTATTTAAATTTTAAAATGTATTAAAAAGTAAGCATAGACGATGTAAAGCAAATAAAGACATTCTATAATATTTCATTTTAAAACAAAAAATTGTATTCGCTGCTACTGGATATAGTTTGATATCAAAATATTTACATTTAACATAGTATATTTCAAATCTTAAGCGCTTGACAGAGCAAAGAAGTAATAAACAGGGAAGAACATATGCATAGATTAAAGTATGAGATAACAGTGAGTATGATTATGAAATAACAAATTGTAACAAAATCATTAACATAAATTGGCGTTTTCCTTTAAAGTGCCTAGTCGAGCACACAAACCGTCTGCTTTTTTCATAAAAAAAATCAAAAATAAGAGAGGGATAGTTTTTTAGAGTTTTAGCTTAGGTTAGGTTACATAGGCTAAAGGGTATCCCCACAGGTTTAGGGCACTTCAGGGTTAGAGCTCTTGAGTCCTCATAGTGGTTAGAAAAAAAACTAAACCACCTTTAGAGAAGGCATCCTTATAAGGAATAGTAGCTTTGTAAAATTGTGAGCAAGCTTCTAGTCACATGCGCCTATTAAGAAACTGTTCTTAATGTTGACCAAAAGCATAGTATAATCAAACGCATGTTTAAAAACAGTTTGACCTAATAAGCGCATTTGACTGGAATCTTACTCAGAACTTTACGGAATTTTGCGAAAGCTTCCCCTTTATGAAAGTTTTACAAAATGTTTTTCATAATCATTTCACTGCAATTTAAATATAAAGTATATATTAATTGCAAGTAGCGCAGCTATTGTTACCTTTACCTACTTCCAAACGGCTAAACTACGGTTCGACTAAAATAAATAGAAAATTAAAATTGGAATACATTCAGGGATAGAAGGATAAGTAAATTGACAAAAAAATTTAATCTTATAAAAGTTTATTAATAAAAAGTTAGATTTTTAACAACTTTATAAAATGCTATGTTTATCTAGATTTGCTAATGTATTTTTTTGATTAGATTCTTAATATATTAGACCTTTTAAATGAGCTAAAAAAATAATTAAAAACATGTTATTGCTCCATAAAAACAGTAAATGTCAGTAAAAATTATAATAACAAAACAAAATAACACTATACCGTTTTGTAACCGTTCAATTGATCACTTTAAAGCTAACTTGTTTTTAAAAGACTTTGCTCAAATCAAAAGATACAATTTGGAGGGGGCTAAAATGTGTCTTTTTACTTATCCCCTTATCCCTGATATTAAGTGTTGATACCTGTAGCTGAAAATGCATCTGTAAGAAGTAAGGTTAGCTTCCAGTCAGGCAAACGACGGACCAACTGCACACAACAATATTAATTTAGCATTAAGTGTGTAGAAGTATCCCTGGTGTAGAAGCAACGCTGATAAATTAGCAGGGATGTGTACATAGGTTAATAAATTTGGCAGCAATTACAATTAGATTTTATCCTCAATGCAAAATAAAGCAGGAAGTTGTGTCAATTAAACATCTATATTTATATTTATCTATATTTTCTAAATTAAAAAAATTTAAGGACAGATTTTTTGGGTTATTTCTCCCAGGAGGTTGGTGGTACTCTCCCCTAACCTTTCCTGCGCCTTTAGAAGGCTTTACTGTAAAGAAGAAACATATCGTTCAAGCAGTTATTAAGATATTATGGTACAGGCACAGAGACATATAGACAAAAGACATCTTGTTACTTTATTCAAGCTGTTCCAAAAATAAATAAGATTATTAAGCTATGGTATTGACAAGGCCAATAGACGAATACTTTTTAAAAGCAAAGATTTTTTTAAAAAGCGAAGCTCTTCTATAATAAGGGTCGGTCCGTACGTCCGTAACGGATACCTTTTCCGTTAATTTAGGCATGTTAGAATTGTCCAATCGATTTCAAATTTTGCATGGTGATTCCTTTAGTAGTTAGGTACAATTTAGAAAGCGTAGCAACTCAATAATCATCACCAAAATGTCCGTACGTACATTTTATACATGTTATTTTTTTTATTTATTTAACAACAAATTTTTATGTGATCTAATCATCGGATTAATCTGATTTTTGGTGTATTGATTCCTGGGACAACAAAGTATAATGCAATAAGCGAAGCAACTCTATAATCAAGTCCTAAAAATGTAAGTATGTTCATAAAAACTATCCTGTATCAAGCAGTTTTTCAACAAATTTACTTACAATTTTGCTTTGATTTTAAATTTATATTATGATAATTAAGTTCTAACACTATACAAGTGTTAATGTCCGTTTGTCCTACCGTTTCAGTGCTTCGCTTTTATGGATGTTGTCATCCTTGTTATGTCTAACAATTAATTCTTTAGAATAATTGGATCTATTATAGACTTAGTGTAGATTAATATAATTATAATTTTATTAATAGTTATACTTTTAATATTTCTTACTTGTTTTTTTTTCCAGAATTTAACAAATAAAATAATTAAATAAAAAGTTAGATATCCCATTCATGATTTCTCTTTCTGTCTAAAAAGTTTGTTTGAACAATAACAACATGTTTTTAATGGCTTAGATTCCCTTAATACTGATGTTTCAATAGCTGTAAAACTATTTACCAAATGATAAGTGTTTTCTCTCAAAGTGCCTAGCGACCACAACTTTTTCCTGCCCAGCCTGCAGGGGCTCTATCCCAATAGAATCAATCCTGTGTTTCCCTAACTCTACAAGGGTAATCTATAAACCTTATCTATGGTAAAACATTAATACTAAAACTACCCTTTCCATTTTATCTTAATTGATTTCAAAATAAGGGAGCTGGGACTGAGTTAGCTAGGTTTATTAAGAAAAGCTGTCAAATATTTTTAATATTAAATACAATTTTGCTCATTTATTTGTTAGGATTTTATCGTCCTTGTTATAACTCTGTTTGTTTTTAGTTGTCTGAATTTAAATTTCATTAGTAAATTTGTCTTAAAGAAATAGATTCTAAAAGAAAAGTTAGCTGTTGCCAGAACATAAAAAAAAGTCTTACGTAAACTTCAAATTTTAGTTTTAGTTTTAAAATTCGAGTAGGGTTAAGTTACCGCAGGCATAGATCCCGCAGGGTTAGGGCATCATTTAGGGGCTTGACATAAAAAATCTGGGTATAGTCCTTTCCACGACATCCCTCCATAAGGAGCGATTAGTCGTATTTTTAAAATGGCTTTTTATAGGTTATTTTAGGTTAGGTTAGGTTATATTGTGTTAGGTGATTGCCCCACAGGGTTAGGTAATTGGCACCGCAGGGTTAGAGCCACCCGCAGGGGCTAGAAATAGGAGAAAAGCTACTGTGAAAAATACGAAGAATCGCTCCTTATGGAGGGATGTCGTGGAAAGGACTATACCCAAAAATCTTTCGATCTTATATGGGGACTTTGAGGGGAAACGTTAAAATTCATCTGCAAAAAATCTACCAATTGTTTATTGTTTATCCATTGACTTTACCTTTTGATGTTTTGCCCAGGAAACTTTGTACCAATCAGGTGAACAACTCAGGCTATACCTGAAAATAGAATGATCTAATTGTCCTACTGATTTGAAACTTTGCATTCATAATTGAAAGGGATTACTTAAATAGCGCTAGTTAATTGCCAAAAGATTAGGGTCGACCTTGACTAAAGATAAATTACGGATGAATAATTTTAATTTTTATCTTTTTAACAAAGAGAAAAGCTATGACTCTAGCAAAATATCTATTTACTAGCAGCTTCGCTTCTAGGGACACTTGAGGAACTCTCATCTTTAAATTTAGTCCTTAAAAGAAAAATTAAAAAATTGGGGGAGAGAGTATTTTCCAATGGGCGATATTATATCAATATGAAAAGACTAGACATCAAGACAGCCTACAGAATAACACAACCTTCTTGAAGAGTAGCTTATTTTCTAAAAAAAACTTACTGATAATTTACAAAAATTTCTTCCCCTTCTTCAATTTCTTTTACTGAGATCAAACATTTGATTATTCCAAATCTAAAATTTTTATGAAAAAAAAACAATCAATTGAATATATAACTTAATGCTAAAGTATTTACTTAAAATTCTATTTGCGCTTTGATTTCCTATATGTATTTGTATCACAGTTACCATTAGATTAAGACCCACGCTTTCATTTTCGTTTGCTCAAAATCTTTGGATAATTTTAGTCAATTTTATTGGATGGTACAAAAACTAGTAGTGTCTAAAGATTTTAACTAATAATCTTAATCTCAAGTAAGTGCAGTTTTGTTATCATTGGGGATGTATATTAATCTATTGTCAATATTCTTATCCCTTATTATATTTTCTGTTAATCTATGTTGTCAAATACTTTGTAAAAGTCAAAGTGTTCTTAATTTATTTATTAGATTTGACGAATTTATTAAATTTATTCTTTACTACAAAATAACTTTAAAGCAAAAAGTACGCTATTTGAGTTAAACTTTAAAATTAATATTTTTTTTAAGCGAAGCTAATCTACAATTAAATTTGTCTACCGTTCGTTTGTAATCAGGAATAAGGTATAACCAACAAGGAAATAAATTCGAAAATCCATTTGGGGGGCAAAATAACGCAACCTTTATTAATTTGCCGTTTTCAGCTGTCGTTGGGGGGCAAATTTTGTATTTCACCATAGACAAAATTATCAGAATTGCGGCATTTTATATTTGTCGCGCTTTGTTTGTAAACAAAGATATACCAATGGAAGCAGACAACAAAATGGCAGCTAAAAAAACAAAAAGTGTTTTTTTCAAATAATATCATATACTCACAACAAATTAATAAGTAAATGCTTGAGTGGCGTGCGAAGCACTTTGTCTAGGGGGGGGCATTTTGAACATTTTGTAAAATTTTGCCCCCCCCTAAATCAAAGTGCCCCGGGGGGGGCACTTTGCTTTAGGGGGGGGCATTTTGATTATATATATACTAATTTTAAATAAGGGCGTTTTAAGGGGTGGGATTATGGGCCTTCTAGTCCTTATCCCTTTTTCCCCATCCCTTCCCCCATCCCTATTTCCCATTTATATCCCCCATCTCTTACCCCCCATCTCTTCTCCTCCATCCCTTCTCCCCACTCTGCAATGACCGAAGGGAAGGGAGCTAGAAAGCATCTTCGAAAAAAAAAATACAGAAGATTATTTAACCTTACCCCCCCCCCCCCACCACAAAACATTTTTTATAGGTGGAAGGAGATGTTATAAAATCTCAGCAGGAAAGATGAATAATCCCGTTAAAAAAAATTTGGGGGGGGGGGAGATAAAAACACTCATTTTGGAAATAATTTACCAAAATTTAACCTAATATGTAAAACTGATTTTAAATATTTCTTTATTGTATGACAACAAGGATGACAACATCTTTAAGCAGCAAAGCACAAAAAATCATTAATAAGAATACAGACAAGTAGATTTAAAGAGCATCTGTTGAAAAAAATATATTTTAGGTAGAAAAAGTCACCAATCCTTTTTCCTGTATGTTGTGTGATGACAGTCAAAGTAAATTACATACTGGATGCTCGAAACAGCGAGAAATTTTTTTTTTTTTTTAATCTTATAATCCACAAAAAAATTTATCGTACCATAAAAACCAAAGATATAAAGAACTATGTAAAAAATAAAAAAAATACTTGTTCTTTCATCTACAGATATAAAAATCTCTTAGAAACATGGAAAACTTTGTGGTATAGTCTCTTTTGTGGCAACGCCTCTTAAGGGGCATTTCGTCATATTTTCATAGTAGCTTTTAATAGGTTATTCTAGGTTAAGTTAGGTCAGGTGATTTCCCCGCAGGGTTAGCCAATTGGCCCCGCAGGAGCAATAAATAGGGGAAAGCTACTGTGAAAATACGACGAAATGAACCTTAAGAGGCAATGTCACCAAAGGGACTATACCCAAAATTTAAAAGATACAAAAATAGGCAAAAACGTCCTGAAAAGCAGTCCAACATCCATGAATTTTTAATAGTTAATAATACTCCATAATGATGGGAATGTTAACATTAAGTTTTAGCCTTCTATCTTTAATTGCAGTTCAAAAAATCACATTTCCCCCTTATCATTATGTACTGACAGCCATAGTGAATTAAAGAGAAGCCAAAACGTTTTATCAACATATCCTACCCTCTTTAAATGGCACTTTAAAACTCTGTAAATTTTTCATTAAGTGGTGTTTCCAAGGATTTATAAGGGCGGTGCGTGAAGCACACCTAAAAATATTTACTCCCCCTTTGAACTAAAATCAATTAAAGACAACAAGAGTGGCGTATTTTATCAAGTTAGGAATATAGAGTGTAGTTAGTTTTAAGGGTTTTTAATGAAAATTGCCATAAAAAAACATGTCTTTTTGTAAGGGTATGTACACAAACAAATGATAAACTTATCCTGAAAATAATATGACATCATATATAGTTATTCATTTAGACAGACATACAGTGTTGAGAAAAGGGCTTAGATAAATATCAACGCTGTTTGTTTTTTATATAAAATAACTTTTTGATTAAATTTTTGTTGTTCACAAATGTTTTTATAGAAATAAAAACATAATATACAATGTGATAAAAAGCAGAAACCATTTGGAAGTGCGCGAAGCACAAATTTTTTTCTTCAAATATGCAGGGAGGGAGGGGTTTTTGGGCTATTTATTACACTAGTCCCCAATACTTCATATAAAATTTTCTTATTCGTTGGCTCAACAACTTTGGGGACTTTAATGGAATTTTGATTGGTTGGTTAATTAAGTCGAGTTTCCATACATTTCATCCACTAATTGTAATCTATATAATGGGTAATTTTGTGTATCATCATTGGGGATGTACAAAATTTCTTTGGTAAAAAGTTCATATTATACAAAATAAAATACTTCCTATTACCTTAATGTTCAGTGTAAAAAGATTA
This sequence comes from Acartia tonsa, assembly GCF_053477335.1. Classification (NCBI taxonomy): domain Eukaryota; kingdom Metazoa; phylum Arthropoda; class Copepoda; order Calanoida; family Acartiidae; genus Acartia; species Acartia tonsa. Next base: position 22,770,553 of record NC_137266.1, read on the forward strand.
TAACCTAATTTCTACACTAATTAAAAAATTTGGCAAGGTTAGATGAATAGTAACTGTCTGTTTGGCGCGAAGCGCCAAATTTTTTTTTGTTGAGTATTTCTTGATCTTTTTTTTTGGAAACTGGGATAGTTTTGCTTTTTGTAGGGTAGGGGGCAAAAAGGGGCATTTTTGTTGAACAGGGGGGGGCAAAATGGGGCATTTTTCAACATTTAGGGGGGGGGGCAGGGGGGGCGGTGGCTAGGGGGGGGCAGGGGGGGGGCGTTTTGGTCGCTAGGGGGGGGCGATTGCCCCAAATGCCCCCTTCGGTTCGCACGCCACTGAATGCTTCACAAAAAACATTTAGTGCATTTCTACATAAAAACACATTTTAAAATTTATTTAGTGAAAAAACCGAAGGTTATTAAAGTACATATAAATGTACTGTGTATAATTAATATAGAGGCTCGGCAGCCTTGTATTCGTCAAAAATTTAATTAATCTTATGTGAAAAAATTCCGAAAAGATTGATTGTATGTTTAGATAAACAGCTAAGTTTTGAAGTCTTATTAAACTATTTCACTACGGCATACACACGGCGGACGAGCGGCTGCCGAGCCCTGATTATTATTATTATTTGGAAAGGGGAGAAATGATACATCTGATTGTCAGCTGTTTTTCAGTACATAGATTTATTGCGTGTAAGATATTTATAGAAAATAAAGTGAAAATCATTATTTTTAACATGTTAAACATAAAATTTTCAGTTTATAAATGCAAAAAAGCAAATCTTTTATATAATTAAGATAGGTCCCATTCTTTCCGTCCGTAACGAATATATAGCTCTTTTCAGTAAATTATACATTTTAGAAAGCTTTGCAGTGAGATACCTATAACGAATAAGGAAGCGTGGCAACTCTATGTTCGTTACCAGAAAGTGTACGTTCATTTAAAACTTGCTGATTTTTGTACTTTATGTTAAACTAGCAGCTTCGTCTTTAGCCTCTAGGGGCTTCGCCCCAAGGTGCGTTCGACGTTCCCTCAACCAGGTTTGTTCCCTGAAGAATAGAACCAAATCGGTTCAGCGGTTACTAAGACAGACAAACATCGATCTACTTTGTATTATAGACAAGTTACCTCACCCCTAGAATCTAGGGGAGGGGGAAAAGGGTCAGGAAAATATTCCTTAAAACCACCAACTGAAATTTATAAAGCTAACCTAGAAATTATAACTAATTCATACTACCAGTTTCCAAGATCTTAAGCTTCAGACAAAAAACTTTATTAATGTATACTTTTTTTGGAAGATTTCTAGGACAACAAGGTCCAATAATGTAAGCATAGCATCTCTATAATTAAATTTTAAAATTAAATGTCCTTTCACAGTATCCTGTATTTATGCAATTTTATGGATGTTTTCATCCTTGGTTAGTAATAATTTTTGTCAATTAAGAAATTCAATAAGCAGGCGTCTTCCCTCAAAGTACCTAGTTAAGTACAAAAAAAATAAACTGCACTGGTTTATCTCACTGAACATTTAAAAGAGTGGAGGAAAAGTTCATTTCAGGTTAATATTCACTATGATACGGACAGACATACGGACGGACTGAACTTATTTTTAGAAACCATTACCTTTAAAAATTACAAATAAAATGTATAATTTCATTAAAACAAGGAGGACAACATCCATAAAAGCGAAGCTCTAAAACAGTAGATAAACAAACATTAACATTTGTAGAGTGTCAGAATTTAAATGTATAAAATTCGAAACAAAATTTTAAGTAAATTTGTTGAAAAACTGTGCTAAAACAGGAAATGTTTAAGGACATACCTACATTTTTAAGACTTCATTGGAGATGCCAAGCTTATAACAGTGTACTTAAATGTGTTTTAAAAGTTTAAGGTCAACATGTTTAAAATGGACGTACACTTTCTTAATTCTACCTAACTACTACAGGAATCACCATGCCATGCAAAGTTTGAAATCGATAGGACAATTTTAACATGCCTAAATTAACGAAAAGAGCTAACCCTTACGCACTAACGGACTGACTGACGGTCGGACCGACCCTAATTATAGAAAAGCTTCGCTTTAAAAATAAGTATTTTAAATTCTCCATTAGGGGAAATGAATGAACATGATAAATAAGTGAATGGTACATTTGAAATACGTCTTAATTTTGATAACAATTCTCTTTATTTTTAGACAGTTAACTCTTGGTAAACTGGTGTGTACTCAACAGAAAAGAAGCAAATAAAACCATTGAAGAAAACCATGGCACCTATCTCAAAAGAATGTTTTTGAGAAATATCCTATTCCTCATTTTTTGATTTTGAAAAAAAATTGTTAATATTTAAAATGATAGTAAAAGTAGTAGTTCCATTAATGAATTTTTATGGGCATTTTGGTACTTATTGTTAATTCATTTTTTATGCAACTATTTTTCATAACTTTAAAAAAAGAAATTACTTTTTGGATTTTTATCGAGGAGCTAAAATTATTGTATGAGTCATTTATGTATAGGTTCTAAGTTTTGGATTGCCGTATAATAAAGTAACAGGATGTTCATTTGTATGTCTGTTTGTGTGTACCAATGGATCTCGCTAACTGCTGAACCGATTGGGCTCTCCTTAACAGGGTAGCTTCTCATAGGTCCTGGGAAGGTTTATAACTATTTTGGGGGAGGGTATCACCACCCTCCCAAGAGAAATCACCTCTAGAAAAAAATTACCCTCCACTGAAAATAATTTTAAATATCAAAAAAATTCTTTTTTAACTAAATTAAAGATTTCTTTTTTTTAAAATCTAAAATAATAAATTTGGTTATCTGATTCGACTCTCTTAAAGTGCCCCTAGAGTCCTCTAGGGACGTAGCCGCTAGTTTTGAAAAAAATTAAAATAACTACACAGACAGCTTTTATTATGATAATTTGTTATGTTATTAAGTAGAGTTTTTGTATAATTAGGTTCAGTCTGTCTGTCCGTAACTGATTGATTTATGCATGTTAGAATTGTCCTTTCAATTTCAAACTTAGCATGGTGATACCAATAGTAGTTAGGTACTATTTAAAAAACGTAGCAACTCCATAACTAGAATGCCCGTACGTACATTTCATTTAAAACATATTTAATAAAGATTTTTTATGTGATATAATTATTCTATTCATCTGATTTTTGAAATACTGATTCCCATTACAACAAGACACAATATTAAAAGCAAATCATCACTATAATCAAGTCTTAAAAATGTAAGTATATCCTTGAACAGTTTCCACTATTTAAGCAGTTTAGCAACAAATTTACTTAACTATGCATAAGTGCTAATGTTAGTTTGTCCTACTGTTTCAGAGCTTAGTTACCCCCCCCCCCCCCCAAAATTGTTTTTTTTTTTTTGGGGGGGGGGGGTAATTACCCCCTTGGACGTCTATGCATCTCTATAATCAAGTCCTAAAAACGTTGGTATGTTCTAAAATATTATCCTGTATTTAATCAGTTTTACAACAAAGTTAAATAAAATTTTGATTCAACATTTAAAATTTATGTTCTGATTTTTCAGTTCTGACACACTACAAGTATAAAGTATACAAGTTTGTCCTACCATTTCAGAGCTTCGCTTTTATGGATGTTGTTATCCTTGTTTATTTATTGCACTGTTCTTTGTTAATATTCTTTTGCAATCATTGATTGTAGTGTTTAAATGTAAAAAGAATAACCGTTTTTTATTTGTTATATATGTTTAAGATTTGGATTTATTGTTGAATAAATATGAAAAACTTATTTCCGTTTACTTTATTAATCAAGCTAACCTAAAAATCTTACTTTGACTGTCTAAATCTAAAAAAATGCATTGCTTAATAGAACACTATTTATACTATTTAATTATTTAAAATCTTCAATACATTAACTATCGCAGCGTGTTTTAGACAGCTTTCCAATGCTAATAAAAAGAAAAATTATATAAATAATTAAAATTAGGGGCGAAGGATTGGGCTAACTAAGCTGGTATTGGTTTTATGTTTTTTTGTTTCATTATTCATTAAAGCTTTCTGTAATATGATACAATACATGATTTTTTAGTATGGCTCAGAACCTGTTTTAATCCAGCAGATATTAATAAGCTACAAAGCCAAATGTTTGTTTACAAGTTTGATTTTCTGGGTCATGGAAAGAAAACGAAGTTGCGGGTTTCATTGTATTTTTAAGTAGCTTTTGAGAGGTTAATTTAGGTTAGGTTAGATTAAGTAAATATTAATGATAGCCCCGCAGTGTTAGAAAATATGCCCCTAAGGGCTAGAGTCTCCTGCAAAGGCTAAAAATAGGAGAAAAGCTACTGTGATAACACAATGAAACCCGCAAATTCGATTTCTTTCCATGATCCCATTTTCTTATATATGTAGTTTATTATTTCTCCGCTAGGTGATGTCTTTATGTTTGTTAAAACTTAGTTTTATCGTGATATATTGGTTTTTCCTAATTTAAAGGAATGTGATTTAATCACAGATAAAAATAAAAAGTAAATAACAACAAAATTGCTTATTTTTTTTTATGTAAATACACTGAGTATGACTAAGCTTCAGACTAAAAAAAGTTGGTTGCTAACATAATATTGTTACAACATGAATTTCACCACTAGGCTTTTAGTAAGTTAGGGTGCAAGCTATTTCACCATAGTTTGAGTGTTTTTATGCTAAAAGTTGTATCTTTAAAAAAACAGGTTTATAGCAACTATGGTGAAATAGACTTAAATAATTAATTCCCTTGTTGGTTATACCTTATTCCTGGTTTATAATTGGAGAAATGTATTTTTTTTTTGGTTGCTAATTAAGATAGACTACTGATTTTTTTGTGAAGATATTCTTTATCAAAGAGCATCCAGAATACACCTTAGCTAGTCCGCCAGTCTGTCGATCTTGTTAAAATGGTATCAATGTATATTTATATTCGAAGGTTTCATGATTATCTATTATGTATCTTTCTAATTCACTTTATCTTTGTTATCAATTTGATTTATTTTGAACTTGGCTAATTATAGATGTTGTCATCATTGTTTAATCAACGGTCATCCAAATACGTATAGTTAGCAAAGTCACCTTAATTCATCAAATAAACAAAGTTTATACATTTACCTCGGGTGATAAAATGTTTCAAATTCTGTGTTGGGGGTAAAACTGTGACAAATCTATAAAAAAAATCATACATTTTTATTGTTCTTTTCAAAGAGAATAAATTCAGGAAATGTTAAACTTAAAAGGTTTTTTAAAAATGAAAGATTTTATGTTAAACTACATTATTGTTGCGCAGCCACTTCAAAACATATTTAAGTATGTCCTCATGTCCGTTAATAGGATTAGAATAGATTTTTATCTTCATAGCTTACAATTAAATGAGTCATCAAGCAAAATGCTGCCCTCCAATAAAAAAACTAAACCTACTCTATAAATCATATTACCTTATGTCCAAGAGAGGCATTGTATTCTTTAATTGAGGTCATATCTGAGGGTATATCCAAATCCAAATCTTCGTCCAAAGCAATTCTAAAATTGTATTTGATTAATCCACCTGTCAAAAGTGCGCTTTAAAGGAAAATCTTTCCCTCTATTTTGCCGCCAGCGAAATAATTGATGTATTAATTGTTAATATGCATAACAGCCTGCATTCATGAGCTTGTATGTCCGTGTTAAAGAAAAGTTGTTGACAAAATAATTTTTTTCTGTTGTAAAACATCTAAAACAACTTTCATGTTTTTTAAAGATACAGTTAATGGAAAGGTCAGAGATCTTAAGGAGTAAGACAATATGCGATCAATTTATTTACGCCCCAAATGATAATAATTAAAATTACCCTTTCTCTAGAATATTTTTAATTGAGGTAAATTTGAACAATTTTAGTTCGAACCTACCAGAAGATTTAAGCCAACAAATAAGAGAACGTGAGTATAAAACTTTGGGTATTTCAATAATTTACAATCCTATTTACTCTTCCTCCCTATGAATAGCAATAATTTTCTTCCAATAAAAAATACAAATATAACGTTTGAACAGACATACATACTTCTGTTTTAGAATAGCTGCGTTACTTTTAACCAAAACCTAAAATTAAATTACCTGTAATTATCATCTGCTAAATCATTTGAATCTTCAATGCAGGGAACTCGAACCCCATTGTAAAAACTGATCACTGTACCGCACTTAAAGTAAAAGACTTAAAAATCAAATAACACTAATGCTACTTGTACTACTAGCGGCTTCATCCCTAGAACTCTCTAGGGACACTTGAGGAAGGGGGAGTTTTATCCCAAATCCAATTTTTTTAAATTTAGATTTTTAAAAAAGTAAAAAAATTAGAGACCTAGTCGCGGCTGACCCACGGCTGCCGAGCCCTGATAATTCCTTCCATTGGACATGTTATTGTGCATTGCTTATCAAGGCTAGAATAATATCATTAGTTATAACAAGGATGATTGTAGTTACATTGAGTGCAGATTCTATAAGCTAATATAAATTCTATAGTTAAAACTATACATTGGGATACGTTTGAAAGCAGTAAAATTAAAAGTGGTAAATTTTTTTTTCAAAAGTACTTAATTTTATATATTTTAATCAACCTTAACAATCTAATACTAATTACTTTCTTTATGAATACAGACTGGCATTAAATGTAGACTGGATATGCTACTTTTAAGATGTATTTATTGCAAGCGATTAAATGCTTGAATTGTCATACACCATTCATATACTTGCATGGGAATAATAACATATAGTTTGATACATTTGCGTGCATGAGATGGGTGTAGAATAGTGTTGGCACTCTCCTGGTGTTTTGGGATGCCTATCATCCCCCGAAGGTTTTCACCCGTATCCCTGAACGACAAACCCCAAACTGTCCAGATTTGAGCAAGACGATTCTAGTTACGTCATATACGTTTCGGGAAAGAAAAAGGGAAGGGGGAAGAAAATCTCTTCAAAAGAGATGGGGGAAAAGGGAAGAGATTTTCTTCCCCTCTTCCCTTTTTATATGACGTCACAGGAATCGTCTTGCTCAAATCTGGACAGTTTGGGGTTTGTCTCCCTGAACACCTGGTATTTTCCATCAAAGTGCCTTGTTGAGCAAAACAAATTGAAAATAAGGGGTTCGTAGTTTTTCGTTTGTTTATTATTTACTTTGACTCGGGTAAGGAGAAGCTATATTGGGTACTGGCTAAAGGTACCGCAGGAACTATATCCCTTCCCCTTGTTTTCAATTTTTAAATAATGAAGAAGTTGGGTGGTGGGGGGGGGGGGAGGGTGCCCTACAAGGACTTTAAGGGAAAGCAAAACAAAATAATAAATAAGAGGTTGTATCTAAATTTAAAATGACGTCTGCCAGTCGGACTTACGGACAAACTCAGTTGTGAAAGAAGTGGTGATTCTTCAGATAAAACTTACATCAATATTAACTTTAGCAAAGAGACCCTCGCCCGCCTTGGGAATTGTACTTGCTCGCACTTCAACAAATTCAGCCTAAAAACAAAAAATAATTACACCGATAAAAAACTTTTAACATTTTTAATGTAAAACTTTGAAATAAGATGATGCCTGTCTGTTTGTTTTTATGTGTGCTTGTCTGGGTAGCGTCTCATAGATAGGGAAGGTTTATAAATTTTCCTGTATTTCCACAAAGTTTTAAATTTATTTAAATTTAGTATGTAACAATTTTGCCTACGAAAAAAGCAAACAATTCTTAGTAATAGAGTATCTGTTAATAAAAACAGTCAGATGTCAAAATAAGGAAAAATCTGAAAATATTTTAATTTGTCGCAATCTACAAATATACACGTGTTCTTCGCTATTTTTATATTTTTGTAAAATTGTTTCAAGCTAATAAAACAAAACATTAAAAGGTCTATAGCAAAGAAAATAAAAAATATTTGTCTTTTTTCGCCACGGAAAATAGGCATGCGTAGTTTATTTTAATTTTAAGTCTTTGAATAATTTTAGTCTTTTTTGTTATAAATTACTATTTCAGAGAATATATTTTGTCGATAATACGCCAGTCATGACCTCCTTAATTATTAATATAGTCAAAGAAGTTGTATCAACTTTTTTGCTTTTTATTTAAGATAGCTAGCCGGTCCTTTCAGTAAGTATTAGATGTAAAATTTTTCATAGAATTCAGATATGCAATCGGTTTTTTTGTAGACCTCTTATTTTTTAAGTAATTTAAGTTTTTAAAAAAAATAATTAAGTCGGTTTTAAGGTACTAAAACGCAACAAAATAAAAGAAGAAAATAGCCAGTATAAACAAAAATAGTAAGATCTTTAATTTGACACCTTACTTTTAAAATTCTTTTGAGTAATTGTTGAAAAAATCTATTTTTTAACCTCGGTTTAATCAAAACATTAAACCTAAATATTTTCTCATACAGACATAAAAAATATGGGTTCATATATACCATTAGAATGAGAAAAATAATATGAATCCATTGTAAGCAAAATTGAAAAAGTTTAAAAAAATTGTAATAAAAAATAGAAAAAATAAAAAAGTTATTTTAAGAATTGTAACTACTAAACTAGCCAATCACAAATCGCAAAAATTGACAAATCGGGAAGCTTAATCTATAAAATTAACCTATAGAATTGCCAGAAAAAAAGGAGAACGTTCATACAATATATACAACTAGCGGCTTCGCCCCTAGCCTCTAGGGGCTTTGCCCCAAGAGGTTTGATCAACCTAATTTTTGGTATTTTAGATTTAAAAAGAAAAAGTAAAAAAAAATTATTTTTTTAGGGGGGGTTATTTTTTTATTTTTTGGGGGGGTTGGGGGTGTCCCATCCCCCAAGAAAATAGCTTAAAACCATCACAGGACCAGTAGGTATATTCCCTAAAGAGTAAAGCCCAATCGGTTCAGTGGTTACTGAGATCTTAAGCTTCAGACGGACAGACAGACGGACAGACGGACAGACAGACGGACAGACATCGTTCTACTTTGTATTATAGATAGATACTACAATAAATATAGTGATATTAAAGAACATGTAAAGAATGAAAAATTATGAACAAATATGCATCAGTCTGTTTATAAACTTCAAAACAATGCAGTTAAAAATACATTATTGTTTCTTGTGTTTAAAAAATATCTGCTACATTGCATTGTCTTTTGTTTAGGTTTGGTTCAGGTTTGGTTCAAGCTAACCCTTTAAAGCCGAAAATTATGATTCTTAAAATAAACTTATTTTTTTTATTATAGTTTTATAAAACTTTTTCAATTTTGCTTAGAATAGATTCGTAATATTTTTCTGATTCTAAAGGTATATATGAACCCATGTTTTTTATGTCTGTTTGAGAAAATATTTAGGTCTAAAGTTTTTATTAAACCGAGGTTAAAAAAATAGATTTTTTCAATAATTACTCAACAGAATTTTAAAAGTAAGGTGTCAAATTAAAGATCTTACTATTTTTGTTCATACTGGCCATTTTCTTCCTTTATTTTGTTGCGTTTGAGTACCTTAAAACCGACTTAATTATTTTTTTTTAAAAACTTAAATTACTTAAAAAATAAGAGGTCTACAAAAAAACCGATTGCATATCTGAATTCTATGAAAAATTTTACATCTACTACTTACTGAAAGGACCGGCTAGCTATCTTAAATAAAAAGCAAAAAAGTTGATACAACTTCTTTGCAAAGTTAAACATGATTTAAAAAAAAACATTATTTACTCTAAAAGAATAAAGATTGTCGATATAAACTACTGAATTAACTTCACCTAAAAAAATATTTTTTTTTGGTTTCCCTCAAAGTGCCTGTCAAGCATTGAAAACCTTCTTCCCATGACAATACACTTTTATGGCAATTACCATGATGTTTAATCAAAGACTTGATATCCCCTGTCCCAGAGTTTACAGTAAATAAACACATGAAATTGAGCGAGGGGAGTATTGTCCCCACAACAATATTCTATTCAATTCGAATCACCACAGAATAAATTTACTATTTTTTTTGTTAATTTGAAATGTCCGAATCAATTAGGAGGAAACGTTGAATTCTCAGCTGCTATTGAAGATAGACGGAATGCATATAATTTACTTGATCCGTAGGTCTATAAGTCATAATACAAAAGATTATTACGAATTTTATGCAAAAAGGGTTCACGATTTAAAAAAAAAATATGACACGGAATATCTGCTCTTTAACTCATTTGACCGTTTCGCCATCCACAATTTTTAAAAGCGAAGCTTTTCTATAATTAGGGTCGGTCCGTCCGTCCGTCCGTCCGTCCGTAACGGATAGCTTTTATTCGTTAATTTAGGCATGTTAGAATTGTCCTATCGAACTTTGCATGATGATTCCTCTAGTAGTTAGGTACGATTTAGAAAGCGTAGCAACTCTATAAGCATTACCAAAACGTCCGTACTTCCATTTAAAACATATTGATTTTTCTACGTTTTTAACAACAAATTTTTATGTGATCTAAATATCCGTTTGATCTGATTTTTGGTATATTGATTCCTGGGACAGCAAAGAACAACATTATAAGCAAAGCAACTCTATAATCAAGTCCTAAGAATGTAAGTATGTCCATAAACATTATCCTATATCAAGCAGTTTTTCAACAAATTTACTTACAATTTTGCTTCGACTATTATACTTTTATATTCTGATTATTCAGTTCAGACACTATACAAGTGTTAATGTCCGTTTGTCTTACCGTTTCAGTGCTTCGCTTTTAAGGATGTTGTCATCCTTGTTTTATGTGTGTTAACTTAAACCAATTCCTCCGTTGCAGCAGGGAAGACATTTTAAGGAAACATTGGGAAAATATCATTTGGTGTTTCATTCATCTAATGTTTCATTTAACAATTTTAAGCTACCAAAAACCATTAATAAATCAAATGAGCTTTATCAAAGCTATCTAAAACTTGTATGGGTTTGGTACAAGTAAGTAAATTGAATATTAATATTGCATTCATGAACAAATTACTGCTATACATTATCAAATCTAACCCAAATCTGTCCAATATTTGTTTACGAGAATTTTCTAAGGAAATCATGTTTTACCCCTTTTAATGAATAATATTTTTTTTCAATTTACGCTAATTAAAGACAAAGCTGTTCTTTAATATTTTTTTTTTAATATTTAAAATATATTGAATTTGAACAGACAAGTGCATATGTAATATATAAGAGATATAAGTTTTCCGGAATTTTAATGTAGGGAGGAGATTTGAAATCTGCATAAAATTTTAAGGATTTTTTATAAAATTCATTTTTTGTATAATTCTTTATCTAAAAGCGGAAATACATTTTAAGTTAATTAATTTTGACCAATAGGATAGGTGGATTTTAAACTACCTGCGCTCTAATTGGTTGAATGATGTACGACATCCAATCAGAGCGCAGATTTTTTAAATCCACCAATCACGGATGCCAAAATTACTTAACTTAATTTGCATTTCCGCTTTTAGATAAAGAATCATACAAAAAACGAATTTTATAAAAAATCCTTAAAATTTGATGCAGATTTCAAATCTCCTCCCTACATTAAAATTCCGGAAAACTTATATCTCTTAATATGTAAATTAGTTTTAATTACAAAAAGGTGAACCAAATTAGATGGGATATTGCAAGATATCCTATTTCAAAAACAAGCTTTACAAAATGAATTTTTCATTTCCCAAAAAATTAGAATAACACGAAAATATGTCTGAAAATCTGGCAAAATCCTTTATTTCTAGAAAAGACCATAAATACACCCCTCTTATTGTTAATGCTTCTATTGGGCACAGTAAAATAAATATAGATGTATAATCCAGATGACTACCTGCCTGCCCCTAATGGCAGATTGTTTGTATTGCTTTATTCTTTGGTCGTGACTTGGCTCTGTTTATATTTCCGACGATATAAGCTGATTTTAAAAACCCAACACAAAATCGGGACTGGTTCCCTGCCGCAATGCACCCTCTTTAACTTTACTTGCAAAAGAGCACCGAGGGGGAAGTTATAGCAACTCATTATTTTGGGTAAATATAGTGGGTTACCTAAAGTGGATAGCTGGAAAAATAACAGATTTTACCGAATATCTTGTTTTTGTCTTTCATGAAGTGACTAATTTATAGAATATATTAGGAGATACGAGACAAAAATATTTTTCAACCGAAGGCTGTTTCATATCAGAAAAGATAAAAATCCTTGTTTTTAACATTCTTATAAAACTAAAATCACTCTCACTATTAAACCGCTAATAATAATTTGCTTTTGTGTTATTTGTGACTATGATTAGCATTATACAATTTGCGATAAATTTTAATGATGATAATAGTTATTTCTCGCATCGTATTATAAACGGCTTTCCGCGGATATAGTATGTACAATTATAAGATTACACTATTTTTTAGCCCCGATGTGCCGAAGGCACCAGCTAAAAAAACTGGTTTTAATCTTTTGATTGTACATTTTTATATTCGTAGAAAGCTGGATATAATACGATGCTAGACATAGTTTTTTCGTATAGATGAGAACTGGTTCCTATCCACTGGATTCGAAGGAATACGAGAAAATTAGCTCTCCTTTAATTGAAATTATTAGTTTAAACTTTTTAAAACTGTGATAGAATGATATATTGTTTATTAAACTTTGGGTACCAGTATAATTCATGAACTTATGTCATATCCTAATTGCTACTCTTTGCAAAAAAAAATGACAATGCGGAGGTGAAAGTGAAAATTACTTCTAACCTAAAACGTTAAAGATCATTAACGTACTCAGAGTTTTTACCAAAACCTTGCTGTTGTAGGTGGGTATAATACAGATAAGAGGGGAGTTACTGTACCAGGACTAGAAGTTTAATATTACATACCTCATATGGGTCAGGTAGAAATGGCTGGCTGCTGATTCTTGTAGCTGTGGAAGGGTCATAACTGTATACCTAAACAAAAAAGAAATAGCATTCTTGTTCATAATTTTCTCATTGTTATACATTTATCTTTGAAAATCGCCTAGATCTCCTATTTTGGTAGAATATCTAAAATCGGTTTTCGTATATATCAATTATTTTTATATTAACCAATGAAAACAACCAACCCTTTGATAACATGACCTTCTCAAGAAAGCCCCAATACTAATTATTTGCTTTTATAAAGGTCAAAGCATTCCCATAACTCTTGCAAAGTAATTTAGAAACAATTTTTAATTTCTATAGTTATGACAAGATATGGTCAAGACAGAAGAACGACTGAAAAAATATTGTATTTACCTCACCATCTGGTTGTGTAACCGCTAGCTTGAAAACTCCGCAAAAGTAGGAGCAATGACCGGTGCCGGATAAAATGCGGCACAGTTGACCGGAAACCATCTGGCCCTTATAGAAACTGCCGTACAGGGCCGTCCTAAAAAATTAAAACCACTTAGAAAAATCGAAAAAAAATTAAAGAGTTTTTTTGCACATGGTAAAAAAATTATTAGATTTGATCCAAAGAAGATAAAGTAGAATATACGATTTTATGAAATGGGAAAAATTGTCGTCAATTTAGCTTGCTAACATTGACTTATTATTTGGTCAGTTCGTTTACCCAGTAGGAGGAGCGCGGATGGGATAAAGAGGGTGGAAGGGGGATTTTACTTTATTAGAGAACATGAAAATCTGGCGTAAGATCCAAGTAATAATACATCAACAATAACATCCAAATAAACTGTACAAGACTGAGGACTAGGAGGGGCCATGTCCATCGAAATATATTTCGAATAGATAATTATGAAGAAACAGACTATTTCAAAACAGTGAATTTATAATAATATATCCATTGTAATTACCTACAGTCTGGATATAAGAAGACCATATCATCAGAGGTAAATGTCCAAGACTCGCTCACCAGAAATCCTCCGCCTGGCAAACCTGAAAGCAGGTAATGCCAATAGATAATAGAATATCATCATCCTAATACACATATAAAGTAGTTAGGTTTTTGTCTGTAGCTTAAGAAACTTAAGAACCGATCGAGCTCTCCATTTTAGGGAAAGTTTCACATAGATCCAAAGATTATTTAAGATTTTTTTAAAATTTAGAATTTGTCCTTGGTTTTAGTTTTTTGGCTATTTTTCTGTCCTTCCCTACAATTTCTAATACATAGCCTCTAGATTCTATAAGCATATGCTAGTATCAAATAAAGTTATTAAAATCGATCAATCCATGCTTCTTATTATCTTGGCGTTTACAAACATTGTCACTTCGAGAGAATATATGCAAAACATTTTTTAAAATAAAGAAATTTGGAAGTAGAATTATTACCGTAGATGGTCAATCAGTCATAAAGGTCCGTCCAAAAAAGGAAGTTTGTGAGAGAAAAAATGTATTGAATAGTGTACATTTTCTCTCCAATAATGTTGTTAGATTGTTTCTACACTGTTTGTGTTACTATTGGTTTGGAGATCTAGACATCTATAATATTTATTAATATAACTTTAAAATTTCGTCATTTTTGAGTGTTCTAATTTTGTTAAATAAATAAATGATCTTCTAAAAACATATTTAAGTCGCACTCATTAACAGAGATTACGACATATATGTCTAAAAAACAATTGCTTAATTGTAGCTTAAGATTTTGATAACAACTGAACCGATTAAGTTCTCACTTTTTATGGAAGCCTCATATAGGTCCTAGGATGGTTGTAGGCCATTTTATTTTTGGGATGGCTTTAGGCTATTTCCTGCCATTTCCTCAAAGAATACAAATCCCATAGATGCTAGTTACGACGTAGATGCTAACATAGAAATAGTTCTAGGCAGTTTATGTTGTAATCCACCTATATGCTTAACAATTTAAGAAAAAAATGGAATGTTTATCTTCTTTTATAACCTGTCTCTTTAAATGTTAATTTTGTCTGACTTAAAAAAAGTTTTTAAGAATTCATATTCCCGTGAAAAACATATTTAAGAAACATTCATTAGTTTTGGATCAATTAGTTTTCTGTTTGCAAAATTCTTATCTATATTTGAAATACTTGGCTTCTATACAATTTTCTTGTCCGTCCGACAATTCCCCATTTTTGATTTTTGGTAAATTGATTCCTGGGACAACAAAGTATAATGTTATAAGCGAAGCAACTCTATAATCAAGTCTTAAAAATTTAAGTATGTCCATAAACATTATCCTATATCAAGCAGTTTTTCAAAAAGTTTACTTACAATTTTGCTTCGTCTCTTTACATTTATATTCTGATTATTTAGTATACAAGTGTTAATGTCCGCTTGGCATACTGTTTCAGTGCTTCGCTTTTATGGATGTTGTCATCCTTGTTTTTACTTTGATTCTAATTCAATGGGTCTTTCCTTATTGACTTAATTATTCTACATTCGCAAATTAAGAATATTTCTAGAAAGATTTGTGACTTACTTCATATTATTTAAATCACTTCCAAGGGGTGATCAAAACTTTGTTTTCTAAGCAATTATTGATTTAATATAACTTCGCAAATATAGCTTCCTTTGAAAACTTTGGATAATTACTCCTTGTTAAGAATAAAAAATCCGGAAGAATTAGAAATATTGTAAATTCTTAATTTATGTTCCTTTACAGATAAGAATTTTACAAAAGTTTAAGTCTGTGAGAAATAACTCTGATTTTATGTTCTGTTTCTTTCTAAAAATCAAGGCTATTACTGCTATTTGAGTATAAGCAAAAATTTTAAATAATGAGGAATTACAATTGTTTGTAAAACTCTTTTGTAGATTAAAATTATTGATGGAAAATTTTTGACACTGCTAGTTTGTGCAACAAAATCAAGATTAAATAAAAGTCCCCAAAGTTATTCAGCCTAGAAATGAAATAACTTTGTTTAAACCAAAGGGACCAGTTCAATTTACAGTCCAATGTTCCCTCCCTTCCTGAAGTTATAGACTCCTGTTAAATGTTAGAAATCTATTCATTTCTATACTCTCTCTTTCTATCTCTCTTCAAAATATCTGTACTGAATATTTCATAATGCTTCTTCTATTTTACTGTATTTCAATTTTACTTTGTTATTTACTTTCAAGATAAAATCATTATTGCAATTCTTATAAACATTAACAATTTAAATGAATACTTTTCACCCTAATCTTTCAAAATTATATAATTTATCATTAAATAATTGTAAATTTGCATTAAAAACAAATTAAGTAAGTACAAATGTAAATTTTATTGCATTTTAGATTTTTTATTAAAGCATTGCATGCACATTTTTTAGTTGTTATGGGTAAAAATGCTTAAGTGATAAAAAGGTTAACAAACCTCCAACATTTTTGTTAGTTGCGCTGCTTTTCTACAGTCAGGGTATGTTAATTACAAAATCTTTTTATTACTCTACTGATTTTAGGGACGTAATATTGCACCTTGTCAAAAAACTAAATTTTAAAATTTTGTTTATCATCACAGGGGATGTACATCAATTTATCGTCTTGGGTCTTATCACTTAAGATCCCTGTTGATGTCGCAAAATTATAAGATTATTGCTGCACTACTTGTAAGCATTTCTGAGCCTTTAACTACTTTGTAACTTCATATGTGTCTGAGATATTTAACTGCATGACTGACTAGAGTTTTGTCTCATTGGAAGTATGCAGAAAAAAATTGTTAATATTCGACTAGACAGGAAAACAAGGTTGCTTTCACTAAAACAAAATCAAATCAAAATAATTATTTCAGTCAACATATTAAAACACAATTATACAATACGAATATATTTACATAGGTATATTGTTTATATAGTTTTATTTAGTTTATTTATTTTAATACACAATAAATATCAAATATGTTGCCTAGTGGCAGGACCTAACGCAAAACACAATGTGGACCACCGAACCCCCTTATTACCCTTTTCTAAAGTCTAACCTGGCTCATATGATATTTACTTGACATGACCAAACGTAAAAAATTTTAGTAAAAGATTTTTTCTAAAAAAATGCTTGCCATATGAGCTAAGTTTTTCTCCTTGGCGTTATGTACATACAGACAGTTAAAGAGTAGATACTATTTCTTACACAAAAAAAAACAAATTCAGCCATTTAAAAATCTACAATAGCAGCCGAGAAAAAAAACATTTTCTGATGTCCGGATAGACAGAAAGACGTTTAGAATTATAAAGTAGTTTTACAACTAAAATAGAATTTTAAACAATAAATTTATCATAATACAAAGTTTAATGTTTAAAAGTTGGATGGAATACTTGTTGTAGTGATAGACTTAATAATCAATATACATATAAAAATATATATGATTTAGGTCATTTTAGAAGCGCTATATCAATTTACTGCCTTTTAACCCGAAGGTTGTATAAGATAAGATTAATTGTCTTTTTGTTATTTTGTAATTTTTGTCAGGATTTAAATAAAATTTGCTGCCAGGGGTAATAGGACAAATATACAGCGATATACAGTAGGGTGGGTCGATTTTGGACATTTTTTTCTGAGGCCAAAGCGGGGATCTGCACTCAATTTATATAGATATAATACACCTCTGGGTGATTTAAAATTTATCCTAAGTCTTAAAACCTCTGACGACCAGACATTCAATTGTATAGCTATTTGTAAATGGGAGTCAAAAATTTATTGAATCAGAACTATGGCTTCATGGTGCTCCCTGAAAATGCCTTGAGGAGCTGAGTCAGGAACTTTTGTCCGTTTCAAAAAATCTCATTCCTAGCCTGAGAAAATCTAAAAAACCTCTACAAATGGGACAATTCTCATGATTAATGGCTTATTTTCTTCGTTTTTAAGGCAATTAATAGAACAACAAAAAAATATTTTTAGTTTTTATTTAAAAAGTACAGTAAAATCTAAAATTCGAAACTTAGGTGTCAACATCTAAAAATGGTTTTAAAATAAAAATATTTTACTGATCCCTCTATCCCTGGAGCCGACGGAACTAATTAAATAGATATAAGTGGGTTAGACACAGATATACACACAGAGAAAGGGATATACAGTGTGTTTTTTTTATGAGAGCTTTTTGAAAGCAATTTTATCCCACTTATAGTTATCAGAATTTAATGATTAATGGCTTATTTTCTTCGTTTTTTAATGCAATTCATAGAACACCAAAAAAAATATTTCAGTTTTTATCAAAAAAGTACAGTAAAATCTAAAATTCAAAACTTAGGTGTCAACATCTAAAAATGGTTTTAGCGCATTTTTATTATGCCTACATCTTCTACCCTTTGCAAGAAAAAAATTGGATTTTCTGTAGTCGACTTTGGGGGGCCAGTACTCCCTCCCTGGTTGAGATATGACCTTCAAACTTTGATATGTTCTAGTACAGTTCCCTAATAGCATCTGTATACATTTTTAGCTCAATATCTCAACTTTGAAGAGTTTAGCAGCCATTCTCGCAAAAGGTTGAATATTTGAGAAAAATGCGCTAAAATCATTTTTAGATGTTGACACCTAAGTTTTGAATTTTAGATTTTACTGTACTTTTTAAATAAAAACTGAAATATTTTTTTGTTGTTCTATTAATTGCATTAAAAAAACGTAAAAATAAGCCATTAATTATTAAATTCTGATAACTATAAGTGGGGTAAAATTGCTTTCAAAAAAGTTCTCATAAAAAAAACACACTGTATAATCATCAATTTAAATATTTGATTATTGTTCTTCATTTTACCTAAATTGAAGCGTTTTGTTATAGTAAAATTTTAAGGAATAAGACAATGGACGATAAATTGAAATACACCTCGTACTAGAAAGTTTGGACTCGCTTGGTTTGTACAAGATTTCATAAAAGTTCCCAAGGTTTTAATACAAAAGAATGAGAGAATATCTATTGTCCGTCCCATAAATCCTTGATTTAATGGTTTGATTCTGACATTTAATCCTTACTGATATATCCTTAAATTATTTACTAGTGACATAAGTAATAACTAAAATTATTTGAATTACAGTGTGTTTTTTTATGAGAACTTTTTTGAAAGCAATTTTACCCCACTTATAGTTATCAGAATTTAATGATTAATGGCTTATTTTCTTTGTTTTTTAAGGCAATTAATAGAACAACAAAAAAATATTTCAGTTTTTATCTAAAAAGTACAGTAAAATCTAAATTTCAAAACTTAGGTGTCAACATATAAAAATGGTTTTAGCGCATTTTTCTTTAAAAAATGGATTTTTTCTGTCGACTTTGGGGGGCCAGTACTCCCTCCCTAGTTGAGATATGACCTTCAAACTTTGATATGTTCTAGTACATGTCCCTAATAGTATCTGTATACATTTTTAGCTCTATATCTCAAATGAGTTTAGTGTTTAGCAGCCATTCTTGCAAAAGGTTGATTATTTGAGCATAAGAAAAATGCGCTAAAACCATTTTTAGATGTTGACACCTAAGTTTTGAATTTTAGATTTTACTGTACTTTTTTGATAAAAACTGAAATATTTTTTTTGGTGTTCTATGAATTGCATTAAAAAACGAAGAAAATAAGCCATTAATCATTAAATTCTGATAACTATAAGTGGGATAAAATTGCTTTCAAAAAGCTCTCATAAAAAAAAACACACTGTATATCCCTTTCTCTGTGTGTATATCTGTGTCTAACCCACTTATATCTATTTAATTAGTTCCGTCGGCTCCAGGGATAGAGGGATCAGTAAAATATTTTTCGGCGTATTTTTTATAATAACACATTTACCTTAAATAAAATCAACAAATATAGAATTTTCAGATAAGATTTAATAATGATTTAATCCTTTAAGATAATAAATTTCTTGATAAATTTCATTAAAAGCCAGATAAAATTTTAGCTTGTAATATCGTTTTATCCCCAAACAATTGGCATATCTATTTATCCCTTTATCTGAGACAGGCGTTCACAGAAATATTAGCGTGACTAACATGACCAATATTTCTCTATCAAACAGTATAGACTTTTCATTTTTTTGAATTTCTTTTTTTGAGTTCTTCTTTATTCTAGTTCGCGTAAATGCGCCCTTGGGGCTTTATCAATTGATGGTTTTAAGAGATAATAGCCTAAAATTTCCTTGATTCATGTAAAAAAAAATTTCATTTAATTTTCTCCTTATTGATAAAAACTGGATTTTTTCCAATATGGACCTTTAAAGTCCTGGAAAGGTTTTAAACTATTCTGGGGGAAGGTGCCTCTGCCCACTCATTGTTAAGATATAATCCCCACCCCCAAAAAAAAAATATTTTGTTTCTTTTTTAAAAAAAACTCTATTGTGAAGTGGAGGGTCGACTACCCCCTCCCTTTTATATTTGTCAAATACAATCCAAATTTTATGCCTTTAAAGGAATGAGCATAAACATTTATCTTTTCCTACTTAATTTATCTTTAAAAATTTATCTATTTTTTTGAACTCGGGACTTCGATAATTGAAATTTGTTTTATGCAAAAAGAAGGTGAATTACGAAACGTCATCAGAGAGACTAGACAGACGATTTACTTTTTATTGTAATAGAGACATTACTTTTATGTACACTGTACAGCTTATAGATTAATTATACGTTAAATATTGATTAGTCCTTTTGATAGCATACCACCCTAAGACTTAAAATCTTTGAAATCTTTCATCGATTTTTTTATTAAAAAAACCAATAATAGTTTTTAATTTTTATAATTAAAAATCCACGAAAAAAATAAAAATTATAAGATTAATTTCAACAAAACATCATTTTTATTTTTTTTATGGAATATTGTCTATAACATGATACAATACATGATTGTTCAATATGGCTTAGACCCGGATCTCATCCAGTGATATGAGTAAATGTTGTGTATAACTATTTGATTTACTTTGGTCAAGTTATAGGAAACAGATACATAAGTATTACGTAGGAGAAAATTTTTACATGATTCAGCAAATTTTTTCATTGCCAAAATTTGGGGTTTTATGTAAGGTAAGGGTACATTAACTTTTGATATATATTTTTTTGATAGCTATAATTTTGATAAATATGCATTTAGGGATTTTAGCTGCCTAATGCGTTCTAAATATTCGGCGGCGTTAATGGCGGTCATAGACAGCAATTCTACTTATTTTGGTATTATTATGATAAAGCCACAAAAAATTACCTATAATAACTTTAAAACAGAGATATGCAGAAGAGAGATGTAAACAAATTTGAACGCTTCGCGCATAATGTTACATTTTTTTACTTTTGATAATGTTGACGAAGTGAACATTTAAGGGGTGGTACAACCCCCTGACACTAAAATAACACCCCTGTTGTGGTCCAGAATAAACCCCCCTACACCACCCTCGGTTTTGGTTTGAAGAAATGTTAAAAAATAAATAATGAACTCACCTTTCCAGCAGGGGCCATGGATGACGCCTCTGATAAAGCAGCAGAACAACTCAATATCCCCGTACGCGTTGATGTGTCGGAAATATCCATGTGGGACTCCTTTCTTGTAGCTTCCTAAAATTCACAATTTCATAATTTGTGACACCTTGACTTAAGAAAGGCGTTTGACAGTTTACATTCCGTAAAATCCTAAAATTTAATCTTTTGAAATTTGGCTCGAGAATGTTTTACAACCTAGGTAAATAGTTTATTATCTTTCCTAAAATCTAATTTCCTATTATCATAAAAAGTACAATGATAATATATTTACTAGACACTAAAGAAAATGAGGTGGATTCTTAAAAAAAATTTGCCCCACTAATCGCTTTGTGGGGCAAAATTGTTTTCGTGAAAAATCCACCAAAATCACATAAAACATCTACAAAAATTTTATAAAATCTTATGTTCATAACCCTTCTATGATTTTGTTTAATTTTTGTAGATTTTAATGTGATTTTGGTGGATTTTTCACGAAAACAATTTTTGCCTTACTAAGCGATTAGTGGGTTAAATTTTTTTAAGAATCCACCTCTGGTTATCTGTTATTGGAACATAAACTTGTAAAAATATATCAATGGAAATTTCTGAGTAAACCAGAATTTAGACATAGACAACATGGTTACTGATTACCTTTAATGTCACTAAATTTGATATTAGTATAAGCATAAATCACTAAATATGAAATTTTGATTTCGTACCTTATTTAACTTTAAGCAATAATGTACAAAAAAAAAATTCATATATTATTATAGATGAACGTATATGCCAGAGTTATAGAACAGCTAAACTTCTCAAAATAAAAAGTTTACCTTCGATAATTGAACCGTCAGGATTCTTAGAATACACAGGTCCATCCTTTAATATTGGAAAGTGAAATATATTCTGTAAAATTATTTTAGCCAACCAAGATTTTGATTCAACATTAAAATAAAAGAGTAGAGGGGGCATAAGCTATTTGCAAATATACCCAACGGGCGTGGATCCTGTCCCGATTTTGTATTGGGTCTTCGAAATCAGCTAATAACATCGGAAATACAGACTAGTCCCTACAAAAGAACAGAAAGCAAGTTGCTAACAGACAAAAAGGGTCTCCACCACCATGCCAGGTAGTTGTCTGCATTATACAAATAGACATATATATTTAAATGCTAATTAATTGCACCTATTTTTGAATCAATAATTTCCCATTAATTTAAGTAAAGCTTTGCATTAATTTTAACATCAGTATTTTTGACGCGGGTTGGAAATGATTGCATCCCCTCTGCTACACACAACTTTAAAATTTGTTGTATATTTTTTTTTAACAGATAAACGGTGATTAAAATTACCATGTGTTCTTTTTCAATACAATACCTATATTTCATTTTAGAATCTTATTTAGCAAATATAGTATCAATTAATTATTGACATATAATATGTAAAATATTTTTTGTAATTATTATTTTCAAAGTCCTGATTTCAATTCATGAAAATAAGTTTTTAATAGTTTAAGTATTTTAAAAAGTCATAATGATAGGAAATGTCTATATCCTAACTTGAAATTTAAAATTCGTCTCCATGAGACAAAACATTTTCAATTCTATTACAAAATTTACTTTTATATCTGATAGGAAAAACAGTAATATAATTTAAGGAAAATATCCAGGGACCATGAGAGATAAGAGAGATTATTTACATTGAAGAAAAACAAAATTACCCTTCCTGTAGAATAAAATTGTTGGTTGAAATGTTTTAGGTTTTTGAGCCATCGAACCTGTCCTCTCCATCCCACGTAAATATTGAATATTGCTTGGTACTTAATACTTTTGCTGCCTAAAAGTTACCTTTCCCGGTTCCTCTGAGAAGGGGAGGGCCGCAGCCGCCAGTTTTTTGTCCGCCAGATGTGTATATTTTCCTTTGCCGCCGTCATAGTTTTGTTCTATGGTGCTCTCACATGTCTACAAACAATATTTTAAGATTAATTATAATTATCTACTCTTTATTTTTGATGTCTCTGTCGATTATTACTTATGAAATTTCTTGAGAAGATTTCAATTTTTTGTTAGATAACAACGTATGGTCAGACCTTTATAGTAGGTCACAAGGCATTAATACCCCAAATATTGCAGACAATTAACTTTTGGTTGCATGAACTTTGACTCTAAGCCCTAACTGTGCTTGGTAATGTGCAGCGCCAAGGCATTTCCCGTACTATTAATACTAATATTAATGTTGCGCATCTGACATAGCAATAGTAAGTAGTACTTTGAACGTTTTAATTTTGAGACGATTTAAGCTGATAGTCGAACCCATTACCTCCCAAACGACGAGCAGATGTGCTACGTGTTACATAAATAAAACTTACCGTAACAAAAGTATCCAACAGGGACACACAGAAATTAACATCTGGGTTGCACAGCTTTGCTATCCATATATGTAGAGCCTGAAAAACAAAATTAGTTTTCAGAAAAACTAATGTCTTTTTTGAAATGAAGAAGACATACAAAACTTTCACATCTAGAAAGCATTTTCTTTTTTTTTGAATTAGTAGAGTAAGTAAAGAAAACTAAATGCCATTTCTAAAAAAAAACATAATTAACATTACTTTAATCTTTATCTATCTTGTTCTACAGTCTTTTTATAAACCGTCTACATACAAATAAGGTTATATAAAAGCTTCACTCAAAAATCTAGAATTTACTGAAAATCTAAGATATGCATGATTAAATAACTATTATACAATCTCAAAGGATTTCTTTTCTGTACTTTTTTTAGTGGCGCATTTCTTTCACGAAAAAATGATCTATAAGCTTAGATTCTCTCATTTTATCTTATCTTATTTTAATTAACTTAATCCTCATAAAGAAAGTCATATGTATATCAAATGTTAACTTACAACCAAAATTAATGTTTTACATATCTATTTAGACATTACAATATGTTTTGACCAAGCTTGCTCTCCTTGGATGTGCAAATAAAGTTAAAATAAAATAAAAATAAACGATTTTTTGCAAATACTTTGGAAGATTTTTCATATAAATGATATCTTTAAAATATATATATTGCAAAAAAGATATTTCGTTTGATGTTTGTTAGTAATGGAAGTAATTGTTCTTGTTAAATGTTTTTAGAAAATTTCTATGAGTCAAAAAAAAATGACCAATGTTAAACATTAGTTTTTATACATTTAGATTTACATAATTATTCTAAGCAAAACTAAGCTTGAATTTTCTACATAAAGTAACGCTTTAATACCATAAATTATTTAAAAATAGTTTATCTTCTTCTTAAAGTATTATAGGCTTATGGGTCGATTTTCTATCATCAATCGACAAAAATACACAAAAAATTATTCCCTTTCGGTCAACTTTAGAAATGTTTTAAAAAGTTGACACAGAAAATGAAGTATTTGTTATACATGGTTGATTTTAAATAGTAACAATATCGAGGACAGGGTATAGTAATTACAAAAATAATTGGGAATAGTCCCTTTCGCGGCAAAGCCCCTTAATGGGCGATTTGTCGTATTTTTAAAATGGCTTTTGATAGTTTATTTTAGGTTAGGTTATTGCCCCACAGGGTTAGAGCCCCCCGAAGGGGCTAGAAATATGAGAAAAGCTACTGTGAAAAAAGAATCGCCCCTTATGGAGCGTTGCCACGAAAGGGACTATACCCGACTTTTTTTTTGTATTTTTTCACATTTTCTTATTATTCTGTTTAGGAAATATTATCCATTTTCTTTTTTTTTGGAAAAGTAACAAAAAAGTGAAAAAAATTCGGTTTTCAACTCTTTTCATGTTTAAGTATATTTAAAAGCATGGCTTCGAAGCCGAGCAATATCCGCTAGAGTAGAACTGGTTCTGAGCCATACCGAAAAATTATGTAGTGTATTGTATTATGGAAAATTTTTAATCAAATAAAGTCAAATTTCTTTGATATTTACTCAAAATAATTTGAATATTTTCTTGACAAAATATTTTAAAGAAGCATTATATTACCTAATTTTATTTATATTTGGGAGATAATTATTTAGTTACTTTTCAGAATTCTCAAATAATGCATATTTGTTGAAATTAGTTTAATTAAATTAAGAGGATATTTTAAAATGTTTAAAATTTACATTATTTTGTAATATTTTCTCTAATTATTTCAGAACCCCGCCCAATACCCACTCTTATATTAGGTTAGTTGGGTAGTTGGCAGGGCAGTCCCGAAGGTTTAGAGCACCGCAGGTATAAGCTCCACATGTTTAGGGTTTCCCGCGCGCAGGCATTATGACTAGGGAAATAGCGTAGTATTATTCAAGTACAGATCCGACTTTCCCTGTTTTTGGTATATTTTGGAAATGAGGAGGGTATTTTGGTTTGTTTATTACTTTAGGTCAGGTTAGGTTAGGGTTAGGGCACACACGGGGTTGAGGCCCTTCACAGGGATTAGGCATAGGAAAAAAATGCACTTCCCCTTATTTCAATTTATTTAAAAAATAAAGTGATGGAGGGGGGAGAGGGGTGGGATTTTGTGCTCAACTAGTAACTTGAGGGAACTAGCAAAATATTTTTTTTTTATTCTCACCTTTATCCTATCCTCATCAGGCTGTAACTCCATCATATTACTCTTGTTCATTATCTCAACCATTTCTGTATCTAGGGACCAACACATGATGTCAGATCAATCAATCAATCAAATTTCAACACCTTGAATAATTTATTACATAATTTTTTTACTTCTAATAATTCTTTTTTTTCAATCTGCGAAATATATGACAAAACAATGAAGCCAAAGTTCAACAAAAAAAATATTTTACTTCTTGACATAAAAACCAATTAATTCATTAATTAGCGAAAACAATATAGCCTTTTAATTAGTAGTACTCTCCCTCAAAGTGCTCCGAATTTGTAGTAAAATAACCTAATTCATTTCCAACAGTTTTTAGGAACTTTAGCTTTAATGTTTTGCCATTTCTATAAACAAATCTTATCTGCATATAGCTTAAGAAAAAACAAATTATCAAAGATAAAACTTAGGTTTTTGACAGAAACTTTTGCCATTTTACAAAGCAATGTAAAAAAACAGGCTTCAAATGTGCATGCAATGAACATAAAATAAAAAAAACAGAAATTTCAATTTTAATAAAAACAGCAAATTCAATCAATAATCATAGAACTTTCAATTTTAATCAAAAAGGGAAAATAAACCTAGAAATTGAATAAAGAAGTATTTACATTATTGGAAAACTAACGGCTTCGCCTCTAGACGCCTCTTGGGGCACTTTAAAAAGAAAGAAAATATATTTTGGGAGAAGGAAATTTTTTTTCTAGGGGAGTTTTCTATTTGACCCCAAAATAGTTATAAACCTTTCCAGGACCTAAGAAAAGCTACATTGTAAGGAGAAACCATATCGGTTTAGCGATTAGTGAGATCCTTTGGTAAAAACAGACAGATAGACATCCTGTTACTTTGATATAAGGATTAATAATTCAAATAAAAATCATGCTAAAAACAAATAGAAAACAACATAAACAAACTAAAACTTATTAACAATTTCACATTTTATAAACAAAGATGATAACTTTACTATTCACTTTTTTTATAATCACTTTTTAACACCACAAGTGGCATTCATGATTTAAATCTATGTATTATCTCTCCCCTATAAACTAACACAATGATAGATTTGTCTAATAGTAAAGTACTGTTGTAGCAAATAAATGAATTTTTGGGTTCATTCCCTAGACGTGCCTTTTGAGCACTGAACCCCTGCCCCTCCTTAATTTAAAATAAATTGTAAATAGGGTGGAGGTGTATATTGTTTTCTATGCTTAACCTTGCTAGGCTACAGTGTACAAATTAAGTCACCTAAATTTTGAAATAAACACATTAAAGTTTATTTTTAAATTTTTTTCAAAATTATTGGGGGATGGGGTCCGTGGGAAGGTTCTTTGTTTTTCTAAGCAATTTGAGGGAAACTGCAACTAACCATCACAATTGAATAATATAGTAGATTCACAACTAAACAATCATACCACGAAAAGAAAAAATAAAATTAAAATCAAGGTAAAAACAAGAACAAATAACATGCATATCAACACAACAAATCTGCTTATCTTAAAATAATAATTTGCTAGGGTTTTGGAGGATTTTTACACTCGAGTCTGAAATTAAAATTTCTTTCATTTTCATATTTTTCTGTGTATAAACAACAGATGTAGATCTGTTAAAAAAAAAACATTATAAAACCACAGTAAAATGTTCATTTTTTCCAAATTGACGGACGGGCACAATAAAAAAAGATAATCTTTAAAATTGTCTATTGTCAGATGTCTATTTTATGCAGTTTAGTTAATCGGTACACCGACAAACCTCCTAAAGGGACAAACGTCCTAATGCGACAAACGTACTAATACTCCTAAAGGGACAAACCTCCTAATGCGACAAACGTCCTAGATTAGATTAGATTTATTATTCTTGGGTGTACATACATAGAAAAAAAAACTACAATAATAAATGAATTAAATGAATATTATATACATTTATATATACAGAAAAATTTTATTGATATGGTTAATTTATAAAAATATTTTCTTCCCAAATGGCAGTTTCCTAAAAAATAGGAGTATGCAGTAATGTGTATTCACACATTGTTTTCATACAGGCCATATAAATAAGACAAAAAAAAAGATAATAAGCAATAAATGAAATCATATTGGAGAGGAAAGAATGATAATAGGAAGGATTGATTAGGGCATACAAGTCTCACACCATTATTGCAATAATAGAAATTTAAAAAAAATTTAAACAAATAAATTTTGATTAATTTATCAGATTTCAAACAATATTGAAAAGAAATATAAATTTATCTACATTCTTGACATAATGGGTTGTTACACACTAGAATTAAGCTTGATAACAAAGATTCTTTTAGATTTTTAATAAATTTTTTTCTTGGTTGATTGTGGGTTAATAAATCATTATTACAATGGTTATTCCATAATTCTTGAAAATGATACTTAGGAAATCTTTCAATAGATTTAAACTTCGGCTTTTTAACATCAAACATATTTGAGTTTCTAAGATTTCTGGTATGTAATTGGTTACGGCGAAGCCATGTACCTTGAAAGGAACTTGGTAGCTTACTGTTTATAAAATCATACATAAATAATAATTTCAAATAATTAGCTGATTCATGTAAAGGAAGGACATTCATTTTTTTAAATAAAGGCATTGTGTGTGAGATGTGTTTCTTACTAAAAACAATTCTTATTGCCTTTTTTTGCAATTTAATTAATGGTTCCATAGTAGATTTAAGACCACAACTCCAGGCAGGTAAACAGTAAAGTAAATGACTATTTATAAGGGAATGAAAAAGCATTTTTTTGCTATCTAAATTCAGTATATGTTTAGCTCTATTTATAAGAAATAAGGAACTAGAAATTCTTTTACGTAAATGTTCTACATGATATTTAAAATTTAAAGAAGGATCTATAAATACACCTAGGAATTTAATTGCAGGAATATTGCTACTTGAATTGACATAATTTAAGATTTTTATTTTCTCAGGATCAAACTCATTTTCATTGTTAAAGTTTAGCTTAATATTAAGAGCATTCCAATCAATAGTATTTTCGTTTTTATTAAATATCATAATTTTAGTTTTATCAGGATTTAAGCTCATTTGATTACTCCTAAACCAATCAGATATCTTTTTAAGTTCATTGTTTAATTTCAGTTTTATCTCTGTAAAGTTTTTACCAGAAATTAAAAAATTACTGTCATCAGCAAATAATAGGGTAAATAAATCAGTACAGTTTTTAAGATCATTTATGTAGATTAAAAATAGAATTGGTCCTAAAATAGAGCCCTGTGGGACGCCTCTATCTATTTTCAGCTTTGTTGAGTCAGTGTTGTTTACATGTACAAATTGCTGTCTATTACTTAAATAATTTTTAAACCATTCAAGTTCAATGCCATTAATGCCAATTTTTGACAACTTTTTAATTAAAATATGGTGTGGAATTGTATCAAAACATTTTGCAAGATCACAGAAGACTCCAATTACAGTTTTATTATCGTTTTTTGCCTCGGCTATGTAATTTAAGAGGTGTACCACAGGGTGTATTGTAGACTTTTTTGATTGAAATCCATACTGATGTTCAAAAATGATATTATTACTAATCAAATAACAAGAAAGTTGTTGATAAATGACTTTTTCTAAAACTTTTGAGAAAATAGCTAATAAACTTATTGGCCTATAGTTTGATGGATCAGCTTTTTCATTAGAATTATTCCCTTTTAACTTAAAAATAGGTATAACTTTTGCGATTTTTAATTCAGAAGGTATTTTTCCAGTTAAAATAGTTTGGTTAATGACATGAGAGAGAGGAAGAGCAATAACAGAAATAATTTTCTTTAAAAAAGAATTTGACAGGCCAAAAATGTCCATACTTTGTTTATTTCCCATTTTTTTAACAATATCTATAACTATATTTGGGTTTATTGTATGCATTTTAAAACTGGAATTATAATTAGGTATATAGCTACACGGATCAATGTTAGAAGGATTTATTTTAGATGATATCTTGCTTGCTACAGAAGTGAAGTGTTCATTCAATTTCTCAGAAATTTCTGCATTATCCAAATATATAGAATCATTAAACTTCAATTCATTGATACATGTTGCTTTATCTTTTGTTTTTCGGATTGCATCTCTAATAATATCCCAAGTTTTCCTCAAGTCAGATTTACATTTTTTTAGCTCATTACAATAATACAATTTTTTAGCTGTTTTTATTGCACGATTATAGACATTTCTATATCTATTATATAACCTAATATTTTCAGCAGTTGGTTCATTAATACTTAACGTTGACAATTCAAATTTTTTATCTCTACATCTCATTAAACCATCAGTCATAAATTTTTCAATTTTATGTATGTTCTTATTAATTCTTATCTTTTGTAAAGGAAAAGAAAGTTCATAAAATTCATTAAAAAGCTCATAAAATTTATTAAAGCAATGTTGGGGTTCCATACTGTTAGTTACATTTTCCCAATTAATTTTCCCAATTAATTTCTTAATAGATTGATAAACTCAGTAATTTTTTCTTCATTAATATTTCTTGTAAAAATAAACGATTCTTTACTTGCTTTATATGAATAAGGTGTTATTGTGAAAATTGGAAAATGATCAGATATATCATTTAATAAAATTCCTGAATGAAAACTATTATCTTTTGCGTTAGTAAAAATTTGGTCAATACATGTTGCTGTTGTTCTAGAAATTCTTGTTGGTCTTGTTATCAAAGATAAAAAACCATTTGCAATGCAATTTTCAAGAAAATCATTTGTTTTTTCATGACAATAGTATTTTAGAATATCAAAATTAGAATCTGTGAAAATGTAAGAGGCACATTTAAAAGACATTAATTTACTTTGTAGGTTAGAAAAATTATCAATAAAAAAATCCATTTGTTGAGATTCTGTAAATCCAATTTTAGTAGTATTAGGCCGGTAGACATTACTTAAAACAAATTTCTCTCTGTTATATTCAAGTTGAATTGTGAGTGACTCAAATAAACCTTCTTCAAATGTTGACAATTCATTCAATATTTTGAATTTTAGATTTTTATGAATATAATAGGCTATCCCGCCGCCCCCTTTATTCTTTCTACACTTATAGATAAAGATATAATCATCTATTTTAAAAATATCTTGGTCATAGATAGTCCAGACTTCTTGCAATGATATTACATCTATTATGACTTTATTTTCTTTTAAATAATCTATATATTCTTTCAGCTGAATAAATTTACTATTGAGACTTTGTATGTTCCAAGAGAGAAATTTTAATGTTTTAAATTGTTTACATTTTTCAATAAATTGTTTGTTATTAAAATATGCACATGATAAATCAATTTCATAATACGGATTTTCATAATTATTACCATTTAATGTAGAATCTTTATATCTAGATAAGAAATCATATTCAATATTATTTAAAATCTGACAGATACTGCCCACCCTATCGAAAATCATTACATAAATATAGTGTGAGACATATACATAAAAGGTATAATGAAGAAAGGAAGTTGGGGCTGTAAGGGGAAAATAGGGAGAAGTTTTTAATGAATGAAAGATATGGAAATTGGGTATAATTTAACATATAAACAAAGATCACTAACAAGGGTATAAAATTATATTTACATGAAGCAATTTTTAGTTGCGAAGCTACTCTATAATTAAAATATTGTAAAATATAATGTAAGAGGATAAAACTTAATCAAAGTATTACATATAATAGAATAATAATGTTTATCTCTTAACAATATTTCTCAATTATTTGATTGGGTGTGATTTCAAACATTTTTACTTTAAATACTTTCTCACTCTTTTTGGTAATAAATTTGACAATTTTGCCATCTAAATGCCAAACTTTTTCAAATTTCTCAGATTGAATCAATTTTTGCATGACAGCATAACGGCGTTTAGTAAGATCAGCAGCAATACGATAGCTTTTTGTGCCTTTTTCACTATCAATTTTCCGAACCTTAGCAAAATTTTTGTTGGCAAGAATTAGATTTCGAAGGTTGCGGTTTTTGAAACGCACAAAAATAGGTGGGCACATATAATTACCACTCTTTGGGATGGGCAATACATGAGCTGTTTCGATGTAATCTGATGGATGTTCAACGCTGAAACCAATAGAATCTTTCTTTTTGATCAACACAGGCTCAAGCACTTCATGCACAGCAGCCATACAAAGCTTAGCATGGTCATATTCAGAGATATTTTTGGCTTGGGCTTCTGGTACAAATAAGCCATTTATACGCACACAGTAATTCCTTGATGCCTGCTCTCTAGCATCCACTCCTTCTCTGACAGTCTCAAGTCCTTCCTTTAAGGGAAGTATATCCTTATCATTAATTTGTGCTTTAAATGCAGATAGTTCGCTTTTTAAAGCATCTAAATCTGCCTTTTTAGGCCTGGACTCAAGATCATCATTGAGCTTCTTTATCTCCTCTTTCAGATCAGTATTTGCGTCCTGCAAATCACTCATGGCTTTAGAAAGAGAAGTCAGTTCTTTTTCATTTGCAGTAATACGGGCAGACAGACTCTCAATTACTTCTAATTTAGATAGTCTATCCTTGATATCCCGAATATCTTCTGTTAGTGTAGTTTCTACACTTAACTTGTTAAACTTTGACATTTTGTTAATTTGATCCCTTGTATAGGAAATGAATTACAAATACATGTGTTTATAGGATGAAAACTAAACACTAACTGAAAACTAAACACTAACTGAAAACTAAACACTAACTGAAAACTAAACACTAACTGAAAACTAAACACTAACTGAAAACTAAACACTAACTGAAAACTAAACACTAACTGAAAACTAAACAAAGGGACAAACGTCCTAATGCGTCAAACCTCCTAATGTGACATATCTTATGTAAAACCTCCTAAAAAATTTAATTTTTAATCTTCCAAAATTAAAAGAAAAAAATCTTCCAAAAATTATGTACTAACTGTGAAACAATGTAAAAATTCAATCCAATATGGCGATAAAACACAGAGGGACGAAATTCAAAATCTTAATTTATTTCTTAAATAACTTTGTCCACAGGGTGAAATTTAAAAAACCGTCCGACAGTTTTCCCAAAGTCTGTGTTGGCTATCAAGAAGCATGGTTTCGAACCCGATACAACCTTGCATTACAAAAATCGACCCTTAACTCACACTTAATAAATGTGATATCACTTAAAAGGTTTTAGGAGGTTTTACTTAAGAGATGTCGCATTATAAGGTTTGTCGTTTAGGAGGTTTGTCGCTTAAGACGTTTGTCGTTTAGGAGGTTTGTCGGATTAGGATGTTTGTCGCATTAGGACGTTTGTCGTAGTAGGACGTTTGTCGGTGTATCAAACGTCCTAATGCGACAAACGTCCTAAAACGCCTAAACCTATACACAGAAAGAGAGTTTTAGAGTGGATTCGCTACAAAAAGGTAAACTAATCTATGTTCTTTATTTTTTAACAAAATTTATCACCATTTGTGGATAAAATGAAGGCTAGAATTTACTATTAAGATGCTTCAAATATTTTTACTACAATCATTTTGCAATTTTCAACTTCTTTTACAAATATCTAATCACGTCAGATTAGTAGGGAAGCGAGCAGGGGCGTCCAAGCTTTTATTTTTTTTGGGGGGGGGTATTTACCCCCCCAAAATTGTTTTTTGGGGGTAAATACCCCCTCTTAAATGGTTAGGGGTAGGGGTAAATTTTAAATGGGGGGGGGGGTAAAATGAAAAAAATTTGGGGGTGCCTACGGAACCCCCAAAATCGTTTGGGGGGGGGGGGGTAATCGCCCCATTACCCCCCCCCCCCCTTTGAAATATTTAAAGCTTTTGTTTCTTAGGCAAGATAAGTAGATACCTGTTTTTTTGTAATTATATTGAGTAAATTTTTAAACAAAGCTTTTCTCTGGCTAGGCTTTTGTCTATAGGTAGGTACGTTATAGAAAGGATACCATGTTATTACCAATTCAGAAAGCAAAACCAACTTTGAATTCAAGAGTGTTAATCAAATCATATTTAAATCAATGGAAATACTAAATAGTTTCAAATAACAATTACTTAACTTGAGTTAAGTTTACTTACTGTTTAAGTGTACAGACATTTAAAGGGAGAATTATTTTCAAAAAATATTTTCAAAGACAATAAAGAGTATGTTGAAATTTGTTTTAAAGTTATAATTTCAATTGTATTCTATTATAATTCTGCCAGTTTTATATAGACTGCCGGGAAGAGATGGGTGAATTGACACTCCTTTTTTATTTTATTGTCAAAAGAATGGGGATTTTACTTTTCTATTGGCGTTTTTTCCAATATAATTATTTTAAACTTTCCCTTGAATTATATTTATTATATCCTTCAGACAGACTACATACAGCTAGACATCCTGTTACTTTCAATGTGATTTCTTCTTCTTTTTTCTAATTTTTTAAATTAATCAATAATGATACTAAATGTCTAAATCCTAAGCAGACCCTAGGACGTATATACTTCATGAGACATGCGTAAGTTAGAGCAAACACACAAAAAAATACACAGGCTTGACACCAAAATTCTACTTTGATAGATAGGACAGGAAATAAGATAGATAGATAGACAGACAGGACAGAAAATGGATAGAAATATAGATAGATAGGAGAGGAAGTGCGCAACATTTAAATAATGAATTACTGAATGTCCAAGGAAATAATACATTAAGCATATTTTGAGAAATCGGTTAAAAAGGTTAAGATCATCTATATATTATAGAGTAGTAAAAACTAAGCATATGAATATATATTAAGTATTTTTTTAGTAAATACGATGTGATTTAATTATAATTATGATTATCCTGTCATATTAAGCGTTTTTTTTGTCTGAAGCTTAAGTTCTCAATAACTACTAAACTGATTGGGTTCTCTTTTTAAGAATGCTTCACAAAGGTCAATTAGGATATTCTAATTCCAGACTTTAGTCTTGGGATGGTTTTGAGCT
The DNA here is from genome assembly GCF_053477335.1 of Acartia tonsa. Classification (NCBI taxonomy): domain Eukaryota; kingdom Metazoa; phylum Arthropoda; class Copepoda; order Calanoida; family Acartiidae; genus Acartia; species Acartia tonsa. The sequence goes on from NC_137266.1 coordinate 22,805,355, forward strand.
ATTTTCAAGCCCCTCTTGGTACCTTCAATTACAGAGCCCCTAATTGCTGGGGGCGTAACATTTAGTTATCATTTACAAAAGCAGGATTTATTTTTAATGGTGTAAGTTTAAATTTTTCAGGTTTCTAAACAGATTATATTCCTGGCACAGTTTACGTACCGCGTTTGTATTTTTCAAAAAAGAAATTTTGCAAGACTGATTATTTCCGGTTTTGCAAAAAAATTGCTTTTAAAATTGCATAACTAAAAATTATGGATTGTTTAGGCCTATTATATATGTATACTATGGAGTGATAAATAAGTCTTTCAAGCATGAATGACAGCGTTTAAAAAATGAAGAATATGACTCTTTTCTTAGTTTCATTGAAATGATATGAATTTAGTGTTTGAAAAAGAAAGAACGATTCTATTAAAATTGAATATTTGAAATAATGTTATTAATAAGTTCTAATTAATATTCTTATTCTAAAAATTAAATATGAGATTATTCATAATTATCATTATTTTAATAATCATATTTTAGAGTAGTTTGAACTTAGTAAAGCGTTTGATGTATTTTTTTGAATGAAATTAAAATTATGCCTCGGATAGAATATAACAGACGCAATATAACCATAAGATCTTATTTTGACATGTCCATTAACTAAATCTTGCTTTAGGATGGTCATGATTTTATGATCAAACGCCCTTTAGACAACCAACTCTGATTGCACAACTGTGCATGGTAATGAGTTGTGACTATTTTGGGCAAAGGCAACCCCTCCTTCTTTAACTATTTATGTCACGCACCTGACATAGCAGCAGTTGGACAACTATGTTCATAAAAAGCAAGGCAATTTCAAGAAATGGACAGGATTTTTTGATACCTTCACTCAGAATAATAAAGGATCTATTAAAACCCCAACTCCTTTTTTTCTATCATTCAGTGAGAAAAAAATGCTTTCTATCTGCTACAGGGGTCTAACATACTTAACCTAATCTAACCTAAAATAAAACATGAATTGCATACATACAGATAAAGGGAAAACTAAGCTCTATAAAACAAGCGTTGGAAGTTAAAATTTGGAGTCATTTCGTTTACATAAAATTGGCAATGTTTCAGATATGTTAAAATGTAAATATTTTAAATCCTGAAATATTTTTGTATAATATTGGAATAAAATGATTCTGCTAAACTAGGTTGTTGTTATTATATCAACATAGGACTAAATAGTGCTTTCACAAAAGTACCCTTGTGAGCACAGGTAGCCCCCCTCCCATCCTTTCTTTAGAATAAATTAAAATTAATAGCGGGAGGGGATGGGGGGGGGGGAGAAGGAAGTTTTTCAATTTCAGGTTAGATTAGATTGTATAGGGCACTGGGTAGAACTGCAGGGTTAGGGCTTCGACAGGGATGGGCATAGGAGTACTTAAAATGTTATTAATAGAATAGAGATAGCGGAAAAGGTATTACTGTTAGACTAATTGTTAACTAAATTACCTTTAATATCAAAATGTTTAATTTGATAAATTCTGTTTGATCAAAGGGACATAAACCACTGAAACTAATGTCAATACATTGTTTCCAAGCCTAACAGGTATTGAACCTTGTATTTGAGAAATGGTGACCTAAATCAGGTTAAAATATTCATATGGAATACATAATATAGATTATTCCAGTAAAAGGAATTGTATTCTGATATCTCAATTGTGTTACTAGCTTGAGAACTATACAACGATTTGATAGACTGCTATAATAAGGGACACTTTATATTCTGGGAGGTTTTAAGCTATTTTAATAATTTCTTTGGAATTACATTAAGTCCTAGATAGTAATAAATAGTTTTGTGTTTGACATATTTCTAAAAAAAAATGTGGTTTTATCCGATTTATAATACTAAATAGAACGACGTCTGTCCGAAAGTCTATCACTCTTGCGCTTATACTTGCAAAAACAACTTAATTAAACCTTTTCAGTTCATAACAATACTAGTCTTACTATGATTTTTTTAGCTATTACCATAAAAAATCAATTAATCTTTTGGTATAATAAAATCATGTTTTTTATACAGCGTATAAAATAACAATCTTGTAAATATTAGCCTAGCAACCTAATCCTGTAAAAGTAAACCTGTCTCGAGTGACAAGCCCCCAGAATTTGAGATCTTTCTAGCTTCAAATTCAAACAAGGATTTCATGTCAATTTTTTTGTATAGTTTAAAAGTACGTATAAATTTTGGATTAAAAAAAACAATTAATTGAATTTTAATTATATTAACTTCAAGAAAGCTTTTAAAAGTGCATATAAATAAATACGTCATTCAAAACAAATGACCAATGATAGGCCAATACACAGACTAAATTACCAATGCCAGGCCAATTACCATTGCCATTTAATTAACCAATGGTAGGCCAATATGTCGTCATTTTTATAAGCACTATAAAAAGCTTCAACTTCAAGATACTTCATTTACTAATATAAATTACTTTAAAGCAAATTATCTTTCATGTTTTAAAAATCTGCCAATAGACAAGTTGACTACCTATAATGAAGAAAACTTTTAAAGGATGTTGTCATCCTTTATAATCCTTCAAATTGGCCCATAGGCTATTTCTTTTCAAGCAGTTATTAGTATTTTTAAACATTGTCATAAATCAAGTGAATACAGCTATGGATGACTTTCTGTTTCAGATGTGTAGCATCTATATATAAGTTTTTAATTATTTTTTTGATTTTTTTTATATAAATAAAACTACTCTTTAACTAGAGCTTGCCTGTCTCACCTACGAAACTTAAATAGAAGTTAATGTTGTTTTTAAATCTTAAACACTCATGAAAGTAAGTTTCTTTTTACCTTGGGTATAGTTTGACTGGTAAAAAACCAGTTTTTAATATTTAACACTTTTTAAAAAAATATTTACTAAATGTTTGATAATATTCAATGTTCTTTTAAATAGAAAATAATGTAGCATTAAATTGCTGCGCTATGGCCTAACTGTCTATGTTCTTTCAATATTGAGTTTTGATAATTTCTGAACATGTCAACGTGTCTTATTTCTTACCATGTGGTTCTATGGACAAAATCATTCTTGTGTTGTTAAATTGTGCTGTACATTTGCAAAAATGACGCATTCATGTAGCACACAAAAATATATCTTTGTGAGTTCTTGGATAGGGATTAATATCGAGAAAACAAGGATAACATCAATAAGTACTTATTAAGTAGCGAAGCACAAATAATCATGGAATGGACAAACAGACAAAATTGAGTTACAGAGCAGGTGTTATATTGTCATGACAAATGTAAGAAAGAGAGAGAAAATAAAAAAAACTTAAAGAAAATTACTAAACCTTAAATGAATTAGTGTTAATGCCTTTAGAAACATTTTTAAACCGACAGACAGACGGACAAACAGTGCAAATATGTATATCATATATATCTTTAAAAAAGTAAATAAGTCCATTGACTAAAATGTAAGTATAATATCAATATTAGTTTTTACAAGAAATTGGAGAAGCCTAAGCTAATTCTAGCTTTCATTAATCAACCGCCAAGTTTTAGGTTAAAAGGAAGTCGCAACCACATACCCTCCCCTCCTACTGAATGAACAATTTGACCAATAAATGAGCAAGCTAAATTAACGACAAGTTTAATTTTTGTCGTTAATGTATGTTGTAAGAAACCCTGTCCCTGAATTTACAGACATTCCGAAATAATGCCTCAAAATAGAAAATAATGAAAATACTTCCTTTACTTAAGATTATCATGAAAACAAGACCTTATTCGTCTTTAGATAGTTAACTATAAAAATATTAACAAAATAAAGCTCTAAAGTAAAACATAATGGAGATTTGTTCCTTTGTTTAAGAACAGATCTATTTATATTATGAAAACTAGACCATTTTTGGCCATAGATGCATAACTGTAAACATAAGAAGACGAATAAATGACGTCATAAAAATGAGGGATAAGGAGAGGAGGAGTGGGAAAGAACCCCCCCCCCCAAAAAAAAAAGAGATGGATAATTCCTCGTTTTTACGACGTAAAATGCTTATTTTTTGAAGGAATTTCTTCGTCTGGTAAACATAATAACAAATATATTTAGCTGGAAATGCTATACCTAGCTCTTAAGAAACCATGATTAGTTTTGTTCCTTGTTAAGGATAGTTCCTCAGTCGGGATATAATTCTAATTGAAATTCTAAAGCTCAGTTAGTTTTTTAACCATATATTTTACCTTCAGCAGCATAGGGGGATGGAAAAATAGAGTAATAAATAGCCGAAAACCAATCCAGGCTTGTTATTGCTTTTATTTCCTTGTTGCTTAGGTCTTATATAAGCCTTGTATTTTCTTTATAATTCATGAGCTATACACATAATACATATTTGCTAAAACGCAAAAATGACAAAACTTTTTCTAATGAAAGGCAGAACAATAGATGAATAGACAGGTAATTAATTTTCTATCATTTTCAGTCTCAAAATTGTGTAACTCCTTTACATATAGTCCAAGGGCAAACTTTATTAACAAGGACAATTATATCTAAGATTTTTGTATTGGCGCACTTCTATTTTTGCTAAATTTTGTCAAAAAATCACTGAATATGAAAGACTTTTAAAGGATTTATAATTAAAAAATTGCACCTTTCAGTTTAAGGTTCAGTAAAGAAACGAAATATAGCTTCAAATACTCATTTTTTGTTCAAATTTATTGTTTTTAAAAGCTTCAATGCATTTGACTAAAAAAGTTTAGCTTGTCAATTTTACAGAAAAAAGGACAATATTTTAATTTAACCTATTGACGCTCTAAAAGTTTTTTTTTAGTGAAGCTTTTCTACAATTAGAGTCTTCCGTCTGTCTGTACAGTGTACATACATAACGGATAGCTATATTTTTTTGTTTTATTAGCCATAGTTTCTTAAATTTTAGGCCTAATCGTTCATTTTGGCATATTATAATTGTAAAAAGCGTAGCGTCCCTATGTTGACATTTTTGTTTGATATAATATCCATTCCATTTTATTTCTGGAATTATGATTCCTAGGACAACAACGTATTTTATTTTTAAGCCAAGTATCTCTATAACCAAATCCTAAAAGTGTAAGTGTGTCCTGAAACAATTTTGTAACATTATTTTTTGTAATTTTGTTTAGACTCATAAATTAATTTTCTTCTAATTAACTTCGGACACTATACAAATGTGAATGTTTGTTTGTCTGATTGTAGAGCTAAGCTTTTATGGATGTTGTCAGTTTTAATCTTTAAATGTTTATTTTTGTAGTCTCATGTAACGGAATTATATGATTTTTATATAATTGTCGTAGATTTTGGCAATCTAGTTGTCTATAATTAATCTAAAAATTTCTAGGAAGTTAAATAGTTAAAAAATAAACAGGGATATATATGTATTATAAAGAAAAGGAATACAAGAATTATCCTCCAAAATATTCGTTTTAAAAGCTTCATTTAATAAGATAGAAAAAGAGAAATTCTAGATAGATTACAGGATTTCTCATAAAAAGGCACAACTCCCATAAAATAAAAACCATAAAATTAATACCTGTTTTGTTAGTCCAGGCCTTCGGCCCGTCGGGGTTAACGGAACTGGTTTTAATTTTAATATTTTTCAGTTTAAGAATGGAGGAAAATTGTCTGTAATTCAATGCCATTCATATTTTTTCAGTATGACTAAGAACCGGATATTAATCGGTTTCAAAACTGTATCTATCCCTGTCTGTAATAATATGTCGGACATTCCTTACTTGTCAACATTTAGTTTAATTTATTTCGCAACATTACTTTTTTTCTGGGAGGGAGAGGACAATTTGATTTAGTTCATCTATACATTTTCTTTTCCTCAACAAATATAGATGAAAAACTTAATTCAAAAGATTCGGGGGTAAGATTAAATTAAAATCCAATGCCCTATCCCTGTATTCCTGAATCTTCTAGAGATTTTATTAGCTTCCCTCATTCCTATCTGGGAAACAGAGATTAGATAATGGATAATGAAATAATCTCTCCCCCAATATCATTTTATTGTTAAACAATTTAGCTTCAATAACCTTTAATTGTAAGTTAATGTGTGCTATCATACAAACTTTATAGGATGCTAACCGCTAAAGTGAAGGGTTAACCCATCCATCCCCCCCACTCAAATGCACCTAGAGGCCTTTACGGGCGTAGTCACTAGCAGTACTTTAAATTTCATTTATAATAATGTTTGCTAAAAATAGAATTAAAATAAAGTAAATACTTGCACTTTTATAAGTTGTTTGTTAAACATATTTTTAAATTTTATCAGTAAAAACACAAATAAATAAAAACATTCTTCGAGTGTGAATTTGTATGTCCTGTAAGATCTCAAATATGGATTTGCCGACATGATTTCCTTTTTAACGAAGCTTTGTTTTGGACCGACTAGATGTAAAAGTACAATCTAAGAACGGCTGGAAATTAATCTAAACATTCCTTTCACATTAATTTTGAAAAAGTGATATAAATTGGTCACAAGGTGCAATCCTGACTGGATAATGTTTTACATCACATTTGCCATAAATAGCTCGAAAAAATATGTTTTTCTACAAAATTTGTCAACGAAGAAAAAAAACAAAATAATTAAGTTGTGTAATTTATGTTAACTAAATATGCTTCAAATAGCATGTAAACATGTCAGTCATCTTTAGAAGCAAAGCAACTATAAAATTTTTTTATAAGACCAAAATATGACATCCAGTTAATTTTACTTTATATAAAAAATCGAATATTTTAAAAGTAGACATAATTTAGAAAACTAGATTTAGATAAGTATTCGAGATCAATCTAAAATGCAGTAAATGCCTGAATTTAAACATTTTTAATTACTGTTAAACAAAACCTTTACTAGAATATTTTTTTAGATAGCTTGCTCTTCTATAGTTAGGGTATTGTCTCCTGTCTGTCCAAATTCGTCAGCAATATGACTGCAACTTTTTGCTTCTTATTAAAATGTATTTAATTTATTATTTTTCGCTAATAATGTTCATTTATCCACAAATGCTTTTCGGAATACAATTATCTTTTCATGTTTTTATCTCAAATATTTAAGGAAACAAACTTTTCACTTATCTAAAATTAAAAGTTTTAGGCAAAAATTTTAAATTTATAGATAGTCAAAACTTTGATACAAAATTGTAATTACTTTTCTCGCAGAGTATTTTTTTTCATCTACGCGGCTACTTTTTAATTGGTGGATGTCCATCCATGCTTATCTTAAAATTTTAGAAGGAAATTTACTAGTTTTGTTATTTGTATGGTATAATTGCAATACTTAGAGCATTTTTCTCCATGTTTTTATTCGTAAATATGATCTACATTTGTTGCTGAACACAATAAATTACAAAAAAAAATAAAAAATTAAAAAATTGTAACATCTTACATTATATTAACTTTGTAGAAATTTCTTTCTTGAATTTATTGACAGTTTTGACTTTTTTTTCAGGCTTTGTTCTACTTTTCTAAAAGTCTACTCACTAACTGAACTGACTTTAAGCAGAATGCTTGACCGCTTAAAAACGCTCGCCGTACGAGGGGGTGCAAGGAGACAAGGGGAATGTAAATTTATAAACCGAGGGAAAAGGAAAATACAAGTGGGAAGGGGTGATCAAGTGACTGAACAACTTGAGGTGCATTTTAGTCATGTTGTAATTGGCGTTTCAATGATCAAAATGAGTGCAAAAAAGTTTGCGAAAAATGCGTGCACACACACAAACACAAGCAGAACAATTTTTCACATTATTTTACTGAGTCAGTTTATGCTTTCCAGGTTTTTTTTTGAAAGGGTTAGAAAATTAGGCATCTCTAGCTCACAAAAAAACATTAATTTTGGTCTTCGTCGAGATTTTAAGTACCTTAGAGGTTTAAAGTAATAATTGCAACAAGCTTATCTAGTTCCATTTACATTTTTTCAGGCAGTAAAATTAAATGTCAGTGGTTATTGCTGTTTTCTTCATTACCTATTCAAATGTTTCACTGTAATTTGACAACAAATAGATTTCTTCAAATCTAGTGTATAAGTAGTAAACTTCAGTTTCTATAAACATAAGATATAAGAACCCTGGAAAAATGTCCAATTTTTGTATCCATTTTGAACAAGGCCTTTGTTGTATGAAAGATTATAAATGGAACTTTTTAATTCTTAGAAACTAGATTATGTAAATACAAGGACAGTTTACATCAGTTTTCAGAAATATAAATTACCTTTGAATAAATTTCACTTAAATTATTATTTTTAGAATACATAAAGGAAATCTGCATTTCATTGAATTGAAAATTATGAACCTAGTAAGACAGTTCGTAGCTTACTAATTTTAAATCAATAATAAATTTATAAAATCATATTTTTCTAAAATACACACTTGAAATGTTCTATCTTTATAATCCTAGGTTCTTACAATCTTAATGGAATAAAGATAAATAAAGTAGTTTGTTCTTTTGAAGTTTTGATCTATAAATGAAAAGATAGAAATCCTTTATAGAAATAAGAAAAGGGAGAAGTTGATATTTTTAGTTCAGGATGAAAGAGAAAAGTAATTTCTTATCTTTCCTGTAAAATCAAATCTTACTGAAATTTTATCATTCAATTAAATAGGCTTTTCTAGAAAATGTTTCTCTAAGGAAAACGTTTATTACCTCATATTTTCACAGTAGCTTTTGATAGGTTATTTGAGGTTAGGTTAGGTGATCGCCTTGCAGGGTTAGGCAATTTGCCCCTTAAGGTTAGAGCCACCCTCCCCTATATTGGTTAGAAATAGGAGAAAAGCTACCGTGAAAATACAACAAAGTGCCACTCAAGAGGCAATATCACTATACTCCAAAATTTTAAAAGAAAATCTTTCACTCATTTTCCAATTTCATTATCTGTGGCAAAATTCTCAATATTTGGAGGTTAAAACAAATATCAAGAATCTCTTAATATCAAAATATTTTTATAATATTGGTAAAAATAAAAAGATAATATTTTTATTTAAAATATTTTTCTTTGATTCAAATTTTGGATAAACCTTAGATCTATCTTGTTTTCTTTGCATATCTTATTTCTTTCTTTAAAAAAAATGGTTAATCATTTTTTATTAACAGTGAGAGTACACTTATATTATTTTAACTTTCAAGTTCAAAAATGATATTTCTTCAGCATTAAATGTATCTAACAACACAAGACTTATAAAATATATATGTAATTGAATTACAGTCAGCATAGCTAGGTAAGATGTATGTAATTATAAAAATATGATGTCGGTTATCTTTCTGAAGTCACATTTAGAAAGTAATTTATGAAAATAAACTTTAAAAATCTAAAATTTGTGAATACAGACTTTTACTAAAAATTTGAAAGGCATTTTCACAGCCCCAAGTGGTGAAAATGAATCTAATAATCCATTGTGCAGTTATTTGAAAGTTTTTGAACTATTAACACCAATTAATTACATTGTCATTAGTATTACCAATATCAAGCAATATTCCTACCCCTATCATGGATATAATTGTCTTTGTTGCTATATCCAGTTCAATGGAAAGATATATTAATAGTGAGAAATATTTCTTAGTTGAGAGGTTAATCAAAGTTTAAATTAAAGATTACTCAACATATTTTACACAACCTTCCCAGGTTAGAGGGAGTCTGTAATACAAATTTAAAATAAATATTGATGCATACACATTTGATTACTAGGATTTTAAATCCTCATATGTTCTTAAATTTATACTAAAGAACAAAATAAGGACTTACTTTAAGTGGACCTGAACTAGATCTGGTGCTTTCTTCATTCTTGTTTTTGGGATGAATTAAAATTGAGGTTGGGGGAAGGGTATTTTTTCCCTGTGGGAGTCTTAAGCCTAGGGGGCTAACCATATCATCTATCCTAATCTGGACTATCTCTCTCGATCAGTCCTTCCAACAAAAACAAAATTCCTGCTTGCCCTAATATTAATTTTGTTTCAAAATAAGTGGTAGGATTTTAGTGCTTAAAAAAGGCATTTTAGGGATAATGCACTTGGTCTAAACAAAATTAATAGTATGAACAACAGCTTGTCAAATGTAAAATATTCAAAATTAGAAATGCTCACAAAAGGGCCTATCATACTATCCTTGAAACCATAGGAATGTGTAAGGGATATTTTACACCTCCTTGAATTTGTAAATTTAGTCGGACTACATTTCCCTTTTTTTGCCTTTTCAAGGTTTACACCTATCTGACAAAACCATGTGCATACCTCTCACTTAAACAAATACAAATTGTATGTGTATAATAGTTATTTCTCGTATCGTATTATAAACGGCTTTCCGCGGATATAGAATGTACAATTATAAGATTAAAACTAGTTTTTTTAGCCCCGTGGTGCCGAAGGCACCGGCTAAAAAAACTAGTTTTAATCTTATGATTGTACATTTCTATATTCGTAGAAAACTGGATATACGATGCTAGACATAGTTTTTTCGTATGGATGAGAACTGGTTCCTATTCACCGGATTCGAATGAATACGAGAAATATGTATATGACGTCAAAGATGCAGCTAGACAGATTTTTACAAAGTAAGATATCAGCGCAATTAAAAACGAGTAATATCAGCCAATATAATTTTCACTTTATTCCTGCAACTTACTTAATTTTGAGAAATGCATATATACAGATGTTTCACAAGAAATAGGTTAATGCAATTTATGAAAAAGATTTAATTTGATTTTGAAATAAAATAATTTTTCTATTCTTTTCATCTATGAATCTCTTTTATTTTCTTTCTTTCTCTTTTTAAAGCGAAGCTTTTCTATAATTAGGGTCGGTCCGTCCGTACGTCCGTCCGTCCGAGATAGATAGCTTTTATTCGTTACTTTAGGCATGGTGATTCCTGTAGTTGTTAGGTACGATTAAGAAAGCGTAGCAACTCTATAATCATTACCAGAATGTCCGTACGTCCATGTTTTAAACATGTTGATTTTTCTACTTTTTTAAAAACAAATTTTTATGTGATCTAATTATCTGTTTTATCTGATTTTTGGTATATTGATTCCCGGGACAACAAAGAATAATATTTAAGCGAAGCAACTCTATAATCAAGTCCTAAAAATGTAAGTATGTCCATTAGGGTGGGTTCATATCGGAATTAGACAAAGCGGGGATATGCAACAGATAAAATTAACCTTAAAAACATTTCTGACTTAAAAAGAATTTAAAAAAATTGAGTTTTAGAACACGACCACTTAAAAATATAATTCATTACTTATTAGTATGCAAAGACGACATTCAAAAATTTTTTTCGAATCAGAACTATGGCTTCATGGTGCTCCCTGGAAAGGCCTTGAGGAGCTGAATCAGGAACTTTTGTCCGTTTCAAAATATCTCGTTCCTAGCCTTAGAAATCACTAAAAAACCAAAAATTTTTAAGGTTTATTGAGAATTGTCCAATTTGTAGAGGTTTTTTAGATTTTCTCAGGCTAGGAACGAGAATTTTTGAAACGGACAAAAGTTCCTGACTTAGCTCCTCAAGGCATTTCCAGGGAGCACCATGACTGATTCAATAAATTTTTGACTCCCATTTACAAATAGCTATACAATTGAATGTCTGGTCGTCAGCGGTTTTAAGACTTAGGATAAATTTTAAATCACCCAGAGGTGTATTATATCTGTATAAATTGAGTGCAGATCCCCGCTTTGGCATCAGAAAAAAATGTCCAAAATCGACCCACCCTAATGTCCATAAACATAATCCTGTATTAAGCAGTTTTTCAACAAATTTACTTACAATTTTGCTTCGACTCTTATTCCTTTATATTTTGATTATTCAGTTCAGACACTATACAAGTGTCAATGTCCGTTTGTCCTACCGTTTCAGTGCTTCGCTTTTATGGATGTTGTCATCCTTGTTTTCAATATAAATGTAACCAGAATATAAGAAGTAACTTTTTAGTATAAAATATTCAAATACTGATATTTAGAACATAGAAAAAAGTCGATCAATTTGGTAGCATATCTAATTTTGACTAAAAACTATCCATCTAGTATATACATAACTCAATAGGTCCTTATTTTTGCTAGGCATGTAATGGGTAAGCATTACTTTTATAAACTATTTGGTACGTTAGCCTGTTTGTAATACTATTAGGGACATGAAATTTTTAATGGAAAAATATTATTTACTTCACTGCTGAATGAGATAAAAACTTAAAATTTCTTATGAATAAACCACCAACAAACACGTTTCTACTATGAAACTTAATTTTATAGCCCTTTGTTGCTCACTTAATATTTAAAAATTATATTCTTCACTACTTGTTTATGTTGTCATTCTTTTTACATGGAACATTTTAAATCTCTGTTGAACTCTATAAAGTTCTATGTATTTAGAGCATCCAAATATTAGAATAAAATATTGTTTTGTCAATATTTTAGATTACTTCCACTCAAATTTACTAAGAACTACGATACATGCAGAAGATTGATAAGATTCAAGGCTCGTCAACCACAGTCCCAGCCATAATCAGCCACGCGGTTTATGCAACAATAATGTAAATTAGTTATGGTTGTTTATTTGTTGGTTGGTAATTGAAGACGTAAAAGAGAAAATAAACGAATTAAAGAATTTAGTATAGATTATACACTAGAATATACATATATATGAAAAATTAGCAGCTGAGTATGAAAATAAGCCGTGTGCCTGCTGCTTTTTACTAGTCACAAAGGCTTATGCGCTCCACTAGAGAATCCCCACTCTTTACAGTTTCCACGTTCTTTATTTTTGACTGTGAAAAATCATTCTTTTAAAAGGCTGTTTCTATCTTATCAAAGATGGCCCCCAACAAACCTTAAGCGTTAGGAGAGCCTGCAGCGATAGGACCCCAAAGTTTTAAGGCTTCCCGGCAGGGGCTGGTTGGGTGTGTGTGTGTGTGTGTGTAGAATTAGGTGAATACTAATGAACAAATGAGTATAAGAAGATAATTGTATTATAGATTATTATGATGCATTTCATTACATTTACATTTACATTACATTTCAGTAAAATACACATTAGCCAATCTGACATTCAGAAAATCTTTTAAATAGAATAAACATAAAATATCACAATATATACTTTCAGATAAAATACAGCTTCAAGATTCTCCTAATCACAACTTATAAAAGGTTAAATAAAATAAATAACAAAACAAAATGTTGTAACTTCTTAATTAAAAACCGGGTATGAAAACATCCAAAACAAAGCTAAAAATTAAGAGTCATACAAACAAAAAACATAAAGTATAGAGTAATAATGCTTTTATATTCAAGGTGGCTGGTTTTTATTTCCGATGCCTAACCCCTGTGAGGTGCCCTAACCCAATAGGGATACTTAGTACCTTACCTAACCTTTGCTTTTAACTAACAAACGCAAGTTCTGTTAAGAATATAGGTTTGATCTGGTTAAATCTACGCATTCATGTCTGTCCTTAGAGGCATATTTACATACCCTAAGCAAATATAAATATACAGTATGCATATATACTGTTAACAACAATATTACAAGTGTACAAAGATCCATAATAGTCAAGACTAATTAAACCTTAAACGCTTGTAATGTTTGAAAATCTGATATATTATGATTTTATATTTTGCTAGATTTCGAACCCTCAACGTCAGGTTAGTAAAATATAGTGCTGAGAGGGAGGGGACATTGGACTTTAAATTACACTGATACTCAAAGTTTTTTAATTCCTTTATATTATTTGTCGGCTCTAAAACTTTAGGTACTATTATTTTTGGAAACTTTCAAACTTTTCAACCGATAATTTTCTAAATCCTATTAAATTTCTTTGACTGTCATAGGAGTCAGGGTTTAATAAGTCTTATTTATTCCTTTATATCTATTAAGGCTACTGAAACCCTTTTTGCATATAGGCTAGAATCTTTTCTGGGAATTGGCCCAATCAAAGCTCAGCTAAAAACTGAACACTATTTTTAAAAATTCAGTTCCATTAATCTATATGCATACAGCTAAACGTCAATGTAATTTCCAAATAAACAAACATAGCTTAAATATAGCATAGTTTAACTGGTATAACAATGTATGTGTGCTTAAGTGCGCATAAATATTGAAACGATGAAAGATAAAGTGCGTCAGTTCTCAACTTCTAGGAAGTTTAAGAAATTGAACGAGGACACTCACGTCCAATAACAGGAATGTAAGAAGGAACGGATAAAGTAAATAAAAAAGATGAATAAATAACACAAACAACATAAAGCCCCTTATCAAAATTAATTCAAATTAAAGGGAGGGTAGTCATTTTAAATTTTTTTTTGTTATTACTTTATTTCAGGTTAGATTAAGTTATAATGGGTTCTGGGTAGTCTTTCAGGGTTAGGTATAGAAAAAATCTTATTTACAATTAATTTTGAAGATAAGGTGTGGGGTTTTAGTGATCGATAGGCGCTTTGAGGTTATTTTGTAAACTCTAATGTGAATACTGAATATAGCTAATTTTCCATGAGAATTATACGAACAGAGGTAAAGTAAACAAAAGCTTAGCTTGTAATAAGGAGATCAAATTGGCCATAAGACTAGAATAAATAGACCCTATTTATTCTCAACAAATTTGAACAAGAATGATTATGCTCATAATGAAAAATAGTTTAGTAAATTTACAGTAAAAAACTGGCATAAATTGACCCTATTTCTATAAAATTTTAGTTTACGTAAAAAAAAGTAAAAAAAAGAATCTTTTTTTTGGGGGGTTAAAAACCTTCCATGTTCCAATATAAAAAGCTTCATTATGTAAATGAAAGCCATTTCTAGTTAGCAAGATCTTTCGCAACACACATCCTGTTACTTTTATATAATGATTTATGTGTACCTTGCAATCGTTTTCCACTCCCAATAGCACGTGTAGTTAAGTGAAAAAAACATAAAAAAACAGAAAGAAATATTTTGGAAAGGTGAACATAAACATTTAAGCATTAAAATAACAATTTTACTTAGACAAGTCTTGCAATTTAAAACAAATACACATATAAAGATAAGTTATGCAAAATTCGAATGGCATAAAATGGTTTTTTTTCATAGATACACTTTGAGGGGGAAATGTGATTTTTCAGCTGATATTAAAGATAGACTGCTGATACCTATGCCAAGAGCATCCAGTAAAATTACATATTTTAATTTTTAGAATTTCATTATAGAGGTTCCTCGTTTATAATATTGTACCTTGTTGATAATATAATTATACCGTACAAAATTTTTATGTGAAAAAAGTTAAAGATCAGCATTTTGTAATGAACATAAGGACTTTCTGGTAACAATTATAGAGTTGCTAGGCTTCCTAAATCGTACATTACTATTATATTAAGCTTCGCTTTAGCATTTTTAGCTTCAGCATTTGTAAGATTGAGGTCCATAACAACAAAACCAAATATCTGCCTTTATAATTGCCAGTAATTATAGACCTTCATTGCCACGTTCATAAACTGCAACACACGAAGAAGCTGCCACAATTTCATTGATCGGGGGCAGATCTACAAATTATTGAACTATTCACCGAAGTTTTGTTAGACATTTAATTTTATTGGTGAGACAAAAATGAAATTACTAATTTTGAAGATTTTTTTTTCAAAATCTGTTCCGTGATTTTTTTTCTTTGAATTCAAATTATCGCGAAATAGATATAAATATATGTTGTTAAAATGATTTTTTTCGTCCATTTTTTGTGTTCATATGTACGTGTTCTTCTGTTTGTCAATTTGTGTGATTGTTTTACAATGTAAACATTTTGTTAGCAATGGATATAGGATATACGTGGATATTATGACAGGGAAAAATTCTCACTTCCAGTCTCCGTGTGCATCTGAGTCCTAACTTCAGAGAATCAGGGCTACAACAACAACAACTTCGTTTTCCTTCCATGATCCCAATTTTTTTGTCTTGAATATGAAACGACTATTTAACTCTTTATAAATTTCTTTTAAATATAAACAGTTCCTGTCTCACTTTCATTGTTTGTCTTTTAATGTTTTGTGCTTTACCTCAAATACATAGTGAGCACAGAACCCCTAACTTGCTTTAAAAATAAATTGAAAATAAGGGTTAGGGTAGTAATGATTTATGCCCAACCCATGTTGGGTTACCCTGTACCTAATATAACCTAAAACTAAACCAACTCCCCTCTCCCCAATTTAAATTTAAAAAAAACGAAGGGGAAGGGATCTTGTGCTCGGTAGGTACTTTAAAGGAAACTACCGACTTTTTATCAACATAGCAAAATAGTTTTTGTTAGGTAGTTCAGAAAGTAATTAAATAGTTTTTAAATTGCAGTGAAATTTTTCTATAAATTCTTTCTCCCAGAAATATATTAACAATGTTAAATTCATTAATATTTTGAATATTTATGCTAAAGATTTTTGTCTATAGTTGGTGCTTGTCCGTAAGTTTGTGAAAGGCGTTTTAAAGCATAAGGCCTTGGCTAACAAAACTGGTATTACCCAGCTATTCTGGAAATAAGACCCAATAGTGTGCAGATACTATAGTTTTGTTTGTTGTTTTTACGATATGTAATTTGGTAACGGACTTAATGTTGCACATGGATCTTAAGGGATAAGACCATGGACAATAAGTTAATGTACATCCCCGTTTATTATACACAAAACTATCCCCTTCCCTTCTGCAGATTAAAATTATTGTTGGTACAATCCAATCCAGATTGAATAATCTCCAACCAATAAGAGAACGCATTTATACAAATTTGGAGGCCAGTATAATTTACTTACCTTATACCCTCTCTTCCTGATTTTACAAGACAAACATGTGCTGCAATACAAAAATAATTTCTTATAATAGCTACACACGCCTTATTTAAAAAAAAGTTTACAAAAAGTGTAGGTCAGATATAAACAACTTTTTACCACTACTAAAACTGCCCTTGGTGAATTTAGAGGTTAATCTCAATAAAAAGTACCCTTCAAATATTCAATAACAGAAAAATAAGGTGATTAGCTTGCATATTTTTTGCTTAAGTTATTATTCTTACCTTTTTTTTTAGAAGCGAAGCAACTCTATAATTCACAGGGAGGGAACGGGCACTGGACAGTAAATTATTAAAGAGTTACCGATATTGCAGTTTCAAAATTTACAATAAAAACTAAAAATAGACTGAAAGTAAAATTGTAATTTAATAAGGATGACAACATCCTCAAAAGCGAAACTCTGAAAAGGTAGGACAAACGAACATTAACACTTGAATAGTGTCAGAACTGAATAATCAGAATATAAATGTGTAAAAGACAAACGAAACAAAATTGTAAGCAAATCTGCTGAAAAACTGCATAAATACAGGATATCGTTTAAGGACATGCTTACAATTTTAGAACTTGATTATAGAGATGCTTCGCTTAAAACAATATACTTTGTTGTCCTAGAAATCAGTATTCTAAAAAAAATCAGACCAATCGGATAATTTTATCGCATAAAAATTTGAAGTTGATAGAGTTAAAAACCAACATGTTTAAAATTGATGTACGGACTTTCTGGCTTTCTGACTGGTACCTCACTTCTATAGGAATAATCATGCAAAGTTTGAAATCAATAGGACAATTTTAACGTGCCTAAATCAACGAAAATAGCTTTCCGTTACTTACGGACGGACGTACGGACCGACTCTAAAGCTACGCATTTAAACATTTTCATTTGTCTGTTACAAAGAACAAATATACTTACAAATTTCTATTTACTCAAAGTCTAGGTTTTGTAAGTAAAATCAGAGAGATGGTATTATTCTGTAAAACAATTTAATCTAATTTAGCGGGTGGACTATTTCAAAAACATCAACCAAATTAGGGGGTAAGGTGCCGCTTCAGGTTCTAGCCCTCTCTACGCAACTTTAAACGTATAGTCTTTTAATTGCGGTGTAAAGGGTCATTTCGGCCGATGTTTAGCGGGTTACCCATTGGACAAATAACCCTTTGATTGCATGACCTTTCTTTGGAAGTACTAATTGTGCGTGATAATGAATTGGCCAAATTCTAGGCCATGTAATTCCCCTCACTATCGATATCACACTAACATAGCAGTTGGTACAATTTTTAGTTTCTGTAGTCTTTCTTAGGTAGCTGGCAAACCTTTGTTGGATAGAAGTGATTTAACACACCTTAAACAGGAGTTCCCCCTCTTTATTTCCAAAATATAATTGTCTATAACATAAATAATTAGCACTGATGACCATTGCAATAAACATTTTGCTGTGTAGTTCAAAACTTTTGATTACTAGAGGAACGCTGTTTTTTTTTTCTCGAAATAGTTGTAGCAGAAGTAGAGTCACTCAAAAGTTACAGTTGCTAGCTTCTTCATTTTTTCATCTGATGATTTTTTTTGACATTTCGATGTTTTGGTATTAATGCTAGAGAAAACATTGTTATTGAATTCCTATTTAAAAATGTCATATAAAACATATCCATGTTCGTAAGTGAAATGAAGGTAAAATTTGATTGAAAAGTTTCCTTTAAAATTTGGGGATAAAAAGACCATTTTTAGAGTTGTTAAAAATATAGTATCACAGTATAATTCACTGGACTAGGCTTATAGTGTCATATTATACTACAGTTTGTAATAGACTTCAAGCAGGAAATATGTTTATTACTTTTGAGAAAAGACAAAGTTTTAGATACAGACAAAGACAGATAAAAGTTTAAAGAAAGATTGTTATTAAAGGTTCAGTAAATACAATTGATATATAATTACTTGGATATTGCACAAGATTTTCGTCTACTCTAATAACATCATACTTCCAGTTGGATAATACAACGATACCTCTATCCTCCCCTTTACCCCATCCTCTCCACTCCTACTGTAGGAACCTACTGACCAATAAATGAACACCATATAAGCAACCGAAATTTACGACAAAATTTACCCGATGATAATATCCACGTATTACATATCCATTTTAAATACTATGGTTCCGAATGGCAGACACACCGTAGACAGATAATGTACACAAGTTTGAAAAGTATAAGGGCGAACCACTAAACTTAATTAATATATGAATCTAATTATCTCTTTGATGGTATTTAGTGCTTTAGATTGTGTAATACAGACGATAAGGCGAGTGTTTTTATTGCATAAGGGTTGATAAACCCCCATAGGTGTGCATCCACCCCTACAAAATCAACATATTAAAAATTAAAACAAGCCACTATTGATTAGTTTTTGCCAGGGGGGGGAGTGGGGTTTGGATACACGCTTTTGATTTCTAAAAAACTAAGAAAAAGACGTCATTTAAGAAAACTTTGGGAATAGTTTGAGAAATTTACGTACATCGTTAATTATGATACACAAAACTTATCAAAATTATCACCTCTTTAGATTAAAATAAGTGGTTGAAATGCTTAAACATTAACTTAATGAACCAACCAATCAAAATTTAATTATAAAGTCCTTAAAATTATTGAGCCAACAAAAAAGAAAACTGTATTAAAAAACTTTGGGGGCAGCGCAATGTTTCCTTACTCCCTGTTTCTCTTGATAATTGGATCTATTAAAAGTTTTGACAATTATGCACTTAAATTCTAAAGTTAATTATTAATTACATTTTCATTATTAATTACATAAATGGAACTTAATTATATTACTGGATTTATTATTACTTGGATCTTACACCAGATTTTTATATTCACTAATAAAGTAAACTCTGAAAGTTAAAAATCAGCATTTTGTAATGGACATAAGGACTTTCTGGTAACATTTATAGAGTTGCTAGGCTTCCTAAATCGTACTTTACTGTTATATTAAGCTTTATTTCAGCATTTCTAGCTTCAGCATTTGCAAGATTGCTGTCCATAACAACAAAAACCAAATATCTGCCTTTATACTTGCCAGTTTCTAAATGTATATATTTTAGACCTTCAATGCCAAGTTCATAAGAAGAAGCTGCCACAATTTCATTGATCAGGGCAGATCTTCAAATAATTGAACTATTCACCAAAGTTTTGGTAGAAAATGAAATTACTAATTTTGAAGATTTTTTTTTCAAAATTTGTTCCGTGATTTTTTCTTTGAATTTAAATGATCGCGAAATAGAAATAAATATATGTTGTTAAAATGATTTTATTCGTCCATTTTTTGTGTTCATATGTACGTGTTCTTCTGTTTGTCAATTTGTGTAATTGTTTTACAATGTAAACATTTTGTTAGCAATGGATATAGGATATACGTGGATATTATGACAGGGAAAAATTGTCGTCAATTTAGGTAGCTAAAAGTTAAACCGAACACCATTCATTGGTCAGTTTGTTATCCAGTAGGAGGGGAGGTGATAGGGTGAAGGCGGTAAATTGAGGGATTGTTATTTTAGTCAGCTACAATTTTCACTTTATTAGAGTACATGAAAATCTTATGTAATATCCTAGTAATAATAAATCTATTTTGTTAGTTTACAACAATGACATTGACTTATTCTCTGAATTACATCTAGAAGTAGCCAATCACAGGAATCTTCACAAAAAATTCAGTCATCTATCTGTAAAAGAAGCTCATTAAATGATAAATCAAATGTATTCTATTATTTTTAAGAATCTTCCTCGATAATGGATATAGAATATACGTGGATATTGTGACAGGGGAAAATTGTCGCAAATTTATGTTATTGGTCCATCCAGTAGGAGCGAAGTAGATGATGTAAAGGGTGTGGTGTTTCATTATCTTAACTAGCTGCAAGTTTCACTTAATTAGAGAACATGAAAATCTGATGTAACATCCAAGTAATAATATGTCCATTTACCCGATTTTTATTCACAGATAAAAGATCTTGATACTTATTTATTTAATCAACACAGAAAAGCTAATTCTCTAACTTAAATGGCATCGGAGAAATTCACGTTACCTCAAAAAAGTCTCTCACAAACAAAAATACGGACATCTTTAGTTATATAGTATGTATAGTAGATTCGCTACTTAAACTGATACATATTTTAAGATAAAATAGTATAATTTTTAGATCGTAAAAAGAAAACGAACTTATGGGTTTCGTAGTATTTTCACAGTAGATATTATCCTATTTCTATCCTTACGGGGGGTTCTAGCCCTGACTATTTCCTACCCTGAGGGGCAATCTTTATAAATTTCTTTTAAAAATAAACAATTCCTGTCTCACTTTCATTGTTTGTCTTTTAATGTTTGGTACTTTACCTCAAAATAACTTGTGAGCACAAAACCCCCACCTTACTTTGAAAATAAGGGTTAGGGGAGTAATGATTTATGCCTAACCCATGTGGGGTTACCCTGTACCCAATATAACGTAAACTATAGTAAAACAAAACACACAAAAACTCCCCCCTCCATATATTCAATCTTAAAAAATAAGGGGGGAGGGATCTTGAGCTTACTTGGTACTTTGAAGGAATCTACCGACTTTTTATCAACATAGCAAAATAGTTTTTGTTAGTTCAGAAAGTAATTAAATAGTTTTTAAATTGTAGGGAAATTTTTCTATAAATTCTTTCACTCAGAAATATATTAACAATGTTAAATTCATTAATATTTTGAATATTTAAGCTAAAGATTTTTTTTATAGTTCGTGCTTGTCCGTAAGTTTGTGAAGGGCGTTTTAGGGCATAAGGCCCGGTCTAACAAAACTGGTATTACCACAGATATTCTGTAAATAAGACCCAATAGTGTGATACTATAGTTTTGTTTGTTGTTTTTACGATATGTAATTTAGTAACGGGCTTAATGTTGCACAAGGACCTTAAGGGATAAGACAATAGTAGATAAATTGATGTACAGCCCGTATATTATACACAAAATTATGCCCTTCCCTTCTGCGGATTAAAATTATTGTTGGAAAAGTTCGAACAATGCTTGTTGATAAAACCCAATAAACTCCAATGAATAAGAGAACGTATTTATACAAATTTGGAGACCAATATAATTTTCATTCAATATCCCCTCCCTCCCTGATGTTACAAGACAAACATGTGCTGCAATTCAAAAATAATTACTTTTAATAGCTACACACGCCTTATTTAAAAAAAAGTTTACAAAAAGTGTAGGTCAGATATAAACAACTTTTTACCACTATTATTCACCTGCCCTTGGTGAATTTAGAGGTTAATCTCAATAAAAAGTACCCTTCAAATATTCAAAAACAGAAAATAAGGTGATTAGCTTGCATATTTTTTGTTATAGTTATTGTTCTCCCCTTTTTAGAAGCGAAGCAACTCTATAATTCATGAAAAGGGAAGGGACACTGGACATTAAATAAATAAAAAGTTACCTATATTGCAGTATCAAAATTTACAACGAAAACTAAAAATAGACTGAAAGTAAAATTGTAATTTAAAAATTTTTCATTTGTCTGTTACAAAGAACAAATATACTTACAAATTTGTATTTACTCAACGTCTAGGTTTTGTAAGTAAAATTAGGGAGATGACATTATTCTGTAAAACAATTTAATCTAATTTAGCGTGTGGACTATTTAAAAAACACCAACTAGATCAGGGGGCGAGGTGCCGCTTCAGGTTCTAGCCCTCTCCACGCAACTTTAATCATACTCATAGTCTTTTAATTGCGGTGTAAAGCGTCATTTCGGCCGACGTTTAGCGAGTTACTTATTGGACAAATGACCCTTTGATTGCATGACCTTTCTTTGGAAGTACTAGTTGTGTGTGATAATGAATTGTCCAAATTCTAGGCCATGTAATTCCGCTTACTATCGATATCACGCTAACGAAGCAGCAGGTACAATTTTTAGTTTCTGTAGTCTTTCTTAGGTAGCTGGCAAACCATTGTTGGATAGAAGTGATTTAACACACCTTAAACAGGAGTTCCCCCTCTTTATTTCCAAAGTATAATTGTCTATAACATAAATAATTAGCACTGATGACCATTGCAATAAACATTTTGCTGTGTAGCTCAAAACTTTTGATTACTAGAGGAAGGCTGTTTTTTTGAAAGAGTTATAACAGAAGATAACAGAAGTAGAGTCACACAAAAGTTACAGCTGCTAGCTGCTTCATTTTTTCATCTGCTGAATTTTTTTGACATTTTGATGTTTTGGTATTAATGCTATAGAAAACATTGTTATTGAATTCCTATTTAAAAATGTCATATAAAACATATCCATGTTCGTAAGTAAAATGAAGGTAAAATTTGATTGAAAAGTTTCCTTTAAAATTTAGGGATAAAAAGACCATTTTCAGAGTTGTTAATATTATGGTATCACAGTATAATTCACTGACACTAGGCTTATAGTGTCATATTATACTACAGTTTGTAATAGACTACAAGCAGGAAAAAAGTTTATTACTTTTGAGAAAAGACAAAGTTTTAGATACAGACAAAGACAGATAAAAGTTTAAAGAAAGATTGTTATTAAA
Organism: Acartia tonsa; assembly: GCF_053477335.1. Lineage (NCBI taxonomy): Eukaryota > Metazoa > Arthropoda > Copepoda > Calanoida > Acartiidae > Acartia > Acartia tonsa. The sequence goes on from NC_137266.1 coordinate 22,828,700, forward strand.
GGTTCAGTAAATACAATCGATATACTTATAATTTATAATTACTTGGATATTGCACCAGATTTTAGACTTCTCTAATAACATCATACTTCCAGTTGGATAATACAACCTCTATAATCCCCTTTACCCCATCACTCCACTCCTACTGTAGGAACCTACTGACCAATAAATAAACACCATATTAGCAACCGAAATTTACGACAAAATTTCCCCTGTTTTAATATCCACGTATTACATATCCATTTTAAATACCATGGTTCAGGATGACAGACAAACAGTAGACAGATAATGTACACAAGTTTGAAAAGTATAAGGGCGAACCACTAAAATTTAATTAATATATTATACTCATTATTATTTTATTTGTACATCTTATAATTTAGAACTATAACATATTTGTAAAACTTGATAAAAGCTCATATGTACAATATATTTTGTACTGTACAAAATTGGACCTGAAGTAACACAGCTCCTCGTGAAAAGAATGTGCAGCTTTTAGAAATTAAGCAAAAAAGATTATAAATTTACATAGTACATCGCCAATGATGATACACAAAATTAACACCTCTGTAGATTACAATAAGTGGATGAAATGTTTGAACATTCAACGAGATGAACCTAATCAAAATTCAATAAAAGTCTTCAAAGTTATTAAGTCTTACTAATAAGAAAACAATACTAGAAAACTTTTGGGTCAGAACATTGTTTCCTTACTCCCTGTTTCTCTTGATAATTGGATCTATTAAAAGTTTTGACAATTATGCACTTAAATTCTAAAGTTAATTATTAATTACATTTTCATTATTAATTACATAAACGGAACTGAATTATATTACTGGATTTATTATTACTTGGATCTTACACCAGATTTTAATGTTCTCTAATAAAATGAATTCTGTGCGGGCTAAAATAACTGTATACCCTAACCTCTCCCCTCCTACTGGATGAACGGCCGAACAATAATGAGAATCAAAATAGCATCTAAATTGACGAAAATTTTTTTCCTGTCATAACATCCACCTATATTTTACATCCATTATTATATCAAAAGAGGGAATTATCAAAAATATATTTTTTTACATAATAATAAGGTATGAGAGATAACAATGATTAACAGTTAAAGTAAAATTATTACTTTTTATAATATTTAATGGGAAATAATCTTTTTACACGTAATATCCTATTTTTTAAATGAGGGGAGGTTATCATACACAGTACACACGCATGCACAACAGTAAGACAAAAGGTGTTACAATATCAGCACTTTGTATCTAAACTAGCAGCTGAGCCCCTGGCATCTAGACATAAAAAGGCTAGAAAAATAGCTAAAAAAAATCCAAAGACTTAAATCTGAAGCCTAAAACCAACACGGTACCTATGTGAAGCTTACCTAACATAGAAAACCCATTTAGTTCAGTACTAATTTAGATCTTAAGCTTCAGACAAAGATCCTTACTACTTTATGTAATAGGAAATTTAAAGATAGCACATTGGTTCAGTGGTTAGTAAGATCCATTGCTCTACACTTATAAACAAATAGACTTTTACTTTTATATGAGGAGTTAAAAATAATTATGCAATAAGAATTAACCTGAATTTTCTAAGAAATTATTTTGAAATGAAACTGCCATTTGATAATACCAGATGCACATTTAGACATGCTTAGGATAGGGATAAAAATTATAAAAAATAAAAATAGACTGTAAAAATAAGCGCTAAATAAAGTGTGTGGTCAACTGTTTATAGGACTTGACCTAGAGATCTATGAGTTGGTCATCATACAACCAACCACAAAATTTGATGAGTTTTTTTTCAGGATATAAAATTAAGCCTGTTTAAGGAGCAATGCATTTCTCCTTTTTCTTACTATTGATATATTACGCTACGGACATATCAGTAATAGGTTACATTTTTAACGTCTACTGACGAAGACCAAAATACATAACTTTTCACCACTTTTAACGTCATTTTCTCCATCTCTTTTTTAGGGGGTTTCTTTCCCACTTCTCCTCTCATCTTCCTCATTATATGACGTCACAGGAATCGTCCGTCTTCTTTATGATGCAGTGCTGTTTAAAAACATCAATTGCTACTATTGCATAAAGTAATAAGATATTTTTTGTCTGTAGCTAAAGATTTACATAGCTACCAGGAATTATGATAATTACCGATACATTGATACACATCCCTAATTATGATACACAAAGTTACCCTTTTGTAGATGGTAATTAGTGATTGAAACATTGACAACTTAATTAACTAAACAATCAAAATTCCATGAAAATACCCAAAGTTATTAAGCCACTAAATAATGAAAACGTTATCATAAAACTTTAGGGACTATTGTAATAAACAGCCCAATTTCCCCTCTCTCACTGATAGCAACTGAACTACTTGAGTACCCCAATGCTATTGTTTTACTTATTCCTGTCCCTGTGCTGATTCTATAATTTTTTTTTTATATTTTAAAGGATTGTTAATAGAAATGAGACCATACAAATAGACAGACAGAAACACCTACTAAAAAGAATTAGTAAAATTTAAGATAATATATGTTTGCTAACATTCAAACAAACATCCATACTAACATACATCCTGTTACTTTTCAAAGGATTTTCTAATCTTCATAAAAAATATGCCCCTGTCTTTGAGAAAAGAAAGAGAGTAGGGGGGGGGGCGGGGGGGGGGGGTATGGGAAGAAGAGCAAATTGTAAAATATTATTCAAAGAAAAGTTTTGAGACTGACATTAGCTTATGCAATTCTTAGATATCAAAACTTTGAATCCCTAGCACTGTGAACTTATGTACAAATAAAGCTGAAGGCAGTAAGCCTACGATAAAATCCCATGGTTAGTTCTATTCTTTAAAAAAAAGAAAAAAAAAGAGTTTAAATGATAATTTTTGATAATATTTAGAAATATCTGGCTTTTCTTGATGAAAGTGCATATTGAGCATGGAACGTTCTACCATTTTTTTCAATACCTGCGGGGGTTCTAACCCTTTGGGGCTTACCAGTCCCAATATAAAATAATCCAACCTCCCCTAAAAATAGTAAAAAGACAAGCGAAACAAGGGGGGTTTTGTGTTTGACTAGGCACTTTGAGGGACATTTTAGGTACCTTCAACATTCTTCTTGCAGGAGCCCATAGTGTTTCTCTTAGATTTGGTCGGTATAGTCAAGTAAGTATTACAGCACATTATCAAGGGTGTATGGGTAATATTATACTCTAATTATAACGTTTAAAGAAACTGCTTTTGAAGTCCCCAATAAATGTAAAATCTATACACATAAATTATATAGAATTTGAATATACAGCAAGTAACTTTTATTAAATGTAGTGTAGCAACTAAAGAACAAGAACACGTCCTTACAAGGGAAGGAGAGAAACATCGACTGTAAATTATTAGGATAACCAATGTTTTACAAACTTGCTCTAATTTACAGGCTCAATACTTAACTTACCGTTGGTGAATCTTAAAAGCAGCTTCACAACTTTTCAATCCTAATTAACAAAAGAGGTTATTAGTAATTAATATAATGTAATATAATTTAAATTTATTTTGCTTCATATTTTTAAAAGTATTTTCATCTTAATTCTGCTTCAACGCTTGTAAATCATTGTGTCCTTGATATTTGATAATTTCCTAGAACTAATTTACGAAGGCAACATGTATAATTATAAATATATTGCACCAAGGGCGGGCAGAAGGATGGTTTATCCACCCCTGAAAAAAAATTAAGGGGATTGGAATCACCTCTCTACACCCCGCTTGCCAAGTGTCTTCATTCTCCTAATACAACCCAATAAAATAGGGAATGTCAGTGTAAAAAGGTAACGCATATCTTTAATTTTTTATGGTGATTTTAGGGGGTGAACACGTAGAGGGGTGTATTTACCCCCATAACAATAGAATAACATCCACCTGGTGGTCTGTATAACACCTCTACCTCCAATTTGATTTTAACGGGGTTGATAAAATTTTCCGGTGCATTCCAAGCACCCCCATGGCAAAATCCTGTGCACGCCACAATATTGCACCCAATTGAGATTCTCTCATTATATTTGATATACAATTTGGTTCAATAATGAAACAGAGAAAATTAGTCCACAAAATAAATGTATAAGTATAGATGTATAATCTGGACAACTACCTTGTTCCAGTGGTGGTGACCTTTTCTTCTACTAGCAAATTGCTGTCTGCACTTTTGTAGCGACTTGACTTGGCTGTGGTAGTATTTCCGACGCTATTGGCTGATATTCAAAGACCAAAGTCACCCCGTATAAACACACTTATTCAACCCCTGTCTTTTACTTTAAAGTCTAAAATTGGAATAAAATTATAAATAAATCTCAAAAAACATTTCCTTCAAATTTATCACTTCTTAACTAAAAGAGGACTATCCACGAACAAGAGCACGTGATTCTATGTACCTTCCAGCATTGATCCTGAGTATTTTCTTTCAGAATATAATAGGTCACTATTAATAATTAATATATTGACGAGAAAATTTATGTTTCACCACTTCAAGTTGAAGAAAAGTAAAAAATGTCCACCATTTTTCGTTAAAATTCTATCAAACGTTTTGTTGAGTTCGGGGTGTCTTTAATTGTCCATGTTGTCAAATGATAAAAATAAAAAAAAGTCAAAAGCACATTTACTATATCTCATATGTATGTTTAAATTAATGCTAATATGAATTAATTTACAATCTATATAACACGAGTATTCGCATATGTATCATCAAATATCCATTTATTAAAAGAATTAGCTTCATAAAAGTTTTCAAAATCAATTAAAATACCTAAAAAAAAACATGGTGAAACATAAATTTTCTCGTCAATATATTAATTATATATGGTGACCTATTATATTCTGATAGTAATTACTTAGGATCAATGCTGGAAGGTACTTAGAATCATGTGCTCTCGTTCGTGGATAGTCCTCTTTAGTTCGAACTGTAGGCTGTCCCATAGGCTCAATTTCTTCGACAATATGAAGCTTATCCGTATAAAGTTTGGTAATAAAGTCTGAACACTTCTAGTTAGGAAACATCCAATCAAAATTCTATAAAAAAGTACCCAAAGTTTTAGAGCCAACGAACAAGATAATGTGGATAACAGTGTCATTTACAATCCAAAGTCTTCTGTCCGGCCCTGTCTCCGCTTTTGTTTTCCCCGAGGGAACAAAGGCCTGCGCAAACACAACAGGTTTTATTTTTTATAATTTGATTTTATTAGTAGAAGAAAATGTCTCTAAAAAAATACGTTATACGATTTTTCAGTATGGCCCAATTATATCATCCATATCCTAGAATATTGTACACTAGCATAATTATAATTTATATGTAGATTTCAGAGAAGTTAAATCAAGGAGGGAGGGAACATTGGATTAGTAATTACACTAGTACCTATAGTTTTAAATTAACTTTTTCTTCTTCATTGGTTTTAAAACTTTTATTAAATAAGATGGTTGAGTGTCCAATAGTTTTAATCTCTAGAGGAGGGAATTCAGTATATCTCCATTTTTATCAATTCATCGCCCATTGTCTTATCCCTTTGGATCCCTGAGTTGAATGCAAGTGTATGAATAATTAAACATTTCAATAATCAGTGCTATAATAATTCTCAAATATTTATACAGAAAGTTGAAAAAAAAAATACTTCAGTTTAGATTTAAGTACAAATGGGGGGGGGGGGGGGTAGGGTGCTAAAATTCCGTAAAGGTATGAGTTTTAAGGCTTAAAAACAGTAGTAGAACGATAAAATTTATGTTAACTATAATAAAAAAAATTTGTCTATAGTTCTTTTCAATAAGGAATACAATATTTAGTAAATATTATCGTTCTACTACTGTTTTTAAGCCTTAAAACTCATACCTTTACGGAACGCTCCCCTATCCGATTTTTTCTATCTCAATTTCTGTGTGTGAAAGATAAAGAGCCCAAACTGCTTGACTTTTTAAGTGTGGGTATGAGACATAACAGAGAGTAGAAATTTTTTGAAAATCTCCATCCTGGCGGGCACAGGATGCCAGCAAACCTGGTAGGGTCATCCAGGTAAAGAGCAAAAATATTTTTTTGACTAAAACAAAGCATTTTATCTTACCGAAATACTAAAATATCCTCTAGTAGTACATCCTCATATTAAATACAGGTGTTCAAGTCAATTTTAGGTTCCAGGTATGATCCTGCAGGTCCTGATCCTCCAGGTCTCCAGAAATCTTTAAAAAGCTCCTGTGGCCGCAATTTTTGACTTAGAGACTTCATATTTCAAACTTAAGCTTTTATCATATGTCTACATAACGTATTAAAATTTCATAAAGATCCGCCGCCGTTTTCCCGCCGACTGCGGCGGCTGGCAGCTGCCAAGTACAGCTTCGGCCGCTGAAATCTATATTTTGATATTTCAAATATAAAATTTACATAAAGATAAACATTTTCTGCAAAAAAAAATTTTATTCTAGCTTCAAAAATAAAAAATTACAGCCGTTTGAAATTTTTAAGTAAAAAAGGACCTAAAAACAAAGGTTGTTAAATAAAAGGGTGAAGGAAGCGAAAATTGACCTTGACTTACTTAAGGTCGGAAATTCATCATAACACAGGGGACTTGCACAAAATTTTTTAGCCCTCTAGCTCTAATAGGAACTGAGATAATAGGGGGGGGGGGGAGGCGTTGAATGCCCCTCCCCCCTCCCCCGACTGATTAAGGTGCGGCAAGGGGCCCGACTGTAAGGGGTTAATTATTGAAAATCTCTAAATTGAGAAATGTCACCTTCATATTTAGAAATACATTTGATTCTGATTAATTATGCACAATTATAAATTATGAAATTAATTATCTGAATTTAAATCAAAGACGTGCAGAAGGGTGCTACGAGTTATATCCACCCCATAGCATAATTAGGGAGGGTCTACACTCTACATCCCTTTATGCATCCCCTTAAAACTGCCGAGGGAGATGTAAAAAAATTTGTCACATTTTTTTTACGTTTCAGCATGTTGATTATGTAGGGTATGGACTTCATTGGTCTGTATCAACCAACCTAACAATAAAATAATTCCCAATTGTTGACTGTATCTCAACCCCCAAAGCTGACACCCCCCTCGAATTTGGCTTTAAGAAGGTGACAATAATTATATCATAGAAAAAGATGTTGTCATTAAAAGTTAAAAATAAGCATGCTTTAAATAGACGTTTGGACTTTGTGGTGACGATTATAGAGATGTTACGCTTTCTAAGCCATAAAGGAATCATCATGGAAAGTTTAAAGTCGATATGACAATTCAAATATGCCTAAAATAACTAAAATAGGTAACCGTTACCTACCCTAATTATAGAAAACCTTCGCTTAAAAAAAGTATTAACAACTAAACAGGTATTAAGAAAACTCTAACTAGAACTAAAAAATATTTTCTTTATCATTTTTTTTCTCCAAAACTTTAGAGGAGTAGAGAAAAAAGTTAAAGTTCTGTGGAAGTTGAAAGAAAAATGTGATTACAGAAGATAAAGTTAATCAGAGTTCAGACAAATGTTCATTTCTTAGTATTTCTTTATTTGGTAGTATTTCATTTAGTGTGAAATTAGTTAAACATTTTTGAACAGGAAATTATTTAGTCAATTGCAAAACAGATTTTCTAAATTTTTGAAACAATTAATTAATCTGAAATACATATTTTCATACAAAATACAAATAGATGAGTTTCAATGATTTAGTATGATTTTGGATATATTCCTTTTTCTTAATTTGTAAAAATTTAGGTAGGTGGGGTTTAAGTCGTGCCCTTTCATTTTCAATTTTAGTTCAACAAAGAAAACGTAAAATAATTTTTTATAGGTTGCAGTATTTTTCTTACTGGGGGTGATTTCTCTTGGGATGGTGGTTGACCCTTTTTCCAAAAATATAAACCTTCCCTGGACCTTTCAAATGCTACATAGAATACAGACACAGGCAGAAATCTTTTAACTTTTATTTAAAGATTGATGTTTACGCAGATAATTAGTCGAATCTTTTTTACTCTTAGAAACAGCTAATAGAAAAGTTTTATATGAAAAGATTTCTTTCTAATAAACATCTCATAATTAATGAAAATTAATAGTGATTAATTTGTATAAAGTTAAGAAAACTTTAACTTTTGATGATTGAGAATTAAAGCAGGGCTCAAAAGATACTTTTCTAGATTTATGTAAGAATAACAAGAATAATAACATAACATAGATGCGAAGCTAAATGAATCAGACAATAATTTACTTAAAATGTAAACCAATTTACAACCAATAGTTGTAATTCACAGAAGAGGCAGTTTTGTTGATTATCATTCGAGATGTAAATCAATTTATCGTCCATTGTCTTATCCCTTAAGATCTTTGCTCGTAAGGTTAATGTGAAGGTTTAAATATGACAATTTTTCTACTATGTCTGACTTTTTTATGCGAGCTATGGTATGGTATTTATTAATTCCACAACTAACATAATTGGGTATACAAGAATAATTATATAAAAATATATATGATATGATAAGATACAAATTACATTATTACATATAATAATTTTATAACTATATCATAAGGATTTGGAAGTTGTAGGTTTACCCACGACTTGGTTATAATTATCAGGTTAGAAGTTGGGTGATGGCAGCAGAAGACAAGACAAGATTTATTACTTTTAGTTGGCTGATATGTTTGTAATTATTTTATTTTTTTTTGCACAGGTGCTGACTTACATATTTAATTGCAATTTCTGCAGTTAGGGTCATTGCATATTGTATTTAGTTTGTAATTACTTATTATGTCAAGTAGAATAGCTTTTTAAAATTTTTTAAAGCTATCCGTTACGCCTCGCAGAAAGACCTAATAGTAGAGAGGCTCTGCTTATAAAAATGCATTTTTGGATAAAAGAATAGTTTTTATAGGATGATAAAAACGTATCAGCTCATCTTTTAGATATCTAGTAAACTTGTATACTATTTACTCTCTATCTTTAGGTACATGTAAGATTAGTTGTGATTAAAAATAAAAATTACAATAGTATAGCCACAAAAAGCTACTATTTGTTGGCAAGACACCAGATGCTTCCAAATTATGACCGTCTAGAAACTGCACTCGAATCTGCAGTCATCAGTATGTTCATAATTCAAGGACACAGCATTAAGCAAGACTTCCAAAAATCTAACTACAGTCACACTTTACATAATACCTAAATAAGTAACTTTCAGGGAAAAGGGAATAGTCTAGCCTGTCAAATTTAATAAAATAATTAAATGACTTTTCTCTCAACTGAGCTTGATCTTTAAATCGTTTATAGGTGATTTAAACCGGGGCGATTCATTCAGCGCACCATCAAATTATTAAATACCAATCTTTAAATCGAATTTGCATGGGCGATTTGGATCGGGCAGTGGCGTGGTACCGGCGCGCCAATGCCAATCACCGAGTGGCATTACCGGTTCAAATTCGGGGTGAATCATATGTAATAAATGGATATTTTTTTAATTACTTTAATATTTTATTGCAAAACTATCGAGAAAACATTTTTATAGTTATTTTTAAAATAAATTATATATTAATGTTTTACATAAAATACCATACTGACACGGCATTTTATATAAAATACCTTACTGACACGCCTTAAGTAATAAAGTTGTACTGGCGCGGATCGATATTTTAGTGAGTGCGCAAGCGATCTAAAAACACCGCGCCGAAAATCTTTTAAAAATCAATGTTTTATAGGTGCGCTGTGGCTCACCACCAGCGCACCTACGGTTCACCTCTGAATCGCCCCGATTCAGCGCACCATAAAAACGATTTAAAGATCCAGCTCTGCTGTGCTCGTTAGTCAACGAAAAACGAGGGAAAAGACAATGAATGATAAATGATATCCAATCTCATTTTATAATAAACTACCCACGTGTACATTACAATTATTGGTTTGAAAGTTTAATTCCTCTAGATAGTAAAAACACATCAACATTTAACAAACGTCTTCAAAGTTTTCAAGTTAACAAATGGAAAACCGTTTCATAACCAACCAGTACACTTTTTTATGATTGGATATTTATCTGTGTTTCATCTTTGTTTATAAATAAATTTTCAAATAAAAATGATAAAATTGCTATGCTTATCTTATGTCTAAATTGATAATTTATGCATATCCGCTATTGATGGACCTAACATAATTACATTTATTAAATGAAATAAAAAAAACATAGGAACGCAATTAATGTTTTATGTTGAATATATGTCGCTATTAGTGCTAGTGAGTTTGATATCTTTATTTTATACCCATAAATCTACGATAAAAAAATCATGGAAAATAAGATATGTAAATCAGTCAAAATGTTTCAAAAGTTTTTATGATTTAGGTTTATCTGTACGGCATAAAGATTATTTTTATAGAATAGCAAAATAACTTCTCAATTTAATTGAAGGGTTAAATTTTTTACTTTTTAACATTTTGATATAAATTTTAAAACTTTTGTTGAAAATTTTTTACATTTCACAAATGTCAGGTCTAAAAGATTTCCTTAAAATGCAAGCAAAAATCGCTTCGCCCCTTGCCTCTAGTTTAAGGAGGTATGGAGGTAAACTCTAAAATCAATTTTTGATTGAAAAAAAATATCATGTGGTGCAACAGTTCTTTAAGGTTAAAGTCTCACCCCATAGGAAAATAGTTTAAAACCAACACATTAATTTAATTATAATCTCTGGAAAGCACAATCTAATCGGTTCAATTACGGACAGTCAAACAAACAAATATTGTTCTACTTTGTAATACAGATGTGAGTCCTTGGGTATTTGATATCCTATTGGTAGCTAACATTAAAAACTAGAAAAATTATCCTTATAAGCCTCATTTCTTTATATGATAAGATATTTAAGATACCAACTTTTTCCTTTGTTCTTGCAAAGAATGAAGCAAGAACTGTAAGAAAAATGGGGGGTATAAAAGAAGGAAAAAAAGAAGTCACAGGAATAATTTATGGGTTAGGATTTGGAGGGGATATCTCATAAATCAAATAAGATTACTCAGAATGGCTTCTCTGCCCTGACTTGGTGGTAGAACAAGGATGACAACATCCATAAAGACACAGTGAAACAAACGAACATTCTTATTTGTAGAGTGTCAGAACTTAGGAAGCAGAGTACTAATTTATTTGTTCTAAAAAAGGTGTATTTTTTTAGGACTTGATTGTAGGCATTTTTTACCTAAAATAGTGTTCCTATTGTTTAAGGAATAATTCTTTAAAAATCAAATATATCGGATTTGTTTTAATTGACCAAAGGACTTTTTTTTTTGGAAAAACTAAAGAGTTGTTTCGCTTTCCAAATCATCAAGCAAAGTTTGAAATCGTTATGATACATGCCTAAATTAACGAAAAGAGCTAAGCGTTCAGCACGGACGGAGATACAGACCCTAATTATTGAGAAGCTTCGTTTTGAAAATGAAGCACAGTAATAAAAAATAAAATGTTTTGTTTTTGTGTTTTATTTCGCGACTATTTGTTGATGTAAAATGTTTGATACGGCCAGACGGAAAGATTCAATTATAGAAAAGCTTCATTGTAAGAAATGAATTTATAATCAGCAGAGTAATAACAAAATTATATGTTTTGCTTTTATATTTTATTAATATAGGATTAACATGGATATATTTGCCTGGGATAATTTGTAGTCAATTTAGCTTGCCAATGTGGACCTCATTTATTGGCCAGATCGTTAATCCAGTATGTGGGGAGTGAATGTAGTAACGAGGGGGGGGGGGGGTATCATTATTTTAGCCTGCTGCGAGCATTACTAAATCTGGTCGAACATCTAAGTAATAATATAGACATTGTTTTATTTCGCTATGTTTTTATTCGTAAATTTTAGTCAGCTTGACTTTAACAAACTGTTTGGGTACATGGCAGATTTACCACTAGCAAAAATACAGTGATATTACTGTCATAAACACAGTGATTTGCTGTCATAAACACAGTTTTACTGTCAAATTCACACCCGCGTTTTTAGGGGGTATGACAAAAATACAGTTATTGCACTGGCATATTCACAGTTTTGCTGTCAATTATACACCTACATATTGACAAAAATACATCTATTAAATTTATAATTTGTCAATTATACACCTACATATTGACAAATATACATCCATCAAATATATACCTACTTATTAGTCTTATTACAATCTGCAAACCAGTGCCTCTACCTGTGCCTGTACCTGAAACTGTACCTGAACCTAGACATAGTTCAATTCCGACGTCTACACCTGTACCTATATCACCACTAGATCCTGATGCTGTCTTAGAAGAGGGAAGAAATGTTTTCTTCTCCTTTGATATAGGTTTAGCTATTAACACTGATTCGGAAATAACTCTTTCTCAATTAGAAGACGAAGTTTTCTCATTAGAAGATCAATTTTAGAGTTCCAACAAGCTGGCCCTAGTTGTCACCAAGTTGTGGAGCTTTATGGTCCACATCGCTAACATAATCTTTATGGAAGTGGGGACATGAGCTCCCAACTTGTTGATGAATTTGGTCATCAGCCTATTTGTAGAATGGTTACTCGATCAATGTCAAGATCTTCACAAAATTAAAATGTATGTTGTAAATAAAATTTATTCATAACTTTTATATGATTTTATATTATCATGATGAAATAAATTATATATTTTATAAATGTGTAAAATAAAAACAAGATTTTTTTATATTAGTGCAACACTACTTTATAATATCCAATATTTGTCTGTTACCTTCTTTTAAAAGGTTTAGAATTTTTGTTGTGTAGATTGATTTAACTATTATCAATAGTTATAAGTTTTAATAACTTGGTCAAAATATTTATAATTAATATTAATTTAAAAGTAGGTGTATTTTTGTCATCAAAACTGTGAATTTGACAGCATACTTGAATTTCATGGGTGTGAACATGACAGCAGAAAGATGTAATTTTGGTAGTATGTGGATAAAAAAATATTGCCAAAAATACAGCTAAAAACGAAATTGACAAAAACACACCCAATTTTTGTCAAAAACACAGTGGCTGTATTTTTGCTAGTGGTAAAAGTGGCAGCACCCCAACTGTTTGATTGTCTTTTTGATATAAATTATATGATCCATGATTCAGCTAATCTCATTTATCTTGAAACTGTTGGAAATACTTTTAATAATATTGATAAATGTCGGGTAGACAATGGGTTACACTATTTTCGGGTTTAACCAAACCCAATTGGTTTTAAAGAAATTAAAGAAATAATTTTTATCATTTTTGTTCTCGATAAATACTAAATTAAATTAATCTTATACTTTAGAAGTGTTTAATATCTACTTAGTCTTACCGTTTGTCTGTCAGTCATTCTGAAATGCTATGGTAGAAATATGATTTTCTCGGCTGTTATTTGAGAAAGATTGTTAAAATATTTTTTTTTGTTAATTTACCACTTTATTTTGACCACTGAACATTTGCTTTGTTTGTTTAGTATTACTGCTTAATTTGAGGTAAAGGGGTAGTTGCACAAAATGCATTTAAAGTTGAATTTAGTGTACTGCATATTTTTTTTTTTTTCAGTTCAATAGTTTAAACTACATCTATAGGACATTTATTTGAAAGAATTTTAATTTTCTACCAGTACTTAAAAATCATATTTTTTATATAGGCAACATATGTATAATATGGTTGTCCTGTTTTCACAAAAAAACAGCATTATTTAGGTGTATGTTAGATGGTATTCTTGTAACTTATACTTGCAATCAAACTTGTTAAATGCACTTCATGCAACTATCCCTTTTGGCACATTATTTACGAAAAAAACATTTTTCTGCATGAGGTCTCAGATTTTGATAAAAACTTCCAGTCCCCTTCATTTGGTCATAAAACTAAGGGCTGGGTGATTTTTAACCTTTTTAATCCATTTAAAGTCCGATTTTTCGCGCATTTTCTCACTGTGGTGTTTTCACAATGAAAAAAAGGCATTTTTTCATGATTTTCAAGTTTAAAATTTTTACATTAATTTTCAACTTACAGACATGTTTTATATATCAAATTAATCACCCAGATGGGTACAATATAGAATTTGTCTTTAAAATCACAAAAATCATGAATTACAGGGTGTCTCAAGAAAAATGTCAAAACAGGTTTTTTAAACTTTTGACACTGTCAGGAAACGAAGTTTGCCCATTTCTTGCCTTGAGAGTGAATATCATCCATTTTACAATACACATGAAGTAAATTTGGCGTGGTAACTCCAAAATTGGACACCTGAGAAATTTTTGAAACACCCTGTAAAAGTGATTTTTGCGTCTGTAGAGCTAAAAATTGGTCCAAATTGATTATTTTTTCAAAGTAGCATACAAAGTATCTAAGTATGTTAGGCCATAGTGTTTTCTGACCAGATTACAATTTTTATATTTTTTGGACACCCTGTATTTTCAAAAAAATGAGAAATTTTTTTTTTTTTTTTTTAATTTTTTTTGTTTTTTTAAGTTACCTAAAACTGTCATATAGATACAGATTTTGACTAATAACAATAATATTTGCCTATTTTACAAATTTACACACTTTTGGGACACCCTGTGCATGTTTTTAAAAAATGGTGGTTTTTGCCCCTTTTTGGGGGGAAGGAGTCGTTTTAGGGCCAGAGACTATTTCTTCATTTTTGTACAACTTTTCAAGGCACATAATTTGTTATTTATACATCAACCTCCTTGGCGAACCGTTTTGCCATAATTCACTGCCAAAGGCGGAATTTTGACCTTTTTCACCGTTCTCGAGGTTTTAACGGGCATTTTTGGTAAGAAGGCGTTGATTTATCAAAATCACTCTGAAATACTTTTATTTAGGCTATTTTATTTACTAAATTTCATGTGAAGTAAAAATTTTTGTGCATCTAACCGTTTTTCGTAAAGATGGATTTCAATTGTTAAAACAAGTGAATGAAGTGAATATAATATTAATAATTGATATAACATTAGTAATAAAAGAAACATAAATCACGTCCATTTAAAATTCTTTTTGACAAAAATGGGTTGGATATACAAAAATTTTTATTTCACATGAAATTTAGTAAATAAAATAGCCTAAATAAAAGTATTTTAGAGTGATTTTGATAAATCAACGCCTTCTTACCAAAAATGCCCGTTAAAACCTCGAGAACGGTAAAAAAGGTCAAAATTCCGCCTTTGGCGGTGAATAACGGCAAAACGGTTCGCCGGAGGAGGTTAATGTATAAATAACAAATTATGTGCCCTGAAAAGTTGTACAAAAATGAAGAAATAGTCTCTGGCCCTAAAACGACTCCTTCCCCCCCAAAAGGGGCAAAAACCACCATTTTTTAAAAACATGCACAGGGTGTCCCAAAAGTGTGTAAATTTGTAAAATAGGCAAATATTATTGTTATTAGTCAAAATCTGTATCTATATGACAGTTTTAGGTAACTTAAAAAAAGAAAAAAAAAATTAAAAAAACAAAAAAAAAATTTCTCATTTTTTTTGAAAATACAGGGTGTCCAAAAAATATAAAAATTGTAATCTGGTCAGAAAACACTATGGCCTAACATACTTAGATACTTTGTATGCTACTTTGAATAAAATAATCAATTTGGACCAATTTTTAGCTCTACAGACGCAAAAATCACTTTTACAGGGTGTTTCAAAAATTTCTCAGGTGTCCAAATTTGGAGTTACCACGCCAAATTTACTTCATATGTGTTGTAAAATGGATGATATTCACTCTCAAGGCAAGAAATGGGCAAACTTCGTTTCCTGACAGTGTCAAAAGTTTAAAAAACCTGTTATGACATTTTTCTTGGGACACCCTGTAATTCATGATTTTTGTGATTTTAAAGACAAATTCTATATTGTACCCATCTGGGTGATTAATTTGATATATAAAACATGTCTGTAAGTTGAAAATTAATGTAAAAATTTTAAACTTGAAAATCATGAAAAAATGCCTTTTTTTCCATTGTGAAAACACCACAGTGAGAAAATGCGCGAAAAATCGGACTTTAAATGGATTAAAAAGGTTAAAAATCACCCAGCCCTTAGTTTTATGACCAAATGAAGGGGACTGGAAGTTTTTATCAAAATCTGAGACCTCATGCAGAAAAATGTTTTTTTCGTAAATAATGTGCCTTTTGTATTATTTTAGTTTCAGAAAATGATATTTTAAGTTGACCTAACTTTTACTTTTACTGAAAGATGTGTGTCATGCGTCATTTTGGGTGCTAGGATAAGGACATATGTTGATAGATTACATAAGATTGAAATTATCATGTTTTTTGTATTATGTAGTATAGATTGTAATAGGATGACAGCTTCCATAAAAGCGATGCTGAAAAATCAGACAAAAAGGAAGAACAAACAAACATTTACACCTGCACAGTGTCAGAACCTAATAATCTATACTGACTTTCTAGTAAAGATTATAGAGTTGCTACGCTTAAAGAAAAGGCAGTACAAAAATAAAAGCTTACATGACCATAGTTTTATAGTGCATTTTTATATATTTTACAAAAATATTACATAATCAACATCAATAAAATTACCAGACACAATACACACTAGTCGCCGGAAGGAAAAAGCAGTTTTTTGAAACAGGCTCTCTGAGATTATTACAGATTCTGATATATGCACATATAGACTAATGAAAAATGCAAAAAACGAAATCAAAAGCGTTCCTTCTTGGGAGAAAATCCGGGAAAAAGATTTTAGCTATTTTTAACCTAAAATTCACATTGGCAAGCCTGCATAGAAATATACAGATATTTTAAACATGTCATTGCTCAGCACCTAGAAGTGGTAGAAAAATGCTACGCATACCATTGGAAAGCTTATAACCTCTAGTTTTCATATTGGTATATAACGTTTTTGTACTATTATTATTTAATGAGCTATCCTCTGAAGTATACACAGTTTAATAAATGCAGTTTTTTCTTGAATTTTAAGTTTGACACTTGTTACACAAACCTTTTAAAAATTATATTGCTTAGCACCTAGGAGTTATTATATAGGTATATTTGTATATTTTGGGTGCATTCAATTTTAGCTTAATTAAAAATAGTCTTTGAAATGTATGTGGTTTGACATTGTAGTATGAGTCAAGGAGGGAGGGTGGGGGGAGGGGAGTTTATACACTTATAGGCAATGAAATTAAGTATAAAATAAAAGTATAAAATGGATGTTTTTGGGTTTGTTGTTATAGTTATTTACCTGATTCTCTTATATTATTAAATCTACCAGTAAAAATATTTGAAATTGAATTTTGGCACTATCCTTCTAGGGGCTAGTGGGGTAAAACAGCTCCAAAACACTAACATCTAAGGTCTGAACTTATTTCTAGAAATATCAAGCTAATTTTTTGAACATAATTTTTTTTTTGCATATTTGAGCTAAGTAGCCACTAAAGATTTCATTTTGGCACTTTCCTTCTTGGGGCTAGCAGTTTATAACAGCCCCCAATACACTAAAATTATAAGTTATGAGCCTATTTTTAAAGATATCAAGATGATTATTTTAATTTAAAATTTATTCACATAATTGAGATACATAGCCACTAATCTTTTTAGGGGCTAGTGTGGTGAAACTACCCCCAAAACTACTAAAACTTTAAGTTCTGGGCTTTTAAAAAAAAGTGGGATGATGAAGCTCAAAACTCACAATATTTGTATTTGGGGGATGTTTTACCCCACTAGACTCTAGAAGAAAAGTGCCAAAATGAAATCTGTAATAGCTACTTAGTTCAATTATGTGAAAAATGTTTACATTAGAAATATTAGCTTGATATCTTTTAAAATAATATCATAGCTTATAATTTTAGTGTTTTATTGGCTTTTTACCCCACAAGCCCCTAGAAGGAAAGAGCCAAAAATAAAATTTTTAAAGTTTTACAGATCCAATCATATAAGAAAATTTTAAAAAAAATAATCATTTGATAACTATAACAACAAGTCCAAACAGCCAGAGCAAAATCTTTAGTGGCTATGTATCTCAATTATAAGAATAAATTTTAAATTAAAAAAATCATCTTGATAGGCTCATAACTTATAATATTTGTGTTTTGGGGGGTGTTAAAACCCACTAGTACCAAGAAGGAAAGTGGCAAAATGAAATCTTTAGTAACTACTTAGCTTAATTATGCAAAACAAAGTTTACAAAAAATTAGTTTGATATCTCTAAAAATAAGTTCAGACCTTAGATGTTAGTGTTTTGGAGCTGTTTTACCCCACTAGCCCCTAGAAGGATAGTGCCAAAATTCAATTTTTAATATTTATTCTGGTAGATTTAATCATATAAGAGATCTAACAAAAAGAATCATGTTAATATCTATTAACAACAAGCCCAAAAACATCCAGAGCAAAATTTTATACTGAATTTCATTGCCAAAAAGTGTATAAACTCCCCCCCCCCCCCTCCTTGGTTCTTACTACAAACTATACACATTTCAAAGACTATTTTTAATTAAGCTAAAATTGAATGCACCAAAAATATATAAATATACCTATATAAAATAATTATATAACTCCTAGGTGTTAGCAATACAATTTTGAAAAGGTTTGTGTAACAAGTATCATACTTAATTCATGAAAAAACTGCATTTTTAAAACTTGTGTATACTTCAGAGGATAGCTAAAAAATAATAATAGTACAAAAACGTTATATACCAATATGAAAACTAGAGGTTATGAGCTTTCCAATGGTATGCGTAGCATTTTTCTACCACTTCTTGGTGCTGAGCAATGACATGTTTAAAATGTCTGTATATTTCTTTGCAGGCTTGACAATGTGAATTTTAGGTTAAAAATAGCTAAAATCTTTTTCCCGGATTTTCTCCCAAGAAGGAACGCTTTTGATTTCGTTTTTTGCATTTTTCATAAGTCTATATATGTATATATCAGAATCTGTAATAATCTCAGAGAGCCTGTTTCAAAAAACTGCTTTTCACTTCCGGCGACCAGTGTACAATCTGTCTCGATTTTGTATTACTTTTGCGGAACATTTTTCCAGTTACGTCATATTTTTCTTTCCCTAAAAAGGGAAGGGGGAAAGAAAAAAAAGGGAAGGGGGGAAGAAAAAAGAGATGGGAGAAAAGGGGGTTTTCCCCATCTCTTTTGAAGAAATTTCCTTCCCCCCTTCCCTTTTTCGGGAAAGAAAAATATGACGTAACTGGAAAAATGTTCCGCAAAAGTAATACAAAATCGGGACAGATTGTATTGTGTCAAATTACCAAATATGTGACTTTACGCGCGTAAACTCATTTACGTTTCATATTTCAGTGCAAGCGTTTGAAATAATATTCTTAGAAGCTGAGCTACTATTAAAGACATATAATCTACAATATACTACTATAAGGATTTTTTTATTTACTTTAGGTTAAGGTTTATGATTGTTCTATTTTTGGCCAGTTACTTTTAAGAGGAATTCAACTCTTTTTAGCGGCTGTGATTGAATACCAAAAGTTTAAACAAAGGATAGTTTAAAACCATGCATATTTTATAATACTGTATAACCTTTTACACAGATTAAAATTAAAACTCTTTGTTTATTCAATGTGACCAACTGAGAAAAACTTCTGTACCCAAAAAATGACAATTATATCCTTAAAGTTTTATGATAACGTTTTCTTATTCATCGGCTTAACAAATTTGGGGGCTTAAGTGATTTTTGATAGGTTGATGCACTAAGTTGAGTGTTCAAACGTTTCAACCACTAATTTAAAACTACAAGTAATTTTGTTTATCATCATTGGAGATATATATAAATTTATCGGCTATTGTCTTATCCCTTTAGATCTCTGAAGCTTAACAGGCTATTTTTGACATGTATTTGTTGACATATTCAAAATAAAATATATCAATCTATATTATCAAACTTTATGACAGGTCTATAAATATCACAGTATAAAAATACAAAACTTTCTTGTGCAAAGCAAAGTTGTAAATTCATCTATTGTTCGTTAATTTTAATGCATGTAAGAATTAGCTCAGAGATATCAAACCTTACTTGAGGAGTCCTAAAGCAATAAGAAGCAACTGCAAAAATGTATAATGATTAAATAAAATTGTTTGAGAGAAACACAAGTTTTTAATATTTAGAAATAAAACTTGATTAAAAAATGATGAAAGCATGGAAAGTGTGTAATTAAGAATAAAAGTATATATATTGTCCAAATTTAGTATCTTGGATTTATAGCAATTGCTTATTCATTTTTTATGTTTAGGGGGGAGGGATATTTTTTCTCTGGGCGATTTATCTTGGTAAGGTGTAGCCTAGACCTATAAGAAGCTAGGATGTAAAGAGAACCATATCAGTTCAGCGATAAGCAAGATTCTTTGCTACTTACAAAAATTTCATGTTACTTCTTTTTAAGTAGTACCTTGTCTCATGGATATTTGTTCTATTTGAGGAAAAAGTTCCAATACTTGCAATACTAACAATAAATGAGGTAAATGAGGGATTTCAAATTAAAGGTTTGATGAGGGTAATCTAAAGAATTTTTTTTAAATGAAGGGAAAAACATGGGGTTAATTTAATATATTTTTTTTTCGGGGGGGGGGGCGAGATAAATAATGTGTTTTAAAGGTTTGAAGGGGGTAAACTAATATGTATTTTGAGTGGGGTAAGTGTATACACCCCTTTTACCCCCCCATGGAAGTCTATGTACTGTCAGATAATCGTATCTATGCAATACTTGTAGAAAAGCTTTAGAACAAATTTCCTTGGGTTCTTTGTTCAGTCAGGATTCAACTGTTTGAACTTTGGTAACTCAGAATAGTAACTTACAAACATTTATTTGTTTAAGATCCATAGAATATTGTAGAACATTAGTACTTTTGTTTATAAGTAGCACAGCAATAGCATTAATTACTATTTAACATCAGTAATTTTCAAACGTCACAAACTATGAATTCTATTTTCTAAAAGCAATGAAATAAAAGTAGCCATTTAACATGATGACTTAAATTTCACACAACATTTTATAAGGTATAACTATACTATTCACTTTATTTTTGATAAATTTAAAGAGGGAGTGGGGTACCACAGGCAATTTGGGTACCTGGGAGGTTGTAACTAAGACCCTATTGTAAATGAGATCCAAATGTTTTCAGTGGGTTTTATATTTTAAGGTAAGCTTTCTATAGGTAATGCGATGGTTTCAGGCTCTTCATTTTTTAATTTAATTCTTGAGATGGTTTTAAGTTTTTTGCCCCCTTCTTACCGCTTGGAGTACAAAGATCATATGCCAGGCATAGCCTCTGGTAAAACATAAAAAGATAAATTAAAATTTTTCATTTACAAAGAAACGACTTCTCTTCTATAATCATCTATGGGTATCTTCCAAGAGTTTAGATGAAAAGGAAGAGCATTCTAAAAAGAATATACCAAACAACCATTTTTACAGCTTTTAATGTCTTACATTTTGGTTCGCCTTTAGTCTTGCCATTTGGGATAAATAATTTTGGGTCTATTATAATATGTCTAATTAAATATTTGGTGGATGGCAATCATGTCTAGTATGTATAGAAGTCAGACGGTATAGTCTTAAATAAAGGAAGGCTCAAAGTTTGTAGTGTAACCATCACAATAGTTGTCTCTTTACCTGGCAGGGAGAAGATATTAGACTGTAAATTACGATAGTACCCAACGTTTCATAATCACTTATTCGTAGGCTCAAAAACTTAGGATGCTTAGATAATTTTATTCAATTTTGGTTTGTTGGTTCCTAACAAGAAGTATGCAAACTTTTCAACTAAAAATTTAACTCTTCAATGGGGGTAAATCTATTTATTATCATTGGGTATGCCTTAATTGTGCTATCCCTTAACCTATTTGTGAGTATGTAATATAAGTTATATCTCTCTTTGTTCTATTCTAATACATAGTAGTTGTGTAAATGTATATATTTATCCTAAGAATTAGATGTAGATGTATGCTAATTAAGATCTCATAAATGGCTCAAACAATCGCATCTTAGATCTTCAACAGCTTGACATACTTATTATGTTTGTTGATGGGAGGGATATCAATATGATTCAAGAATAGTCATTTATCATATTTTCGTAATATTGTGAATGCTAGAAAGGATATTAAAATTATTTCAACAATTTTGGTCATGTGATCAAAATTTGAATTTTCCTTCTACTATTGCCCCCTCTGGGGGCGAAGTAGGTGGAAATTTAAATTTTTGTCACTTGACCTTAATATTGGTGAAATAATTTTGAATGACCTTTCTTGTATAAGCAATATTAATAAAATATGATACTTGGTTTTGTCTCATTCTTTATCTTTTTCTTAAATTCAAAAAAGTCTATCAAAAAATTTACATCATCTAAGGGTGAACAATAAATATCTCTGTCTATTTTTCTCTATATTTCTTCCCCCTCCCCCCTCCCTCACTTTTCTGTCTATTTCCTTCTCTCTCTCCTCCTCTTTTGTACGGTCATTTATACAATAGAGATAACCTAGAGACAGCACAAGGGAATTTTGTTTACATTATGTATCAGCTATAAATTGTTGAATATCTTAGGTTAAAGCTTTCCTTGGGTGAAATATTTGAAGAAAATATTTCTTCCATCATATAATGTGAAGCGTATGACACAACATAAAATAAGTTAGTTATAAATAATTTAATTTCTTATAATAAAGTTAGCTTTCTAAAAATTATATCATTGCAAAATTTAGTTGCAAATAATGTTGCCTATAGGGCTGTATTTCATATGCAACAAAAAGTGAACAAAGGTTTCTTTTTAAGAAAAAAATGGGGTCAGATTGACCATCTATGTCTAATGTTTATACCCACATCAAATATTAAATTATAACAATGTACAGTAGAGTGGATCAATTTTGGACATTGAATTTGTAATCAACATCTACAGTTTAAACGTCATATAAGAAACCTAAATATAAAAAATTGATTTTGTCCTTGAGGGGAAATGGGGGGAAGGTGTTTCCATGCATTAAAAATTTTAGAAGTTTATGCTGGAGGTGCAACTTTTTTTCTTTCAAAGTATTGCTTTATGCATCCTTTTGAATTTGTCTTGTTGATTAATATAAGAATATCAAATTGGTTTTAAAAAATATTCATCCAAGCATGAAAAATCTTAAATTAAATGTAAAATCTCTTGGTTTTTAAATTTATTTATGGATTTTTCTTGCTAGGATCAATAGTTTTAAAAACCGGTTTTTTTATTCTTATTCTACTCTTCAAGACAAAATTGGGAAGGTGCATAAAGCTATACTTTGAAAGAAAAATAATTGCCCCCCCCCCAAAAAAAAAAAATTCTCCCCACAAGTGTCTTTCTAAAAGTTTACATGCATCAGCGAGCCTCCCCATTATCCAAAATATTTTCTTTTCATTTTTTGGTCTCTTATATGATGTTCAGACAGAAAGTGTATATAGCACATTTAAAATTAGAAAATCATTGAAAATCAAGCCACTCTAATGTACAGCATTTATTTCTTCAATTCCACAGTACAAAATTATTCCTGTATTTAATTTTAACATATCATATAGGAAAAATTATTCTTGTATTTAAAATTAAAAATCATGTTGGAATTTTTTTTACAATTTTTTAATTTTTTAATAATGTACAGCAAATTATTTCCTTTTTATCTCATGTTTTGAAATTTATAAGATAGTTAGAATAAATTACAGAAATAATGAAAGTTTTAAAGAAGAGAGTGTCAGGGGGGGGGGTCGAGGGGGGTTTCCCCCCTCAGGAGAGGGGGGGTTGAGGGGGGTCTCCCCCCCTCAGAAAAAGCTTGGACTTAAATCTTCAACAAATAAAGAAAACAAAATTATTTAAAAAATTTCTTTTTTATGTTAAATATTATTATTTTTGTGACACTTGATTTTGAATGACAAAAAATGTTGAAATAAATATTACCCACTGTATGAAATGTTAAATTAGAAATCAATAATGATGTTGGAAAATTTATTCTCATTTTATACTCTGAAAATAGGAATTGACAAAAAATAATAATTTTTATTCCAAACTTTTAAAACAGCATGCCTATTTCTTATTGGTTGACACTCAAATTAAAATAAAATAATTAATATTATTTCAAGACCAGAAATAAATTTGAAATAAATAATTTTCTTTCCCCTATATTTTTTATTCCAAAATGCCAAGAATTAATTTTGAAATAAAATAATTTTCTTTCCAATATTTCCATTCCTTTTTCTTATTGGACGTCATTTTGTGTCCAATGAGAGACTAGTGTTTAAATATTTTAAAGCTTATTACAGCATTTATTTTGAATATGATAATAGCAACATTCTTTCATTAAATGTGATAAATAAAAATAACCCATTCGCCCACTTATTTTAGTAGCAAAGATACTCTAATTTGGCTTTGTCTCTCCTCTGTCCGTCAGTCCATCTAGCAATGCGTCACCAGTACGCAACGCTATAAACGCTATAGAAAACATGTGCTATTTAAGAAATATACTTTTGTAAGTTGATTATTCACCAAAGAAAAATCTACAAGAAAAATGTTATTTATTCGGCAATTATCAAAGATAAACAGTTGTTTTTGTTATAGTTTCGCTGACAATTCTTAATATCTTGAATTAAAAAAATTTAATTTATGAGCTTCTCTACCTATGTTGTCATCGTTGTTATTCATTTAGAAAGAAAAATTTAAATACTAACAACTAATAGCAACTGTGAAAGGAAGATAACAAGGATGACAACATCCATAAATTCGGGGATGGGACTGACCGTCATTGTTTTTTTCTTCAAACGACGGGAAATTTAATTTTGATATCTTTAACTGAAAAATTTTTGAAAATCGGACTAAAAACACCAAAGATATGGGGATAAAATGTAAAAAAATTAAAATAGCCAAAAACCTGCAAAAAGGCAGTCTGACTTTCATAGTTGTTTTCTTCAAACGACGGGAAATTTAATTTTGATATCTATAACTGAAATTTTTTTGAAAATCGGACCATAAACACCAAAGCTATAGGGAAAAATGTGGAAAATTAAAAAATAGCCTAAAACCTGCTAAAAAGCCAACCGACCGCCATTGATGTTTTATAGTTAATTATGCTCCTTGGTTTAAACTTTTTGGGGGGAGTATAACGCCACCATCACAAGAGAAATCACACCCCTCCAACCCCACCTTTCCTCAAGTAAAGAGGACTCTAGGGGCGCAGGCACTAGTAAGATGAAATGTACAAACCACCATGTCAAATTTGGAATAAATAGATAATTACAAAGATTAACGATAAGAGCTATTTGTTACGGACAAACGGACGGACCCTAATTAAAGAAAAGCTTTGCTTTTAATAATATTTACGTTTTAAATACAAATGTGCATTTGGTAAATACGTATATATATACGAAAACGCTATAAATCAAAAAAAGGAGCCATCCTTATAATAAAGTAACAGGATGTTTGTGTGTCTGTGTGTTTGTGTGTTTGTACCGAAGGATCTCGCTAACCGCTGAACCGATCGGGTTCTCCTTAACAGGGTAGCTTCTCCCGGGAAGGTTTATAACTATTTTCTTGGGGGGTGGGACACCCCCAACCCCCCCATGAAATGAAAAATCCCCCCAAAATTTTTTTTTAACTAAAATTAAAAATGAGGGTGGGGCACCCCCCCCCCCTCAAAAAAAAAATTCGGATCATATGAAGGAAATGAAGTCATTCCTAAAAAGGACAGAAATTCCCTTCCTTGGGTATAGGAAGGCTATTTCCTTTCCTTTTTCTTACAAATTCTCAGTAAGGAAGGTGATTTCTGTCCACTATCTTACAAATTCTCACTAAAGGAAGGTGACCTCTGTCCACCATCTTACAAATTCTTCCTAGTTCTTAGAAATTCTTCCTTTTCCTCACTATTACAACCATGTTTAATCAATCTACCTTATTTTACCAAATTCTTCCTTATTCTCAAAAATTCTACCTTAATTACACAAATTCTCCCTTATTCTTAGATAACTTACCTTATTCTAAGAAATTCTTCCTTATTCCAAGAAAACCTACCTTATTCCCCCAAATTATTCCTTATTCTAAGAAAATCTATTTTATTCCCTCAAATTCTTCCTTGTTCTAAGAAATTCTACCTTATTCTAAGAAAATCTACCTTATTCTAAGAAATTCTTCCTTATTCTAAGAAAATCTACCTTATTCTCCCATATTCTTCCTTATTCTAAGAAATTCTTCCTTGTTCTAAGAAAATCTACCTTATTCTCCCTAATTATTCTTTATTCCCCCAAATTCTACCTTATTCTAAGAAATTCTTACTTGTTCTAAGAAAATCTACCTTATTCTAAGAAATTCTTCCTTATTCTAAGAAAATCTACCTAATTCTCCCAAATTCTTCCTTATTCAAAGAAAATCTACCTTATTCTAAGAAATTCTTCCTTATTCTAAGAAAATCTACCTTTTTCTAAGAAATTCTTTCTTATTCTAAGAAAATCTACCTAATTCTCCCAAATTCTTCCTTATTCTAAGAAAATCTACCTTATTCTAAGAAATTCTTCCTTATTCTAAGAAAATCTACCTTATTCTCAGAAATTCTTCCTTATTCTAAGAAATTCTACCTTATTCTAAGAAAATCTACCTTATTCTAAGAAATTCTTCCTTATTCTAGGAAAATCTACCTAATTCTCCCAAATTCTTCCTTATTCTAAGAAAATCTACCTTATTCTAAGAAATTCTTCCTTATTCTAAGAAAATCTACCTTATTCTAAGAAATTCTTCCTTATTCTAGGAAAATCTACCTGATTCTCCCAAATTCTTCCTTCTTCTAAGAAAATCTACCTTATTCTAAGAAATTCTTCCTTATTCTAAGAAATTCTACCTTATTCTAAGAAAATCTACCTTATTCTAAGAAATTCTTCCTTATTCTAAGAAAATCTACCTTATTCCCCCAAATTCTTCCTTATTCTAAGAAATTCTTCCTTATTCTAACAAATTCTTCCTTATTCTAAGAAAATCTACCTAATTCTCCCAAAATCTTGCAATATATAGGGGTCCTAAAGTCAAAAACAAAGTTTCAGCGCAATCCGACCACCTGTTCTTGAGATACGGTGACCTGGTGTCCTTGGTACCTACAGTAAGATTTGGGAAATGGTTCGAATCCTTTGTAAATTTGGTTAAAGTACAAAAATATTTTGACACCTAAAATAATTTTCAAATATTTGATCAAAATTATTTGTCCACCTGGGTATTTTTTCTTCAAAATTTTGACTAAGTGCCAAAATATTTTATTAAGGATTCGAACCATTTCCCAAATCTCAACATCAGTGCCAAGGACACCAGGTCACTGTATCTTGAGAACGGGTGGTCGGATCGCGCTGAAACTTTGTTTTTGAGTTTGGGACCCTATATATTGAAAGAATTTGGGAGAATTAGGGAGATTTTCTTAGAATAAGGAAGAATTTCTTAGAATAAGGTAGATTTTCTAAGAATAAGGAAGAATATCTTAGAATAAGGTAGATTTTCTTAGAATAAGGTAGAATTTCTTAGAATAAGGAAGAATTTCTTAGAATAAGGTAGATTTTCTTAGAACAAGGAAGAATGTGTTAGAATAAGGAAGAATTACTTAGAATAAGGAAGAATTTCTTAGAATAAGGTAAATTTTCTTAGAATAAGGTAGAATTTCTTAGAATAAGGAGGAATTTCTTAGAATAAGGAAGACTTTCTTAGAATAAGGAAGAATTTCTTAGAATAAGGTAGATTTTCTTAGAATAAGGTAGAATTTCTTAGAATAAGGAAGAATTTCTTAGAATAAGCAAGAATTTCTTAGAATAAGGTAGATTTTTTTAGAATAAGGAAGAATTTCTTAGAATAAGGTAGATTTTCTTAGAAAAAGGAAGAATTTGGAAGAATTAGGTAGATTTTCTTAGAATAAGGAAGAATTTCTAAGAATAAGGTAGATTTTCTTAGAATAAGAAAGAATTTGTTAGAATAAGGAAGAATTTCTTAGAATTAGGAAGAATTTCTTAGAATAAGGTAGATTTTCTTAGAATAAGGAAGAATTTCTTAGAATAAGGTAGATTTTCTTAGAATAAGGTAGAATTTCTTAGAATAAGGAAGAATTTCTTAGAATAAGGAAGAATTTCTTAGAATAAGGTAGATTTTCTTAGAATAAGGAAGAATTTCTTAGAATAAGGTAGATTTTCTTAGAATAAGGTAGAATTTCTTAGAATAAGGAAGAATTTCTTAGAATAAGGAAGAATTTCTTAGAAAAAGGTAGATTTTCTTAGAATAAGGAAGAATTTTTTAGAATAATGTAGATTTTCTTAGAACAAGTAAGATTTTCTTAGAATAAGGTAGAATTTGGGGGAATAAGAAAGAATTAGGAAGAAAAAGGTAGAATTTCTTAGAATAAGGTAGATTTTCTTAGAATAAGAAAGAATTTGTTAGAATAAGGTAGATTTTCTTAGAATAAGGAAGAATTTGGGAGAATTAGGAAGATTTTCTTAGAATAAGGAAGAATTTCTTAGAATAAGGAAGAATTTCTTAGAATAACATAGAATTTCCAAGAATAAGGAAGAATTTGGGGGAATAAGGTAGATTTTCTTGGAATAAGGAAGAATTTCTTAAAATTAGGTAGAATTTCCTAGAATAAGAAAGAATTTGGGAAACCAAGGAAGAATTTGGGGGAGTAAGGTAGATTTTCTTAGATTTAGGAAGAATTTCTTAGAATAAGGTAGGTTATCTGAGAATAAGTGAGAATGTGTAAGGAAAAGGTAGACTTTGTTATGAAAAGGTAGAATTTGGAGGAACTAGGTTAATTTTCTTAGGATTAGGAAGATTAAGTGAGATTTAGGAAGGTGATTTTTATTCTCTTTTTCAGATATGTGAGAAAAAGGAGAGTGATTTTTGTCCATATTTCACTTATCTGAGAAAAAGGAAGATGATTTCTGTCCTTTTTGCAATGAAATTTCTGTCCTTTTAAGGAATGACTTCATTTCCTTCATATGATCCAAAAATTCGCCCCCCCCAAAATTTTTTTAAAAATTTTTCTTTTAAAATCTAAATTAAGAAATTTAATCATTAAATTCGACTCTCTCCTTAAGTGCCCCCTAGAGGCCTCTAGGGGCGTAGCCGCTAGTGAAAGATAAAGAGAAAGTGAGAGATACCAAATGAGAGAAAAAGGAGATTTATGTATGTACAGATAGATAGAAAGAAAGCAAGAGAGAGATTGAGTACTAAAGAGACACGAGAGAGAGAGAGAGAGAGAGAAAGAGAGAGAGAGAGAGAGAGAGAGAAAGAGAGAGAGAGAGAGAGAGAGAGAGAGAGAGAGAGAGAGAGAGAGAGAGAGAGAGAGAGAGATTGAGTAGTAAAAGAGAGAGAGAGAGAGAGAGAGATTTATAAAGGAGAGAAGGAGAGAGAAAGAAAGAGAGAGAAAGGAAATGGAAGGATATATGTATATGAACAGAGAGAGAGAAAGAGAGAAATACTCTGAGAGTAAATTTGACGGACGGAGTAGTTTTAGTAATAAAACCATTCCTTAACAGTGTAGTACTTAATGTTAGTAACATTTAATTGTTTTCTTTTATTTGCAGAAAATTCTTATTTATTTCTCCTGGACCTTTTTTATTATAGTTGTAGTTATATTATTTGATGAAAATCTTGATGTATTTAACTTAAGAAACTGAACTGGAAATATTGTTTTAGGACTGTACAAATTATGAGGTTCAGTGACTTTGTTTATTTAGGATAGACCATTGAGAATTTTAAATACTTTTTGATGAAAAAGCAAATTCATAACTGTGATGATTTTTTGTGTGCATTTTTATTAAATCTAAAAATACCTCTTAACCCAAATGTTCAAAACAATACTTTGCATAACCATTAAAATCAACAAATTTAATTGGTTTGAAAAAATGACCATGGATAGACTATTTTTTTTCAAATTTCTGAAAGCAAAAAGGAAAAACAAAGAATTTTGTAAACCAAATATAATTCAACTTTTAGAAGTAGTTTTTCAGTGGGTATTTGCCCTACTAATTTTTAAAAGCGAAGCTTTTCTATAATTAGAGTCGGTCCGTCCGTACGTTCGTAACGGATAGCTCTTTTTGTTAATTTAGGCATGTTATAATTGTCCAGTCGATTTCAAACTTTGCATGATGATTTCCATAGGATTTAGGTACGAGTTAGAAAGTGAAGCAACTCTATAACTGTTACCAGAATGTCCGTACGTCCACTTTAAACATGTTGACTTTTAAACTATTTTAATAACAATTTTTTATGTGATAAAATTATCCGATTGGTCAAATTTTTGGAATACTGATTTCTAGGACAACAAAGAACATTGTTATAAGCGAAGCATCTCTATAATCAAGTCTTAAAATGTAATTATGTCCTTCAACATATCTTGTTTTTAAGCAGTTTTTAAACAGATCTACTTACAATTTTGTTTCGGTCGACTTTAATTTATTTATATTTTGATTATTGAGTTCTGACAGTCTACTCAAGTGTTAATGTTAATTTGTCCTACCGTTTCACAGCTTCGCTTTTATGGATGTTGTCATCCTTGTTTATACGAATTTTTGCTTTATTGAATGGATAATTTACTTAAAGTATTATTTTCCTTGCTTTTCATGTTTACTATTTAGTATAAAGTTTATGCTTAGATTATCTGTCTATTTCAGTTTTTATGTTTGTTGACTGATTGTTAGGATTATAATCCCTGTAGTATTTGTAAATGAATATTTATTTTTCTCGTATTCATTCGAATCCGGTGGATAGGAACCGGTTCTCATCCATACGAAAAAACTATGTCTAGCATCGTATTATAAACCGCTTTCTACGAATATAAAAATGTACAATCATAAGATTAAAACCAGTTTTTTAGCCCGTGCCTTCGGCACCTCGGGGCTAAAAAACTGGTTTTATTCTTATAATTGTACATTCTATATTCGCGGAAAGCGGTTTATAATACGATGAAAGAAATAACTATTATCTTATACAAAATATTTATATCTGTATAACATGTTACTGTTCTTATCCATCCTCAATATTGTTCAGTTCTATTGGTGCCCTACTTACAGGAATTTATTGTCTTTGTTTAAATTCAGTTTTGATTTCTTTATTGTGTACAAATCATATTTGTTTAAAACTTAATATAATATTGGCATTTAAATCGATACATAATATGCTAGTATATGCCATAAGGAAAACCTAAAACTAAATAAACAAGGATTAAATCATCCATGGGTCACGAAGCATTTGATAACAATTCATGCTCATTTTTGAATCGAACTGCTTATATAGCAGAACAAAGGTACATCAAATTTCCTACTTTGTATAATACTAGCGGCTTCGCCCCTAGCATCTAGGGGCTTTGCCCCAAGAGGTTTGATCAAACCGATTTTTTGTATTTTAGATTTAAAAGAAAAATAAAAAATATTTTTTTTTTGGAGGGGGGGGGTAGTCGACCTACTATTTTATTTTAGTTTTAAAAAGAAATTTCTTTTTTTTTGGAGGGGGGGGGGGGTGGGATTTTTCATTTTTGGAGGGGGTTGGGAGTGTCCCACCCCCCAAGAAAATAGTTATAAACCTTCCCGAGACCTATGAGAAACTACCTTGTAAAGGAGAACCCGATCGGTTCAGCGGTTAGCGAGATTCTTCGCTACAAACATACAGTCAGACATCGTTCTACTTTGTATTATAGATACCTACAAAGTGAGTTGAACAGTAGTTACTTTTACTTCAAAACTCCTAACTTTACTAGCAGGCAAGACATTTCTATGATTTCATGTACGGAAGAACAAAGTGGGCTATGGAGTAGATGCTCATTATAATAATCCCCCAGCTTGACTAATGAACAGTCATACAGATTGACAGACAGTTTATAGCTGTAAAGTAGAATTATTCCTTCGAATGATTTAAAATCAACCACAATCAAAATTGACAGTTAATTGACTTTTTCATTTGATACACAATTTTATTGTAACAGGAAAATACAAATGTGGACTCTATTTAGAAAGCAATTTATTTTTAAAATTTAATTTTACCTTAATCGGAGAGGGCGAAAACGCACAATCTCGTTTTTTTTGCTTTTTTCTGTACAACATAAAGACCTCCAATTCAATGTAGTTTTAATAATTGTAAATATCAATCTTATATTTGTAGCCTCAATACTCATTTTAAATTTTCTGTTCGTCTGTCTGTTAGTATGTCCGACTATCTGTCTGTTTAATGTAAGTCAGAAATATGATTTTATTGGCTGCCATTTGAGATAGATTGCTGATTTCTTTTAACATGATTTCACCAAAATCTTTTTTTCTTGTCCTTCTGTAAGTATGTTTTATTAAGTATAACCAAACTAGGATTTGACGAGATTAGAAAATTTATGTATTTCCACATTTAGTATATTATACAAATATCCTTTTAAAATAATGTCAAAATCGACCTGCCCTAAAAATAATTATCCAAAATGCAAATTTCCATCCAGGAAGGTAACGGGCCATTCTGGACAGGACCTGGCAGATTCCTGTGATTATATGATAATGATGCATCACAGTAAAGTTAGGACCCGGGAAAGCTACTTACGTTCTGTAATATTCTACTTTTCAACGGGAATTGAACCCGACTTTCTGAAATATTCTGGCACCAAATTAAAAGGTCCTCTTGCAACTTCTTTCAAAATAATTCTCATTAAATGCCATTGTCATCTGTGAATGGGGTTATGTGTGTGAGTGTGTGTTGTGTGGGTTATGGTGTGTGTGTATTGTGTATGTGTGCTTGAGTGTGTGCGTGTGTTGTGCTGTTTTTTGTGCGTGTATGTGATATTATAGTGAAGTATTGAAGGGAGAAGTTAGTCAAGAATAAATGGATAAAAATGTGTTTTTAAAAATTGAGAAAATTTAAAAAAAATATTTAGATTGGATTTTAGAAAAAAAAACAATTAATTCTTATTAAAAGTAAAAGGATATTTGTTTGTCTGTTTTTTTCAACTTAAAAAAATATGTCCAAACGTCTTGCAACAAAAAAGATTGTTTGAATTAAATAGGACGATATATGCATGTTTAGAAAAAAAATAAAGCTATCTTTCCAAATGGAATTAAGATCCTTAAATTCCTGAAATATTTAGGAAAAGAATGCCCAAGCTTATCAATGCATTTTTAAACAAGAAAAGAAAAGTTGAAGATGCCTTTAGCACAGAGTTACTGCCACGGACAGGAATAATACATCTAATATAAGGACAATTCATCGATTATTTGGATCTTACAGCAGATTATCATATACTCTAATTAGGTGAAACTAGTAGCAGGGTATAATAACCACACCCCCTTTACCCGATCCCCTCCCTTTATACTGGATAAACGAACTGGCCAATAAGTGATGGCCATGTTAGCACCTAAAATTGACGAAAATTTTTCACCTATTTATGTATGTTCTACATCCATTATAAGAACAAGCCTACATTGTAATAATGGAGAAATTGCTTACTTAATAAAAATGCATAAATACATAGAGTATAACAATATGACTTATCTTCTTAGCAATTATTAAATCAAAAGATTAACCACCCCTCCCCTACTTTAAATTTTAGATTTAAAAAGAAAAAGTAAAAAAAAAAGATATTTTGAGAGGGACATTTTTTTATGGGCGATTTCGTTTAGGAAGGTTGGCATACCTTCCCAGGTCCCATGAGTAGCTTCGCTGTAAAGAAGAATCATATCGGTCCAGTGGTTAGTGAGACTCTTTGGTACAAACAGATACAAAGACTCAAAAACACCCTATTACATTTTTTAAGGGTATGCCAAAAACATTTAATTTTAACTAAATTTTTTGAAAATTGAAGCAAAACATATTTTCTGTAGATATTATCCCATCTTGGCTGTTGGGCTCTTTGCTCAAAGCCATTGATAAAGTCCAATCGACCAACAAACGAATTCTGCTGAAGGCATCCATTTTTTACAGCAAAGGTTTTCTATAACATGCAAAGAGTAGTTAGGCATTGTGTTATTTTGCCTGATACAAATACCTTACGATTAAATTACTTACAATACCTTGAACTCTTTTTATTCTTTATATTAGTATTCTTTTTTGGTGGGATTTACTTATATCTTACTTTAAATAAATACACCTAAAGAACTTACAGATTTCCACATTTAAGGGATGGATAGTTTTGCTATGTCTAACCCCTGGAGGGGGGGGGGGGATAGAGTACTTTAACTGTGGTGTTCTAACCCTGTAGGGCTGACTAGGACCCAATACAACCTTGGAATTGTAGGAATTTAAAATTAAAGACTTGTGGTAAGTCAGAGTCAAAAACTCTACGCTTATATTAATGTTAGTGTTCTTGTATTTCAATTCTCAACAATGAAACTATGATCTTGACGCCTTCAGGCAAAGTTTAAATTTAAGAGTCTTTTATTTTCTTATCTGCAATCAAACTGTCCTTCAAAAACCATTTAGTTAAATTTGTGTCAGTTTGACTTAATAAAAGCTGTTGATAATTTATAGATTAATTAATTTTCACATCTCCCTATGAATATTAAACAGTTTTCTGTGAATAGAAAAATGAAAACTATATCATTTATTCCAATGTTGTTGGTTTAGAGAGGCTACAGACCCTGACCAATAAAACAGCGATATTTTTATGATTTTTCTTTATAATTTGTTGAAAATTCTTTATATTTTGAGAAAATATATGATTTTTTAATGTACCTCAGAACCGGTTTAAATCCGGCGGATATAAAACGATTTTAAAGATATAGTAGAAAATATTTCTTTGATTAGAAATTTTACATTATGCAATTTTAAACTAATATGATTTATTAAAAAAAAAGTTAAAAATTTCTTTTGGAAGAGGAAAATAGTTTTCTGCTAAGGCCATATAAACATACATATATTCACACTCATATATTGCACATCCAGCTACTTTAATGTATAGAAAAAGTCTAAAACCCTAACCTTTGCTTATAACCTTGATTAAGGAAGGAAGAATGCATCTCTGAATTGTAAGTCAAGAATGCCAACAAAAAGATTTATGAAATTGACACTCAAGTATCATCCAACAAAAAGAGATATTTCAACCAAATTTCTACTGTGATTAGGTTATGTTAAAGGTCTTTAGAAACTTGCCATAAATGTAAGAAGAATTTATTGAAAGTAAGATTTCATGGTGCAATAAGTATTGAGTTCTTATACAAATATTAACATTAAGTGCAAAGTATTAAGTTGTATGTTTCCGTATATCCAATAAGATCTCAGAAAGGGCTCTTATAATCCCTTTTGATGGAGAGAAATATCAAACTCATTACAGTAGAGAAAAGTATAATAATATATATTGAAATGAAATATAGCAGGGAAGAAGATGACACTGGGCTTTTAATTTATATGGCACCCAAATTGTCTATCATCATTGATTATTTACATAAATTTATCGTCTATTGTCTTATCCCTCATAATATTTGATTAGACTGCTCAAGGAATGGCGTTAAATGTTTGAGGGAACCAAAAACTTTTACACATAATGAATTTAAAACATTTGACGGTAAATTAATTGCAACAAAATGTTTACGCAAATTCCAACAACTTAAATTACTTTTTATAAAATTTCAATATCTTACTGTAACAGCAAAATTAAAGCCTAAATTAGCATACTATTAAATTGTCACACTCTTGTCATAGAAATCACTCTTTTAATCAATAGAATTAATCCTTTGAAGTTTTGGGTTGATCCTAATTTGTTTTGATTTAATGCACAGCAGACAAACAAGAATAGTAATGTCCAAATACCAAAAAAATCCAGGTTTTCTTGGCTAAATTATGCTTTTAAGAATCTTTTATGAAACTTTGATTCTTATATTATATCAACATGATAGTAGATATGATTTTTAGAAGTGTCTTTCAGGCTTGACAACGTATAATACTTAAACTAATATAAACACTTGCATCTTGAATTGTATTATAAAGTAATTCTTTAAATTAAATGCACAATAATGGAAAGTAAAAAGAAAGTGTGATGTCATGGTAAAAAAGGGTAAAGTAATCTATTCAATTAACCTAGTTAACAAAATGTCCGTCTGTAAACATTTATTACCAGAATATTGGTCTTTTATAAAACTTCAGCCTCAAATAGATTTAATGTTAAGAAAGTATTTGTCACAATTCCAGAAAGAGTGCAGTCATGACGCATCACCTAGTTTTTAAATTGACATATAAACTTTCTTTTCCAGTATGGCTTCGAAACTGATTAATATCCCCTCGATAAGAACCGGTTCTTACCCATGCTAAAAAAATAATGTATGGCACCGTATTTCAGACAATTTCCACGAATGATAAAATAAAAATCATTCTCGGACCTAACAAAACTGGTTTACAATAGTAAATGTAAAAAACCGAGGAAAGATGTCTATAATACGATGCGATAAATAGCTATTATCTATTTTCAATTTCAACAAGGATAACAACATCCGTAAGTAAAACATACTAAATAAATTATTTATAAGCTGTACCTGAAAGTGGCTGTCCCTAGTCGCACAGCTGACGAGCCCTGCATTTCCAAACAGCCTAAAATCTCATTTTTTATAATGTGAAACAATGCAATTTTATTTTATTGTTTACAATGTTCTATTTTGTCCCACTTTTGTTTTAACTATAGTTTTTAAAGAAATTTTTTTCTATAATTTGGGTCTGTCCGTTCGTAGAGGATAGCTTTCATCGCTAATTTAGGCAAATAAGATTTATAGACGATGCAAATTTTTTTAAAGATAAAATGCAAGGAGGGGGGTACATTGGGCTGCTTATAACACTAATCCTAAAACTTTTATGATAACGTTTTCTTATTCGTTGGCTTAACAACTTAGGGGACTTAGTTGAATTGTAATTGGTCGGTTTATTAAAATAAGTGTACAAACGTTATAACCACTCATTGCAGTGGTCTTTACATGCAGTAATTGTATGTATTATCAATGGGGATGTATATCAATTTATCGGCCATTGGCTTGTCACTTTAGATCCCTGATAAAACGTAAAATATTTAAAATCCCATCTCTCATATTTTTTTATTTATAGTTGCTAAATATTTACACTGCTAATTTGTATCTTTTTTATGGCAAAATGAATGAATATATTTAGTAATTTTCTATTATTATTGATAAAATGTTTACAGCTACGCATCTATGATTGTTTTTTTTCTTGTTTGTCCCCAATTTTATTTCAATGCATACCAATTTCTGAACAATGGAAAAATTAAGTATTCAGAAAAATGTCTTATTGAAACGAAAAATTGTGAAGCTTTTAAGACACATTGTATGTTTATCCTTGTACAAAATAAACAGGATGGATATCTGTATGTCTGTTTGTACCAAAGGATCTCGCTAACAGCTGAACCGTTATGGTTCAAACTCTTTATTCCTGGTAATACTAATACTATTCTACTATTCTTTATGTAAATATTAGATAAGAAAATACACTTGCATTGTCTTTGCAATTTAACAAGGATAGTTAAGTTTAAGATATTTCAACTAAGAAAAAAATTACATTATGATTTACTTTAGGGGAGGCCTTAAGGGGTACAATCGTTTATTGTTAATCCCAAATTATAGAAAGTAAAAAGGTTTTATTGTCTGAAGCTTATGATTAAAATGCCTTCTAAATTTTAAAGTCTGATGCCTAGAGTTTTTTTATCTGAGGATTTTACATGTTGTGTCCGTAACCATTCGTCTTTCTTCTGAATGCTTGATTGCTCCTTTATAGCAAAGTTTTAAACTGTTTTAATGTTAGATAAAATATTAGAGATGTTTTAAGACTGTTTTTCTGCCATCTTCTTTACCCCCTTAATATATAGTCCCCGTGTGCAGTTTATAGTATATAATAAGAAATTCAATTTCAATCAAATTCAGTTCTTAATACTTTAATTAGATCTATTATTAGATCTGTGCTGTTTAGACGAAGACTCTTCTTTATTTATAATTTTTTATTATAATTTAAAGATATATTTTCCCTTGAGATTTACTTAGTTTAAAATTATAGTTATTTGTTTCAGATAATTGCTTCGAAAAGAAAAACAAGTAGTGTTAGGTAAAATATCACTTCCGTAAAAATTATTATTTTCAAAAGTAGTATTGTAAATTATTTCTTAAGTCTAAATAGTCCCTTCTAATTACACTCCACTCCACTTCAACACATCACCCCCCCCCTATTTAACTCTCTGAAAAAAAACTAATTATGTTGGGTATAAATTTTCTGTACTAGAAAATTAGCTTTGAAAAATTTAAGTAAACTTTTTTCAACATTCTTTATAATAATATAATAATAGATTAAAGCAAGAACTAAATGTTATTGTAATGGATAATTGGAAGAATACAAACGCAATATGAAAGCCTAATTATAGAGTTGTTGCACTACTTAAAAGCAATAATCTATTTTTGTATTTTTCAGATAAAGATGATGCAAATTTTGTTTGTATTGAGCTTGTTCCTGTCTACAGGTAAGAAAATAAATCTGTTTGAGTAGTGACTCTACAATTCAAAAAGTCAGTCCGTAAGTCTGTAACGCTTTGGATAAAATGTGTTTATCTTGGCTGCTTTTAAAGATAGAGTGCTGAAATTTTAGTGAAGAGTCCCATAACATATGAGCATCAGTGTATATATTGTTTTGTTGTTCATGTCTAAAAAACGTGAACCTTTTTTTATAAGGTTTCGTGATAGTTACGACAAAATTTAAAGATAGTTTTTGAGCAATGAATAGAATAACGTGGTTATAAAACTTCGTGTACCAGTAAAATTTACAGTGTAATGTACCCTCCCTACCTTTCAGTTACTATGATATACATAATTAAGTTATTTTAAACCTCAATACGTTGCATGTTATGATAACCAGATAAAAAGATCTTTTAAAATTGAATCCCTTGATGTTTTAAAGAGACACTTTTTCAAATTTTATTAAAATTGAATTTTAACACCAAAATTTAACGTTAAGAACTTTATGCTATATGTTTGATGTATATTTTTTCTTTTCTTGAAATAATTTCTCTGTTTTCTCTATATATTTGGATACACATTTGCTAATTTATAATTAATATTGTTTTCCCAACTTTGAGAAACTTGTCATCCCTGTTTAACCAAAATAATTCGCAAACTTTTCTCTCTTTTCTTCCTGGTGAACAACACTGGGAGCTCATTTATCTGTATTCTTCCTAGTGACCAATACTGGGAACTTATTTATCTGTATTCTTCCTAGTGACCAATACTGGGAACTTATCTATATTCTCTCTTTTCTTCCTGGTGAACAACACTTGGAGCTTATCTATCTTTATTCTTCCTAGTGACAACTACTGGAAACTTTTCTCTCTTTTCTTCCAAGTGAACAATACTGGGAATCTGTATTCTTCCTGGTGACCAAAACTGGGAACTTATTTCTCTGTATTCTTCCTGGTGACCAATACTGGGAGATTATTAATCTGTATTCTTCCTGGTGACCAATACTGGGAACTTTTCTCTCTGTATTCTTCCTGGTGACCAATACTGGGAACTTATTTCTCTGTATTCTTCCTGGTGAACAATACTGGGAACTCATTTCTCTGTATTCTTGCTAGTAAACTTAACTAGGAACTTATCTATATTCTTTTTTTCTTTCTGGTGAACAACACTTGGAGCTTATCTATCTTTATTCTTCCTAGTGACAAATACTGGAAACTTTTCTCTGTTTTCTTCCTGGTACACAATACTGGGAACTTATTTTTCTGTATTCTTTCTGGTGACCAACACTTGTATGTTATCTATTTTTTTTGAACAACATTGTAAACAAAATAAACTTTTGTCTGTTTTCCTTCCTGGTGACCAATACTAGAGACCCATCTTTTGTACAAAAACATTATTGTATCAAGACTAGAAATGTAACAATGGCAGTTTCAATCAAACTATCTAATCAAGCAAACCCACCCACCCCCCTAATACATGTAAATAATTGAAAATCAGGTGGTAAATTGTTATTGTATACACTGTATGTACAATTACACAATGTAAACTATTGATCACCGCTCTCTGCTAGTGTTATAAATAAGTAATGATTCTTACACCCCAACATTTCAGAGAAGAACAAAAGTAAACTCATGTAATTTGTAATAAATTATAGTTATTTGTCTGTGAAAATATAACTAAAGAAAATAACATAATGAAAAAAAAACATTTAATGTCCTTATTATAAATATCTTTTTGTGTTAGAAATCTGAAATAAATTAAATAATTTGATGCCTAATTTGTCAATACAATCATTTTGACACAAAATAGTATCTTGAGTAGTCATGATTTTTTAAATGAACTTTTGATAGTATTCTTAATTCTAAATCTAACCTTAAAACTCAAAACATGTTTTATGTAACTCTTTGATGATCTTTTTTATAATGTTGTTTTATTCTACTTTTTAAATTACAAAAATATTGGAATTATTTACCTATTCCTTTTTTCTTTATTTAAAGAATTAGAAGAAATTGTGGTTTTTTTTATGGTACTTTAAGATGATACAAATTCTAGACAATAACAAAACCTATTCTTTATACGGGTTCTATAATATGATATTTTTCCGTATAACAGTTCAATTCCTTTAAAATATCCTTAAATTATGCTGTAATTAGTGTAATATAAAAGTTTTCAAATATCCCAGTTTGTTTCTAGAATTTAAAGTGGTATTAATCTTTTATTGCTTTGGCCAAATTTTTTAGAAGGCACAATAAATGTTTAAGTATAGATGTATCATCAAGAATAAAGACAACTACCTGGCTTAAGTGTTAGAGACCTATTTGGCTAGCAAATTGCTTTCTGTTCTTTTGTAGGCTGTGTTTATATTTCAAACGCTATTAGCTGATTTCAAAGACCAAATACAGTGTCGGCACAGTGTCCCCGCCCCATGGTAGAGTTACATATAGTTCGTACCTGCTCTTCTTTTACTTTAACCCTCAACAGTCGAAAAAGGCCCCCGCCTCCCCCCGACCGGGATCCGGAAAGGGTTTAATGAAAGCACTATCTAGTATCCATAAAAAGGAAACTACTTTCTTGTTAGGGTATTTCTATAACTTCGCTTCAATGACTGTAACTTCTTTGTATATTAATGGATTTTAAAGAATCAAACTAAAAGATTTCTCTAAATTGAAAGGACTGTCCAATGAAAATTTCATGATGATTCATTGGCATGTTCACTTAAACTAATATATTGACCACTACCTACCCCCTTCCTCATATTTTCAATTAAAATATTTCTAGTTCCTTCGGAGCCCTTTTTATTAAAAAAATATCACGACAGGGCTCCCCTAACCTTTACTTAACCTAACCTTAAAACTTTACAATTGTTACGAGCTAATCATTGCCTTCATACAAACAAAAATGTCAAAGAAAATAAATGTTTTAACTATAAACAAAATCTTTTTACTATTTGTTCTTTTTGCCTTCATTCTTTACAAACAAATTACAAGAAAAATAAAACAAATTTATTTTTGTGTTTTGTAACAGAAAAAAATGAATCAAAAAAGTCATCCCAATACAATAAGGAAAAATTTCAAATAAATTGAATGATGTATAAAACAATTTTTTATTGGTTGATGCAGGAATAGTTACTATTCTTTTTGTAAATCTATTAATAGTACCTTCATAAAACAAAGCATCTATTTGATTATAATGCCAATATAATCATATGAAACATTTTTTCATACTTTTGTTATCCGTTACGGACGTACAGACCGACCCTAATTGTAAAAATGGGTCGCTATGCTTTTGCTTTTCTTTTAAGAAGCCTCGTTATTTTTGATATACAATAGTTTCAATGCACTGAGGAAGGAAAGTGGAAAAAGAGAATTACATGAAAATAATTTGTTTCTTTTACATAAAAGAGTACATTTTTGAAAGGAAAGATTTTCTATAATTATAGTTGGTCCATCCGCACAGGGGCGTCCAAGCTTTTTATTTTGGGAGGGGTAAAAATTTTCCAGGGGGGGGGTAAATTGGCGCGCGAAGCGCGCCGCAAATTTTTTTTACCCCCCCCAAAATTTTTACCCCGGGGGTAAAATTTGCTTGGGGGGGGGGTAATTACCCCCCCTGAAATCTGTTGGCAGGGGTAAATTTAGTTTACCCCCCCCAAAATTTACCCCCGGGGTAAAATTTTT
The DNA here is from genome assembly GCF_053477335.1 of Acartia tonsa. NCBI lineage: Eukaryota > Metazoa > Arthropoda > Copepoda > Calanoida > Acartiidae > Acartia > Acartia tonsa. The sequence continues at coordinate 22,870,759 of NC_137266.1, forward strand.
TGGGGGGTAATTTAAATTTTATTAAATATATAGTATTAAAAATGCGCGCGAAGCGCGCAAAAATTTTTTTTATTAGAGATTTTTTATTTTGGGGGGGTATTTACCCCCCAAAAATTGTTTGGGGGGGGTAAATACCCCCTCCTAAATGGTTGGGGGTGCCTGCGGCACCCCCAGGGTAGGGGTAAATTTTGAATGGGGGGGGGGTAAAATGAAAAAAATTTTGGGGGTGCCGTAGGCACCCCCAAAATCGTTTGGGGGGGGTAATCGCCCCATTACTCCCCCCCTTGGACGCCTATGCATCCGCATGTCAGTTCGTCCGTGCGTACGTACGTCACGAACATTTAGCTCTTTTTGTCAATTTAAACAAGTTAGAATTGTCCTATCGATTCCAAACTTTATGTGGTGATTCCTCTAGTAGTTAACAGCAAATTTTTATCCAATTGATCTGCTTTTTGGAATACTGATTCCTAGGACAACAAAGTACAATGTTATAAGCGAAGCATTTCTATAACCAAGTCTTAAAAATGTAAGTATGTTATTGAACAATATCCTGTATTTAAGCAGTTTTTCACAAATTTCTTACAATTTTGTTTCGACTTTTATACATTTATATTCTGATTATTCCGTTTTGACACTATACAAGAGTTAATGTTCGTTTGTCCTACCGTTTCAGAGCTTCGTTTTTATGGATGTTGTCATCCTTGTCTTATATTCTTTAGGGCATAACCAACCTTGTTTATATTCGTTTAGGGTGTTCAAGTCGAGATCTAGAAGAATTACAGTTTCAAAAATACAGAAATGCTACTCAAGAAAGGTAATTTTAATTTAAAATCCTAACATGCTATCATATTCATCTGGAGGTTAAGACTTCAAGAATAATTTAATAATTAAGGATAAATCTAATGTACCAACAAATAATCACTGGAAAATAAAAAAAAACGTATAATTTCTTAAATAGTTATATTTATCGCATCGTGTTATATTTATACAGATTTTCGCAGATAATGAAAAATTTTGCCATTAGGGGCCGTAGGCCCGGAATAACAAAATAAGTGTGAATATTATGATTTTTATTTTATTATTCGTAGAAAATTGTTTATAATATGATGCTAGAAATGATTTTTCGGTATGGTTTAGAGCCAGTTCTAATCCAGCGGATATTGATCGGTTTCGAAGCTATTAAAACCTAAATTACAAAATGTATGGAGCTATGAATATTATATAAATAAAAAGTATGAGTTATACTACCCATCTAATATATAATACATGGATTATATGATGATTAGAACCAGGGTATTCTTACAAAAAGGTTGATTAAATAACATTACCTGCAAAAGTATATGTTACAAAATATGTTGACTTTTCTGGAGGGGTAATTTTCTTCTTGTGACAATTTCTCTTTGGATGGTGATTGTATCCTCCCCCAAAATAATTATAAACCTTCCAAAGACCTATGATAAGCTTCACTGTAAAGGATAACTATATAGGTCACTTGTTAGCGAGATCCTTAGGTACAGACAGATAGAGAGACATCCTATTAATGTTATATAAGGATTTTGGAAAAACAATAACAATTTAGTTTTGCAACCTTGCAGTGATGAATCCATGATTATGATTATCCATGATAAATGATTTTCTTGGTATAATCATTACTTTGGGCATAATATCATTCTATTAATATGCAGAGAAATGAGGCGTGAGTTCATTTAGCTTTTATCTTAGTTCACAAACATTGGGCTTCTCAGTTTTTATACTTTTAGTAATATCTAATACGAGCGAAACAGCGTCATAACTAAATACTTTAACATTTTTCCTACTGCTGCTATGTTAGATGTGCGATATTCATAGAAGAGTAGGGGGAATGCCTTAGCCCAAAAACATGTGTAACTCATTAACATGCACAGTTAGGACTTCTAAACAAAGATCCTCAAACAAAGGATTGGTTGTCTGCAATAGATTGGATGTATAAATCAGATAAAAGATAACCTTACCCTGGAAACAATGGGGCCTGCTTGGAAATGCAATCTGTTTCTAACCAGGAAGAGAGGGAACATTGGATAATAAATTACACTTGTATCCAAAGTTTAATAGCGATATCTTATTCGTTGGCTCAAAAACTATAGGTACTTTTATTGAATTTTGATCGTTTTTTTCTGAACTAGGAATGTTCAAACTTTTCTACCTATACATTTCTCTACAGAAGGGATAATTTTAGAGATTGATGTAAATATTTCGTCAATTGTCTTATCCTCTAAGATCCTTGTAACCAACAACAAAGATAATCTAATAAAATAATATTTTGTTCTATCAAACATTTTGCTGAAGTCAAACGTACTCAAATGTACTCAGCTAAGATACTTATAAATGCAGGGAATGTGCAATGCAAGATAATACATTGTTTTGTTTTTTTAATGGAACAAAAGTATAGCTTAATTTAACCCACTTTCAATTGACAGAATCAATAATTAGTATCTTATTTTCTTAATTTATAGAGACTGTGCTGCCAGCCGCATTTTAAGTTATTATGTCAGAATAATGACTTCTGATTTTTATGTTAGTCTATTAATTTTTTCAAGATCATATGCTATGAAAAACAAATTTTGGGGTATGTTTGTTAAAAATATTTTTACTATACAAAATGTCCAAAGCCAATGAAGAAAATAAGATATTGATTATTAGTTTTTGTAAATGGTAAGTGGGTCATATCAATTCATACTTCTGTTTTACTAAAAAACACACAATATCTTTATTATATTTTAGGAAGGATATCGGTCCTCAGTACTACGTCCCTGAAAAAGGTAAGAAATTAGTAGAGATAGGAAACCCTGAGATAATTATTGTCTCAAAACTTTAGTTATTTATGATAATCATAGTCCGGGAGGATGAGGACATCTTCTGCATAACTAACTTTGTCAGTTAGTTCATTTCATGATTTTTCGTAGCTTCGCTACTTAACGATGTTGTCATCCTTGTTTATATGCAATTTAATGAAAGGATAATTATAATATATAAATTGCAACATAAAGTTTTTGAAAAATATAATTAAACTCTTTGATTATTGTAATTTCATAACTTTATAAAATTAAACCTTTTGATTATAGTAATTTTATAACTTGAAAAAGCAAACGTTTTTCTAGTTTTTGGCAAAGCCCGGCATCTGTCAAGTTTAAAGACGGTTCAATTGCCGACGTCTAAAAACCTTCAGCTTTAAAACTATTAAGTTTGTTTAAAAGTATTTAAAATGACTGGTTTACTTTTTGATAAAATCTTTGACTATTTTTGCGAATTTATAGCATTTTGTCCACGATAATTTGCTTTGTTTGTAAGCGGCGATTAAAAGGCTACTACAGATTTTAAGTTACTAGTAGTAATAGTAGAGGCTTTCATTTAGCGGCAAAACGACTGCCGAGCCCTGGTTCTAAGTATATATTACATGTCATAAATATAATATTCATGTATTTATGAAGCTTTTGCATTTTAGATTACCAGCATCTCTATAAATTTTACTATTCAAAATTCAATAATTAACATATATTTAAAAAAGGTCTATTTTGATTTTCATTGCAAATAAAAGCGTAGTTGATCTATAATTAGGGTATGATCAAAAGTCAATTACAAATGTAATTCTTTAAAGTTATTTATAAAAGTTTACAGCAGGGGTTGGATATTATTGATTAAATACAATACCTTCTATACCGTGAATTTGCAATTTCTCTTTTTAGCTTTTATAACTACGCTTCCTTTGGATATACAACATTGTTCTTGTTTTGTATATGACCAAAGCTTTGAACTTTATACATTATTCATAAAAATATATTTTCTTAATATATATGATATAACAGTAACACAGTAAAGTTACAGTATTGTAGCTTTTTGTGTGTTGTGATACTAGTGGGACAGTAAGCCTTAAGAAATGATTTATAATGTTACAATAAAGGCATATTCATGACAGTGCGACATGATAAGGAAATTTTATACAATGAGAAAATTTAAATAGAACCCATATACAAATTCTTTTGATTCAAAGAAAAAAAAGTAAGAAGGACAGAAAATAATTAATTTATATTTAACTAATTCATTAGGTTAAGAAGCAATGACTATAAATAACTAAATATTTTATTTTAAAAATTTATTTTGATAAAAAATCTTCTTGAATATTTTGTGCAAATCATTTGTATCATTCTGAAGATTGTAAAAGTATAAAACTTTAAGTTAAAGATAAATGAAATTTAAGTTAAAAACATCGTTTTACTATACATATATTCTTCTTTTAAAGCCCTTCTTTAATCCGCTATACTCTTAGGACGTCCAAGATTCATTTTTTTGTTGGAGAAGGAGGGTGGGGGGGGGGGGGTAAAATGAGGTTTTACAACAATGGTTTTTAAGCATTTTGTTTTTGGGTGGGGGGGCCCGGGGGGGGGGGGTGGTAGTGATAACTTTATATAATTTACAGCACATCAAAATATATTTGGGGAGAGGGTTAGTACACCCATTGTCTCCTCCCCCCCTTGGACCTTCCTGAGTTTATTAACTTGTTTTCTTATTGTAATGGTTTAATTTGTTTTCAGTTAAAGGCAATTCATAAGAAAACATACTAGAATTATTCCATATTTGTATAACCGAAAAAAATATTGCAATCCAATTTTTTATTAGCTTTGGGATGTTCCCTCAAGTATTTTTTAATCCGATTTTGACACTCTACTTAATATATTTTACTTGTATATGGTAGGATCCTCAAAATTGAATAAAGTTTTAATTTATCAAAGGGAAATTTTTTGTTTAATAATAACTGTCTTTTTTTCTAAGTGTATAATAATCTACTTTTTTTGTTTACCTCAAGTACCCAGTGTATTATTGTTGGGTACTTATGGTCATAATCCTCCTAATCGTCATGATAGTATTGAACTATATTGGTATACAGTTTGAAAATGTATCCATTCTTCCTCACAACAAGTGCATTATGAATTTTATTGTCCAGATATGCAAAATAAACTTTTTATATCTACTTTTTATTTATACTAACATTAGCATTTTACAGGGACTTCTTGTATTTAGCTTATAGGGTTTTGTGATTTTAAAAAAGAATTTCTGTTCATTCTTTGAAATGTAAAATTAACTTCTTTTAATTACTTTTTATCTAGAGCAACAATAGCATTCTAAAGGGTTTAAAGGTTTTCGTGCTTTTGTGTCTATTCATTTCATTACGAGGTACGTCCAACATTATTTACGACGAAATTTTTTGACGATACATTTTTTTAAAATTAACTTTATTAAACTATTCTCAAATAGCTTATTATATGTTTTGTCCTATGCTTAACATTATACAATAGAAGAAATTTTTACATGAATTAATTTACCCATGAAAAGCTTTATCCTAAAAAGTGCGACAATTTATAGCTGTCTCATTGTGTAAGTGAGACGAAAAAAATATGCCCTCACGTACCAAGATCTGTAAAATGGTTCTACCAACGAGATTTCTTGAATGTACCTTTATTATTCTCTTATTGGCTGATTTATACAGTATGTCTCTAGGTTATCTCTATTATCTATTAGTATTGACATTCATCCTACGATTTGATATCATCTATAATACAAAGTAGAACGATGTCTGTCTGTCTGTCTGTTTGTTTGTAGCGAAGGATCTCGCTAACCGTTAAACCGATCGGGTTCTCCTTTACAGGGTAGCTTCTCATAGGTCCCGGGAAGGTTTATAACTATTTTATTGGGGGGTGGGACACCCCTAACCCCCCAAAAAATGAAAAATACCCCCCCCCAAAAAAAAAAAAAAAATTAATATAAAATACAAATATTAGTACATGCATGTTTGTATAAATGTGTAGGATCTTTAATGGAGTAACTATACAATATTAGTTAAGAAAATTATACTCTTTTAGGTTCTTACACTCTATAATTGGGAAGGAAATGTAATTTTATACATGATCACAATAGTCTATTACTATTTAGAATGGGTGAGCCTTCTTGGTCCTAGCAACTACACAATAGTGGAGGGTAATGAGCTGGCCCTTATCTGTAGAGGATCTTCTAACCTGAAACTGTTCTGGACTAAATTGGTAAGTGCTTCTTTCTCCATCTTATCTGATTTTTTAATAGCAAAGCTACTTCATAACACTTTATATTTGTATCTGTGTATTCATCTGCTATGAAGGAAGTAGATTTTTTGGATATTTTAAAATCAAAACCAAGGTACTAATATTAGTTATGAAAGTTTTGCTGACTAATGATCATATTCTCTGTAACTGACAAAAATATTTCTCTCAATGATATACTCGTTGCTTATGTAGACTCAACTTTTCAATGAACATATACTTTATAGCTCATTTTAATACAGCCATTGACAAGGTCGTTGCGGAAAAGTCTTATATGAAATTTGTTCTTTGATTGACTAAGGGATGATTTGCTTATGTGGGCAATATAAGAAATGCGCTAATGCCTAAAATTTAAAAAAATAAGTTTTCTTTTAGTTGTCTGAAAAAAAACACTTCTTTTGCCAATTATACGTATTTTTGGTTTAACAGAAGGAAAAAAATAATTAAATGGAACAAGTAATTAACTAGTTAAATAACTTGCCAATTTACCACTATATTAATATTAAGAATTAAGAGAACAATATGTAACATTTTTGATAAAAATTATTTTCCTTTTTTTTTCTGTTAATCGTTGAGTAACTAGCAGCATCTAAGAGGGAGAAAATTTTTTATGCTTAGATTAAGCAATTTTTACTTAGAAAGTTATTTAATCAAAATTTTAAAGGAGATATTGTCATGAAAAATAAAAATAAAAAGAGATAATGTGCAATAAATCATAAAAATCACCAAACCTTTGGAGTAAGGGGTATCTTTTCCTTTCATGCATGATTGACAGACCGACGGACCAAGTAAAATACATATATAATGAATTTTCATCACTCCAATGAATCTTAACCTAAAGTTTCAGCTATCTAGAATAAGACAGGCAGACGGAGGGACAAAGAAAGTGAGTTATAGAGTACCTTTACTACTAATAAAAATTAAGTACTTAAAAATGTATATACATGAATTTCCCCCTCTTTACCAAAGAATAAACTTAATTTGACACTATGTCAACATAATTATATTTTCTAACACATATTTTACATTATTTTAACAACTTTTATGTTTTGTTAGATCCTTATAAACAAGGATAATTAATTCCAGTTTTGTTAGTCCGGCGGTCCGGCAAACTGTTATCAAATTTTATAATTCTTAGGCAATTGTCTATAATACCGGTGCTAATCCAGCGGATATTAATCGGTTTCAAAGCCATACTGGAATCTATTTTCTCGTATTCATTAGAATCCGGTGGATAGGAACCGGTTCTCATTAATACGAAAAAACTATGTCTAGCATCGTATTATATCCAGCTTTCTACGAATATAAAAATTTACAATCAAAGGTTAAAACCAGTTTTTTAGCCGGTGCCTTCAGCTCCTAGGGGCTAAAATAACTGGTTTTAATCTTATAATTGTACATTCTATATCCGCGGAAAGCTGTTTATGATACGATGCGATAAATAACTATTCTCGTCTTCATTCGAATCCGGTTGATAAGAACCTGTTCTAATCCATACGAAAAAACTATGTCTAGCATCGTATTGTATGCTAGAAATAACTAATCTTAGGGAGATAAGATGCCGAATGGTGAGGTAACAATATCCGGAGAGCAAGTTATCATACAACAAGTTTCAAGATATCATTCAGGTACAAATTAATTTAGAAAAATGGGTCTTTTATGGGAGCTTTATTTGTGTCTTGTAACGATTTTAGATTATAAAAATAACCTCTAAAGCCATGAGCGAATTTCCAGGTATTAACAAACAAAAAAGGAGTAAACCATAAATTGATAAAACATGATGACATCTAAAAGTAGCGAAACACAAAAAAAACATGAACATATGGACAAAGTAAGTTACAGTGCAGGTATTCAGTTATTATAACAAAGAAAAATAGATAGAGATTGTGCCAAAAAATCTAAGAAAATCTTTCTTAAAAAAGCGAAATTTTTCAATTAATAAGGTTTATATCTTTAAAGTCATGAAAAAATAACAGCGTTACGAACTAACCGACGGACAGACAAAGTAATTTATACTGTAGCTTCGCTACTTAAAGGGAAGAAATATAGACACTCTAACTTTGAAAGTAATCATTCTTGATTTATAAAATGTATTTGTATTTAGGAACATATAGATGCCAACACAAAGGAGATGCAAAATTGTTCACGGATAAAATTGTTAATGTTTTCTGTAAGTATTGCATATTTTTAGCATGCAAAGCGTGTTCTTAAAAGCCCACTCCCCATTACTAAGTAACTATACATGGCAATGTATGTTTTATGTTCTAAATATATCACTTGTTTATGTATATGTAATGGTAAGAATTGAATAGAGTAACTAAAACATTTTATAGTTAGATACAAATTTATATTTCACAAAAAATGTTTACCCCGTTCCCTCCCCTCCTATTGGATTAACGAACTTACCAATAAGTGATATCCATGTTAGTAACCTAAATTTTTAATTTTTCCTATGTCATAATATCCACGTTTGATCTATATCCATTGTTATGGCCGTCTTTGGGCTTGTTTTCAGTAGCGAAGCTATTGTACAAGAATCCTAATATGATGAACTTTCCAAACATTTTATAAGAATTGTTTATCAGAATTATTGCAATCAATAAAGAAAATAAAACTGTTTAGAAAGTACAAAATGAAATAAAAAAATAAATTTCTTATTTCAGGGAAACTTAATCCCTCCCCCCCCCCTCCCTACCTTAGAGAATTTATTAAGTTCAAATCAATGTGTGGGAGGGGGAATTTCACTCCCCCTCTTTGAGCGATGCCAATAGAGGCCAGAGGCGAAGCCCATAGAGAAACTAATTCAGCTATAATCTTAGATGGGCCAGAAGTAAAAGTTTCAAAGATTTACATCCATGATCAAGGGTCGGTCCATCTACATTTGGTCTGTCAGGTAAGTTTAAACCTTGATTTTTTGCTCTTCGCTAATGGATGTTGTCATCCTTGTTATTATGTAATCTATAAGCAAGGCTTTGCGTATTTCAAAATTATTGGAGAAGATTTAATAGTGCCAATAAAAAATGACGTCATACTGGCCTACCATTGGTCAATTAAAATGTATACTAGCCAGCCATTAGTAATTTAGTATGTGTGTTAACCTATCATTGGTCATTTGTATTGTATGACCTAATTTTTTTATAAGCACATCAAGAGCTTCATGGTTGGGTCTTTGTGATTTTATCTAATATATAAATTATGCAAATAAGCAACTGAACTATAGGTTTTCTATATTCTAAACTCTCTGATCAACAAGGAAGGGAGTGGAAAATAAACGAAAGAAACAAATCCAAAAAAGTATACATTTATGCTTGAAAATATCAGGTACGGACAAAATAATACAGACTAATTAAACAAAAGTGGGATTTGTATATCGTAGTTAAGAATAAAAATTTCTCGTATTCATTCGAAACCGGTGGATTATAACCGGTTCTCATCCATACGAAAAAACTATGTAAGCATCGTATTATATCCAGTTTTCTACGAATATAGAAATGTACAATTATAGATTAAAACTGGTTTTAATCTTATAATTGTTATAATAAAAGCTGTTTATAATCTCTCTCTCTCTCTCTCTCTCTCTCTCTCTCTCTCTCTCTCTCTCTCTCTCTCTCTCTCTCTCTCTCTCTCTCTCTCTTGCTCTCTCTCTCTCTCTCCCTCTCCATTTTTTCTTTTAAATAATTTTTTTTTTTAGCTTCTAATCTTCTAAAGATTTATGCAAAAAAAAGCAAATAAACAAAATGCATCGCCTTTTTGATCTATTTATACATAATATTTCTTATGTATTTTACTAATACAAGAACATATTATGTTCTAATGTAACGCAGGTTTTAAGAGCAAAAACGGCATCCTATTATACCTATATGTTTTCATGTTAAATGTAAAAAAAATTTAATTTTCATTAAAAGAATTTAAAATCGAATGATATAAAAAAGAGACTTGAAAATCTTGATTTGTATTAATTTTTTGTTAGGGGGGGGGGGAAGAGAGTCCCTACTCCCAACAAAACAGGAACAGTAGTTATGTATTTTCATAATAGGTTCAGCGAATAGCGAGATCTTAAAGAACCAAAATATCGGACGAACAGACATTATTCTACATTGTATACTAGATGATTTTGAAGAAAGGTGGTCCAATATTGAGTCAATAGAAAACTGTATATTATGTCAATATTCAAAACCTTGGAAGAACAACTTTGAAGAAAAAGATAGATAGATAGGCAGATATGTATGTAGATAGATAGATGGATGGATAGATGAATAGATTGCTTCATAAATTTATAGAGTGCCTGATAAATTAATAGATAGAGGAATATGGATGGATGGATTGTTGGATAGATAAATGAATCGGTGGATGGATTTAATTAATTTCTTGCTTTATTAATAGACTAGCGGCTTCGCCCCTAGCCTCTAGGGGCTTCACCCTATGACGTAATTGGAAGTCAACCCTCCTAAATAGAAATATTCAAAACGTTATTCTTTGTTTAATTATTTTGTGGTAAAAATAAACCCAGGTTGTGCGCTGTATGCACAAAAATTTCAATTCGTAAAAATTAAACCCATGTTGTTTAAATTTAATTAAATACTTTGGAAGTGGGGATTTTTTTTATTTTTTGGGGGGTTTAAGGTGTCCCATCCCCCAAGAAAATAGCTTAAAACCACCAGAGGACCAGTAGGTATTTTCTTAGAAGGGTAGAGCCCAATTTGATCAGCAGTTACTGAGATTTTACAAAAAATGTAAAAAAATATTTTTTTGGGGGGGTGTTTTTTTTTAGTTTTTTTGGGGGGTTGGGGTGTCCCACCCCCCAAGAAAATAGCCTAAAACCACCACAGGACCAGTAGGTATATTCCCTGAAGAGTAGAATCCAATCGGTTCAGTGGTTACCGAGATCTTAACCCTTAACGGTCGGGGGGGGGGGGGCGTTGAACGGCCACCCATCCGATTTTTCTTTCTCATTTTCTGTGTGTAAAAGATAAAGAGCCCAAACTGCGTGACTTTTTAAGTATGGGTATGACACATAACTGAGAGTTGGAAATTTTTGAATATCTTCATCCTGGCGGGCACAGGATGCCAGCAAACCTGGCAGGGTGATCCAGGTAAAGAGCAAAACTATTTATTTAACTTAAACAAAGCATTTTATCTTACTAACATACTAAAATATCCTCTAGTAGTACATTCTCATATGAAATACAGGTGTTAAAGTCAATTTTAGGTTCCAGGTATGATCCTGCAGGTCCTGTTCCTCCAGGTCTCCAGAAATCTTCAAAAGGCTCCTGTGACCGCAATTTTTGACTTAGAGACTTCAAATTTTAAACTTAAGCTTTCCTTACATGTCTACATAACGCATTAAAATTTCAATTTAAAGATCCGCCGCCGTTTTCTCGCCGACCGCCGACTGCGGCGGCTGGCAGCTGCCAAGTACACCTGCGGCCGCTGAAATTTATGTTTTGATATTTCTAATATAAAATTTACATAAAGATAAACATTTTCTGTAAAAACATTGTTCTTCTAGCTTCAAAAATAAGAAAATTACAGCCGTTTGAAATTTTTCAGTAAAAAAGGACCTAAAAACAAAGGTTTTTAAATAAAGGGGTGAAGGAAGCGAAAATTGACTTTGACTCACTTAAGGTCGGAAATTCATTATCAAACAGGGGACTTGCACAAAATTTTTTAGCCCTCTAGCTCTAATAGGAACTGAGATAATGAGGAGGGGCGTTGAACGCCCCCCCCCCCCACCCCCCCGACTGATTAAGGTGCAGCAAGGGGCCCGACTGTAAAAGGTTATGGGACGGACAGACATCAAGCTAGTTTGTATTATAGATAGATTTATACAAGTATGGATAAATTGATAGACAGATAGATCGACAAATATTTAGATGGAAAGATGAATAAATAGATATATAAAAACTAAAAGTTGGAAAAGGAAGGTAAAATTTTTGGATAGTTAGTTGCATCTGAAAGAAAAATAATCGGATAAATATATCAGTCAAAAATCATTGCCTTTACAAGCCTAAGTTTAAGAATAAAGCAATCTGTTATGGACGGAGGGACATACTCTGTAGAAATACTTCGCTAAAATAAAATACCAATATTTTGCACACAAAGTGGCTTTTGATCACTGATACCCCAACCACCTAATTAATTAAATAAATTGAAAAGGCCTAAGCCCTACGGGAGGCCCTAACCTTACGAAGCCTTTAATAGGGGCACCCTAACCCTTCGACACTGCTCCCTATAACCTAACCTAACCGGGAATAAATAAAAAACAAACAAACGAATACTACCCCCACCCCCCTTCCCTTATTTTTAATTTAGTTCTATAATAAGAGGGGAAGGGGATTTGGGATGTTTCAGTGCTCGACTACGTACATTGTGTGAAATCACCAAAATAGTTACATCTTTATCTCTGAAGCTAATATCAATTCAATATATTTTCTGCTTTACTGATTTTCTCTACTTTGACACTATTTACCAAGCAATCTTGCACCTTCTTTTTTGAAGAGCATCAATTCAAAATCTTTGTACTGTACGTCCGTCTATATGTCCGACAAAATGTCAGCTAAAATACCTTCAAAATTCCTAATGAGTTTAGATGATTATTAAAATTTACAGATTCATTTCAGCTAACTACTTACACTCTATTTTTAAACAAGAATTGATATTTATCGCTTCATATTATGATACTGCTATGATTGAGAACCGGTTCTAATCCACCGGATATTTATCGGTTTTGAAGGCATACTGGAAAACTAATTACTCAAAAGAAATACTTAACTATGGTATATCTGCGACCACGACCTTAGAGGCACTTGGTGTTTGGGGTTGGAAGTCAACCCCCCCCCCCTTTTCAATTTTGAAAAAGAAAAAAAAGAAAATTTAAAGAAAAGCTATAATGGTTCAGTGGTTAGCGGGATCCTTCGGCACAAACAAAAAGACATCCTGTCAATTTTATGCAAGGACATAAAATACTTTTGAATTTAGTCATCCTTGTTATTTTATGTCACTAAATGCAAGTTTCTCTCTATTAATAACATAGACAGGGAAAAGTAACCAGAAAATATATTTAACTTATTTTTTAATATAGCTTCTCTATAACTTTCTCTACTTATTTTTAATTTAAGCAGGTTAGACATTCACTACACAGTTTTGTTAATAAAGTCTCTAGGTAGTTATTGAGCATTTTTAATTCTGTGTATTTAATCTAGAATATAATCAGATTTGTTAAACTTATGTTAATATTTGGGTGGTTTCCCTTATATCGCATATGGACCATAAATGATTTTTTTGCAAGAAGAAAAATGTAATTTATGTTAGATTAGGTTAAGTTTTAATATTTTTTTATCGAAGAAATATATGTGTCCTCAAATTTTTGTGAGATTATTGTGACAGCCAAAGTTTGCCAATCTAAATTAAAATATTTTCATATCTATCGAGTATGCACTTCTTTCGTTCAGAGGTATCATATTGAATTGATTTACTCTCAAGAGCGTGTATTTTTATGGGGCATTTAGGAACCTTTACCCCCTTCAAAATCCTAAGCTACCCTCTACTTCAAACTTGGTGAGAGGAGATGGGCGGGTAAAATGACGTGTAAAAAAATACGAAATTGATAACATTCAACTAAAAATATTAAATAAGAAGTGTGGTTAATGACCAATTCTTTAAGAAATGTGAGGAGCAAAACCTATATTATGGAAATGTCTCTTTCGAGTTTCAGAAATTTTGGTTAGAGTTGTAAAGTGCACAATTATTAATGTCAATACTATTATCAAAATACAAGGTTTTATGTCGATTATATGACTTTAATAAAGAGTGGTAGACACTGACATAATATGAAGCTCTGGAAAGTGTCATTTGTGACGTCATAACAATTCGTCTAATCTATCTCTTTTTTAGAGGTTTCCTTTCCCACTTCTCTCATCCCTCTTTTTCAGACATATCTTTATGACGTCACACATGAATCTTCACAAGATATCGATATTTTACATATTGTGTGATGATATTTATTATTTATATTTAGGTGAACAGTAATCCAGTGGCAAGTATTTCTTGGTACAAAGATGGATATTTATTGAGTTCTATTAATAAGGTATGTTAAATTTCTATGAGTAGACAAAACATTATTTTCTCAACTGCTAATCAAGATAGACAGCTGAATTTTGTATGTGAAGATTTCATTGTCTATCATGACACCATGGAAACTGTCCCAATTTTGTATAACTTTTGCGGAACATGTTCCAGTTACGTCATATTTTTCTTTCCCAAATAAGGGAAGGGGGGAAGAAAATCTCTTCAAAAGAGATGGGGAAAACCCCCTTTTCTCCCATCCCTTTTTTTCCCCCCTTCCCTTTTTTTTTCTTTCCCCTTCTCTTTTTCGGGAAAGAAAAATATGACGTAACTAGAACATGTTCCGCAAAAGTTATACAAAATTGGGACAGTTTCCATGGTGTCAGATTTCATACAGTGATGAGAATCCAGCTTAATACTTATCTGGTCCATTTGTCGTTTAATCAATTAAAAAAAAAAACAATACATATTTTATGCAAAATTTTCTGGTTCATTCCTAATTTTACATAATACCGCCATTTTATCAAATAAACATTATAAACATTAGGAAAGAACAAACAAATAATTGTAAATTTTTTCGTGGATTTAGTATCCATGTATACAAATTTGACCTTTTTATACATATACACCGTGTAGTATCGAGATTCGAGTGCTATGTGTATAATATACAAAATTTATTCAAATTCAAATATTTATTGGAACAAAACAACATATACATTTAATAATCAACATTTATAAATAATAATTACATTGCATTAAGAATTTATTAATAAACTACTTCTTTTGTAAATAATGAATACTATAGGTTTAACACAATAAAATACAAGTATCCAAGGACTGAAAAATACGGTGTTGTATGAAAATGAATACATTGATATTGTGAGAGATCCTCGCATACCTTGATAAAATATTTCTCTCAGCTGGCTAATCTAACGATACCCACATCCACCATCCCTTAATGACTATACCTCATCCCCTCCAATGACCATGGAGAATTATATTCACCAATATTTGAGGGCTAAATTAGCAACCTAAATTGACGACAAATATTCACCTGCCACAACATCCACATATTTTATATCCATTTTTATAACATTTTCTAGGGTGCTGGTATCCATGTATACAAGATCAACCATCCTGGTAGGAAGGATATTGGGGTGTACACCTGTTTTGCCAACAGTTCCAGCACTGGCTATGATTCTATCTATCTATCAGGTTTACTTTTAATTTGATCTTAGCATTATAAATTATTTCTTGACCATAAGTAAAGAAATAAATGGAAAATCGTATTTGATGATGATTAAAGTCCCTCCACAGATTATGACGTCATACGATAGAATTACCAATGAGAGGCCAGTATAAAATTTTCCATTGGTCAATTACAGTGAATACTGGCCTCTCATTGGCTATTCTATCGTATGACGTAATAAATAGGGACTTTAATCATCTTCATGGTATTTTATCAAATGATAAACTTTAAATGCTAAAAAGTATGAATTGAACAGAAACATTTTAGAATATGCATAAATAATCATTTCTACTTTATTATAGAGAGGCTTCGGGATGATTTTAGATGTACGTACGGACTCTATAATATCGTTTTTTGAGTTGTTTAAAACCTAACAAAGTGTTACAGAAATCAACTCACAAAGTTTAAATTTGCTAGGTCAATTCTATCATGCTCAAATTAACGATAGGGAGGGACGTATTACCCTACCATAATTATAGTAAAGCTTCACTATAAAAATCATATTATGTTATGTTTTAGATTTGGATACTACAGACACAGAAACAACAAATAGTTCTTCAATATTATCTTTATCAAAACATATAATATTTTTATACTTGTTAGGGCTTATAGTATCTGTATTTTCTCTATAAACAATTCTTTTTCTCATTTATTTCTGTTGTATAGAAATATTCTTCTATAAAATTTAACTTCTATAATTTTTTAATAAAGTTTTGAAACACCTTAATTAGATAATTTTAAAAATTCTAAAATATTTTCTCGTATTCATTCGAATCCGGTGGATAGGAACCGGTTCTCATCCATACGAAAAAACTATGTCTAGCATCGTATTATATCCCGCTTTCTACGAATATAAAAATGTACAATCATAAGATTAAAACCAGTTTTTCTAGCCTGTGCCTTTAGCACCTTAGGGCTAAAAAAACTGGTTTTAATCTGATAATTGTACATTCTATATCCTCGGAAAGCTGTTTATAATACGATGCGAGAAATAACTATTAAACAATTCCAATGTCTTATTTTAACTGCAACTTATTAATTTTTATGTTAACATAAATTCTTTCTGATAGAGATTTTAAAGTTTCTAAAAGTATGTAAATTAAGAATTATCCATAATATAATTTCTGAATAAAGAAAAATAATTTTTTTCTTATGTTTAGACCCTTTTCAGTATCAAACAATAATTAAAAATTTAATCAGAATCTCAACATTTTTCTAAATCTTTTGTGCTATTAAAGATTATTTAATGTTTTTGAAACATTTGTAAAAAAAATGTGTAGGATGTTTGATGTTATTTTATAGTAAAATAAATTTCTAAACTATTTTTAATGATTTATTTGTATCTTCTTTTTCAATATTATATTTAGAAACCATAATCTAAAAATATAAAAATTCCACCGTTTCTTTGCTTTGCACATATAAAATGAATAAAATGTATCTGTTTTTTAGTAGCGAAGCTACTCTATAATTCACTTTGTCCGTCCGTCAGTCAGTCAGTCCGTCAGTCAGTCAGTCCGTCAGTCCGTCAGTCCGTAACGCTATGGGGGAAATGGGATTTACTCAGCTCCTATAAAAGATAGAATGCTGAAATTTTTTGACAACATTCCCATTATTAAGGAGCAAAATTGACTATAAAACATCATTTGCGGTCAGACCGATTTTTAGCAGGTTTTAGGCTATTTTTATATTTTTCACATTTTTCTCCATATCTTCAGTGTTTATGGTCCGATTTTTAAATTTTTTTCAGTTAAAGATATCAAAATAAAATTTCCTGTCGTTTAAAGAAACAATCATGAAGGCCAGACTGCCTTTTTAGCAGGTTTTAGGCTATTTTTATAATTTTCACATTTTTCTCCATATCTTCAGTGTATGGTCCGATTTTCAAAATTTTTTCAGTTATAGATATCAAAATTAAATTTCCCGTCTTATAAAGAAGACAACCATGACGGCCAGACTGCCTTTTCATCAGGTTTTAGGCTGTTTTTTTATATTTTTAACATTTTTCTCCATATCTTCAGTGTTTATAGTCCGATTTTCAAAATTTTTTCAGTTGTAGATATCAAAATTAAATTTCCCGTCTTTAAAGGAAATAACCATGACGGCCAGACTGCCTTTTTGGCAGGTTTTAGGCTATTTATAAATATATTTAACACCTTTTTCCATATCTTCAGTGTATATGGTCGGATTTTTCAAATTTTTAAAGTTTTTAAGGATTTAAAAATTAAATTTTTTGTCGTTTTAAGAAAACAACCATTGCGGCCAGACTGCCTTTTATCAGGTTTTTGGCTATTTTTATATGTTTTACATATTTCCCAAGATCTTTGTTTATTTTGATCCAATTTTCAAACTTTATGGGATATCAGTATCAAAATAATGTTTCCTATTGTTATGAGCATCTTTGATATAATTTACTTTGACCATCGTCATCATACAAAATAAAACAAGGTTTCATATTTATTTTATCCAATAAATCTATTCTTGATTTTAGTAAAAACCTTTTAAATCTACCTGTACGTATTCCCATCTACGATTTTTTGTGCTTCGCTACTTATGGATGTTGTCATCCTTGTTTCTTCAATATGCAGGACCTAAAACTTAAACATTGCGTAATTCAAAAATATGCCAAGGTTACTATTTCTTTACTCTACACACATTAAGTTTGTTTAACCAGAAAAATATAAAAAATGGTAAAGAATTTTTATCTGCGCTAAAAAGTAGAACAATGTTTGTTTGTATGTTCGGCCCTTGAGGCTTGAGATCTCGTTAACTGCTCAACAGACGAGTCTGTGCTTTTGAGGGATCCTAGTTAGTTTCAAGCTATTTTCTGCGGGGGGGCATACATACCCCTTTGAAAAAATATTCAACCCACCCCAAAAAAACATTTTTAAAAGCGAAGCTTTTCAATAATAAGGGACAGTCCGTCCGTCCGTCCATAACGGATAGCTTTTTTAGTTAATTTAGGCATGTTAGAATTGTCCTATCGATTTCAAATTTTGCATGGTGATTCCTTTAGTAGTTAGGTACGATTTAGAAAGCGTAGCAACTCTATAAGCATTACCAAAATTTCCGTACGTCCATTTTAAACATGTTGATTTTTCTACTTTTTTAACAACAAATTTTTATTTGATCTAATCATCCGATTGATCTGATTTTTGGTATATTGATTCCTGGGACAACAAAGTATAATGTTATAATCAAGTCCTAAATATGTAAGTATGTCAATAAACATTATCCTGTATAAAGCAGTTTTTCAACAAATTTACTTACAATTTTGCTTCGACATTTATACATTTATATTCTGATTATTCAGTTCTGACACTATACAAGCGTTAATGTCCGTTTGTCCTACCGTTTCAGTGCTTCACTTTTATGGATGTTGTCATCCTTGTTTGGCATGGATGTTGGGGCGAAAGCCACTAGTTGTACACATACTGATAAATGAAAAGTTGAAACCAGAGAATGCAATAACTTCAATATATTTAAATCAGGGATAGAGACAGATATTCTGAAAAAATATGACAAATATGCATTTTTTATTTTATTAGGGCTCGATAAATGGAGAAAGACTAAACTACATAACTTTTGTGTCACTTTTGAGGAGGACGATTCCTGTGACGTCATATACATTTCGGAAAAGAAAAAGGGAAGGGGGAGAGAAAATCTCTTCAAAAGAGATGGTAAAAAAGGGAATCGTCTTTCTCCAAAGTGACACAAAAGTTATGTAGTTTAGTCTTTCTCGATAAATTCAGCTGTAAAATGCTAAAGAATCTGATTTAACTCAGCTGGATTATAAGGTCATGTGGATGCGGTTTGCACTTGGTTAAATTAATCTGTTTTTCATTATGTATAAATATATTTTAGTTATATAACTTAACCATTTTGAATATTCTCTTGCAATATTAGCTTGATAATTTTAGTAGACTTTACGTTGACCGTTTCAAAATGCAAGCAACTTTGATCCCTTTGGTATATCCATTAAGTGAAAAAAGTAAAAAGTTCCCTTTATATTAAGCTAAAAATATTTGGTTATATTTGGTCGGGGAGGTGACTATGCTACAATGCTAGGTGTGTGCGACATTAATAGTTATAGTAAGGGGAATGCCTTGGCCCAAAACAGGCGCAACTCATTACCATGCACAGTTAGGACTTCTCTGACAAAGGTAGTGCAATCAAAGAGTTGGTTGTCTGATGGGTGTTACTTACCCTAATACCCCGGGAGTTTAGACAGAAAAGAAGACCATTAGTTATCCTGGTTTGTTGGACCTGACGATTAAGAGTCAATGACATTATCTCCGCCCTTATGAGGTAATTGATGATGTAAGTTATAAATTTTGTCTTTACTTCTCTGACAAAGGTAGTGCAATAAGAAAGTTGGTTGTCTGATGGGTGTTACTTACCCTAATACCCCGGGAGTTTAGACAGAAAAGAAGACCATTAGTTATCCTGGTTTGTTGGACCTGACGATTAAGAGTCAATGACATTATCTCCGCCCTTATGAGGTAATTGATGATGTAAGTTATAAATTTTGTCTCCCTCCTCGGAATTTAATAAGTTGGATCGTATCTCTGGTTTCAGGGTTCACAAACTTTTACTTCTGGTGTTCATATGATAGAGGTATTTTATTATTGGATAACACTGATTTCACCAACTTAGGTAGGTTAGGTAAAGATGGTTTAGTTAAGGCGTATCTTAGGTAAGGTACCAAATGATTTAGGCCCCTGCTCGGGCTATATGCTTGGATTCGACCCAATTTGGTTGAATTCCATTGGAACACCCATTTTGTATGGACATTAGAATAGAACACTAGAGGGGGGAGGGGTTAAATAACTTTAGGTCCCCATCCCAAGGACCTTGTACCGACTCTCCATTGGGTCTTAGAAAATCAACCAATATTGTCGAGAATATTCACAGAACCAAGTAGCAGAAAACAAATTGCTATCAGATGTAAAAGGTCCTGAGAAAAGGGGCAGGTAGCTATCTGTATAATCATATACTATGTAGTATATGTTGTATGGACAGGACACAGAGTTTGAACCTGCAGATTGTAATGGAATACATTTACAAACTTGGTGTCCCATCACTGTCGCACAATATTGTAGCGGACAGACTAACCAAAGGAGTAGTTGTGCGCCACATAATGATAATGACCTGGTATTATTTTTGTTTAGTTAAATCAAGGATTAAAGGAATCAATTGTTATCGTAATTAAATTGTCAGCTTTGCTTAATGGAGAAAGTTTCAATTCTTAATTCTGACAAAAACTCATCTATCAACAAGCGGCTTGCAATTTTTTCTTAATGTATTCATAGAAGAAATCATCTTTTGGCAAGAATGTAGCTGTTTAACATAGTTCTTTTTTTAGTAGCGAAGCTACTCTATAATTCACTTTGTCCGTCCATCAGTCAGTCCGTCAGTCAGTCCGTAACGCTATGGGGGAAATGGGATTTACTCAGCTCCTATAAAAGATAGAATGCTGAAATTTTTTGACAACATTCCCATCATCAAGGAGCACAATTGACTATAAAACATCATTGGCGTTCGGACCGATTTTAAGCAGGTTTTAGGCTATTTTTATATTTTTCACATTTTTCTCCATATCTTCAGTTTTGACAGTGTTTTCTCTAAAAATACACATGAACCACCAGAAAAAAATTTTACGTCTTTATCTGTAACAGAAGCCGAGATAGAGAGGGGGGGTCAATATGACCCCCCCCCCCCCGATCTATTAAGGTGGGAATAGGGGCCCGATCTGTAAGGGTTAAACAACAGGAAATTTAATTTTGATATCTTTAACTGAAAAAATTTTGGAATTCGTACCATAAACACCAAAGATATGGAGAAAAATGTGAAAAATAAAAAAAATAGCCTAAAACCTGCTGAAAGACAGTCTGACCGGCCGTCATAGTTGTTTTCTTAAAAGGACAGCAACCCTAAATTTTCTTCTTGTACCTTTTTTTGTCTTCATTATATATAATATTTTTGTAATAGTTATTTAACCCTTTAGACAGATGATTTTCAACAACCACCCAAATTTTGACCATTTTGACCGCCTGTATTGTTATCAAACTAATTTTCCCCAAAAAAACTCATTCATTTCTTGACAATGCACGAAGATACTGCTAAATTTTATGTGAAAAAATGTATATAAATAACCATGCATGTAAGTTTTTTTATTTTATAGAAAAATTTTTATTACATATTTTAAATTTACATAGTCCTGTTGTTACTACGATTTTTGTTGATATAATTGTCCTTGTTGCTTTAAATTTTGACCATTTTGCTGAAATGATTTGTTATGTTAATGTGTATATAAACATTTCTTATACTTTTTTGTAAAAAAATTAATATTTTTTTAGACCCTGATGATGTTTATGCTAATAAACGAAAATATTCGGTACCTGATGTGTTGATTTTTTCCTTGTTGGGGAATAGAATAGTTGGTGCGCGTCCTTATTATGAATATACTTATAAGGACAGGAAATTTAATTTTAATATCTATAACTAAAAAAAATTTGGAAATCTGACCATAAACACCAAAGATATGTAGAAAAATGTGAAAAATACAAAAATAGCCTAAAACCTGCTTAAATGCAGTCTGTCCGTCATAGTTGGTTTCTTTAAAGGACTGAAAATTTAATTTAGATATCTATAACTGAAAACAATTTTGAAAATCGCACCATAAACACAGAGGATATTGAGAAAAATGTGAAAATACAAAAATAGCCTAAAACCTGCTAAAAAGCGGTCCTACCGCCATCGATGTTTTATACTTCATTGTGCTCCTTAATAATGGGAATGTTGTCCAAAAATTTCAGCATTCTATCTTTTATAGGAGTAAATCCCATTTCCCCCTATAGTGTTACGGACTGACTGACGGACGGACGGACTGACGGACGGACAAAGTGAAATATAGAGTAGCTTCGCTACTAAAAATTAAAGATAAAATGTTGTTTCACTTTTAAGTATTTAAATTGTAGATATTAAATTTTGTATTGAACTTCTGTGTCAAAGGGGATTGAAACGAAGCTTCTCTACGCTAACGTCTTGTTCCGCCGCTCGCGCTTTTCACAATAGAATATCATATCCGAAAACTGAAGAGTATCTATACTTACAAATAAACTATTAAATCATTCTATACGTGTATTTGAAACAACTTTTGTTTTGTTTTACATTATCAAATATTATGAAGTGGAAAGGGACAGTATGTAATTATTTGCAGTTCTGATGATTATATCATGCAATTTATTTTGCGGTGCTTATGGTACACCTATATACAAACTTACACAAAATATCAATTCACAAGTTACATATATATATGTTTCCTATTTCATGGATCCTATATTATCATTTTATCCTAATCCTAACATTTAAATATATCAATGTGTGAATCTTATTGCTGCTTATACCACCAAAAAATCACAAAACCTATACGTAATTTTCAGCAATCGTTTAAGGCAACAGTTAGTAGAATTTACGAACTTTTTATGTGCCTCCTAAATGTAAATTTTAGATTTATTTCACTTGTTGGCTATACCTCATTCCTGATCTCATGCTCTGAAATGAAAACAAAATAGCGGCTAGGCCCCTGGAGGTCTCAAGGGGCAATGGGGGTGGGATGAGTTGACCCCCCACTTTCATTTTATTTTTTTTTGGGGGGGGGAGGTATATAAATTTTTTAAATGTGATTTATCTTGAGAGGATTGCAGGTATAAATCAGCTTGTACCAATAATGAAATATAAAAAGCAACATGCTAAAGGAGATCCATATCTGTCCATCATTCGACAGACATCCTGTTACTTTAATTTATAGATACATAAAATTAATCATTTTAGATACAATAAATAAGCATTTTTAAAAGATTGATAATACATAATCTAATTTGGAGAAAAACTTAAGAATGACGACTTTTGACTACGTCTTGTTTTAAATAAATCCTTTTAAACAAGGATGACAACATCCATAAAAGCAAAGCACTGAAACGGTAGGACAAAAGGACATTAATATTGGTATAGATAGTGCCAGAACTGAATAATCAGAATATAAGAGTCGAACCAAAATTGTAAGTAAATTTGTTGAAAAACTGCTTGATACAGGATGATGTTTATGGACATACTTACATTTTTAGAACTTAATTATAGAGTTGCTTCGCTTATAACATTATACTTTGTTGTCCCAGGAATTAATATACCAAAAATCAGATCAATCAGATGATTAGACCACATAAAAATTTGTTGTTAAATCGACATGTTTAAAATGGACGTACGGACATTCTGTTAATGATTATAGAGTTGCTACGCTTTCTAAATTGTACCTAATTACTAAAGGAATCACCATGCAAAGTTTGAAATCGATAGAACAATTCAACACATGCCTAAATTAACGGAAAAAGCTATTTGTTAGGGACGGACGTACGGACGGACCTACCCTAATTATAGAAAAGATTCGCTTTTAAAAACAGTAATCGATATAAATTGATACAGAATATACGTGGATATTATTACAGGGGAAAAATTGTCGTCAATACAGGTTGCTAAAATAAACATTACTTATTGATCAGTTCATTCATCCAGTAGGGGGAGAGGAGATGGGCTAAAATGAGTGGATTGGGGGATTATTATTTCAGTCAGCCACAAGTTTCACTTTTTTGAGTTCATAAAAATCTGGTGTGTTCGCCTTTACTGTGAAGCTACTCATAGTTTTATTTACATATATATTTGGATAATTCCAGCTGTGTAAGTGTGTTTTACCAACTGGCGTTAGACTTCTTGTTTATTTTTAGTCATTATTTGTTTATCTTAGAATTTGCAGTAGCAAAACATTTAAAAACACAAAATTAATTTTGTCAGTTTTAGTCGAGATATTTACTTGTTTTTAAGCCTATATTTTGTTCAACTGATACAAAAGTCTGATATCAAAAATATTCATTTATTATTTTAAACTAGACAATTCATTTAGTCATTTAGATTATGCTTGATGAGTAAGTTTTATATGTAATAATCTATCTAAGAAAAATGATACATAAAATGTTTAAATAAAACTGTAGCATTATTATGTAATTATAAAATATGATATGTATTCATATAAAAAATTAGGTATATCTATCTCTTTCACAGGATAACCATACATTTTTTTTGTAGCAAACTTATTATTTAAAATTAAATGTAAATAGAAAAATGTTTTTTTAATGTCTATCAGCAAGGAAGTCCAAGACGGGGAGGAGTATAAATAAGCTTGGAGGTGATTCTAATCTACTTGATTGATATATAAAACAAAACTCATTTTTAAAACAATTGTGTAAACGTTTCTTTTTAAAATTTAAATTGGACTTCTGAATTAAATAAAAAAGATTGCGTAATTTTACTACAGGATTTTCCTGAAATTTCAAAACACAATAATTATATGTCTATGTTTATAATATAAAAATATTATATAATATAATTATAAAATATTATAATTTTGGAGATGCGATCCCCAATTTTCAAAATTCTTTGAACGTACGAATAAGACTTTTACAGAAATGCTTCGCATCTAGTCTATCCACCTATGTTTAATATAAATTTTACACCATATAAGAGTAGAATCTAAATATTTGATTGACGTGCCCCGGCAATTATCAAGCGCAACTCAGGCACGAGATACAATTACTTTAGCTAGCCCCGAGGCACCTTTTGTATGCTTTTATGTATTTATTGGCCTATCTTTACCAATATAATACCATATATGGGTAATGCTAGCCTAATCATGGTAAATTGTATGTGATTTATTAATGTTATATGCTTATTAAAACACTATGTTTATTGTTAAAGTAATCATGTAACCATTTAGTTCAAGTATGTATGCCTACAACCATAGTTTGATTTACGTCACAAGTTTAACGTACAGACACTTAATTAAACAGACAAGTGCTTAGATCCTTATTACTAGTTGATGTTATAGCTTGCACTTCTTAAAATATCTCAGTTATTTATTGACTCTCTAACCATCAAGTTCTTCTGGCTTTAAAGGTAATGACTTAGTTGTTTGGCATGCATTGTAGTTTAAATTTAGGACCCTCAGTACTTAGCATGAATTGAGCTTAGGCTTTATGTTAGAACTCTAACACTTAGCACAATTCAATGCTTAGGACTTGGGGCACTTTTCTGTCCTACACTACTTATGATTATTATCACTTATCCTGTAAATATTTTCATACTTAACTTATTCACTTGTAATGTAAATACACTTTATAAAAACCATCTTCCTCCTTGAGTGCTTAATATACTTATATAATACCGATCGAATACCATAACCAACCATTTATTCTTAGTTTAAAGCAATATAATACCTCGCGTGGGTCTTTTGTTGAGCTACCACCGGCTCAACCAAATTCGTATTATACTTGTGGGAATAGAGGGATAAGCATTCTAAATTGACGAGCCGACGATGAGAATGTCTATGTGTATTGCAGTAAAAGTAGGATTTTTAGTAGTACTCATAGAAGAGCGATCTCCATACCATAATATTGGACAAGCGCCCCATTCGCACTACCAATTTATACTCAAAATACTATTGTTCATAAAACATGTATGCTTGCTTTGTCCAAACATATAAAATCATATTAATTTGAGATGGGGAAGTTGAATGTGAAAACCAAATTTTTCTTTTTATTTACCAACCCCTCAATTTTAGCCTTTAAAAAAATATATTTTTCCGTAGGTTAATTTTTTTTCTAGGCGCATTTTCTCCTGGGAGGGTGGTGTTACCCTCCCGCAAAATAATTGTAAACCTTCCGAGGACCTAAGAAAAACTGCCTTTTAAAGGAGAACCCTGTCAGTTCAGCGGCTAGCGAGATTCTTTGGTACAAACAAACAGACAAAGAGACAGATAGACATCCTGTTACTTTATCATAAGGTAAGGGAATGATTAAGCCCCAAAACAAAAAGCCTTAAACAAGTCCTGGAACAATATCAAGCCTTCCTGAAAATTGTAAACTGATAGCTTCTTCAGATAATGAAACATAATACACTCTACCTACATGATGATAATAGAACAATTTTTTTACAAAAAAAAAGTAACTTGGTCTGTGCTATCTAACTTGGTAGCCTAGTGCACCATCCACCACTATCAGCTCGCCTCCTCTCTGCATCTGTGCATCATAGACAAAGCTACAGACACTGCCGCAACTAACCGCTAGGATTCAAGAAAGCTGGGCCACGAGATACTTCGCTATACACAAATATAAACATATAAACATCCTGTTACTTTTAAATAAGGATAAAGTTAATAAACATATCGTCAACAAAATGTGCTAATACTAAAATAATTAAGTTTCAAGTCAAATATATGGCATTGAATAAAAGTATACATAGTTGTACAAACATATTTTTGTAAACAATTAAATGAATACTGGGGACTGGTGACCTACTAGCTGTTAAAGAGATCTTACCAGAGGGTCTACCTGTTGCATAGAGTACGTACAACATTCAGAGGCAGTAACCTTTCACAAGCTATGTTGCATCAGAAATTTGTGGAAAAGTAAATCGATTATAAAATAAAGATTCTTAATTAGGGTCGATCCGGCCGTTTGTCTATCCGTCTTTTTTTTTGATGATTTAGACAAGTAAGAATTGTCCTAACAATTGCAAACTTTTCATGATTTTCTGCTTATGTAATTTTGTATGTAAATGCCTTTCTTTATGAGATATTTATTTTTAAAACAAACAAGTTCTGACACTCTAAACGAGTTATTGTTCGTTTGTCCCTCCTTTTGATTTTAGAGCTTCGCTTATTTGGATGTTGCCATGTTGGAATCGATCTAGCACCCCAACCAATAGCAAATCTCTATTAAACTTGGTGAAAATATGTAGAATGTTGACTTAATTAATCCCTAAAAATTCCAGCTGTTTATCTTGAACAGGAGTCGAAGAAATCATGAAAACTTGAAAACTAGGATTAGATCTAGCACCCCAACCAACTATTATATCTCTAAAAAAGCTTTAAAAAATGTGTAGTATGTCGACCTAATTAATCCCTAAAGATTCCAGCCGTTTATCTTGAACATGAGTTGAGATAATGATGAAAACTTGAAAAACTAGAAATCTATCTAGCACCCCAATCAATATACAAATCTTAATGTAACTTATTAAAATATGTAGTATGCAAATTTATTTAATCCATGAAAATTTCAGTCGTCTGTCTTGAAAAGGAATCAAGAAAATTTCAAAAAACAAAAAAGCTAGGAATAGATCGAGCACCCCAATTAACAAACATATGGACAAAATGACGTTTAGATTAGATGCGCATATGTCATAGGAATCTTCACTAACACTTTCAGCTGTCTATCTTTAATAGGAGCCGAGAAAATCACATTTCCCCCACTTTGTCTCTAGCAGACGGACAGACGGACGGACGGACATTTCAAATTATAGAGTAGTAGTAATAATAATAGTAATTTTTGCAATTCTATGTAATAAGAAATTATACAACATACAGTTAAAAAAAAAATTACAATTGTGTTCATTTATCGCTCTACAAGATTTTTCTAGCTTCACTGAATTTTGTCATTCTTACTGTAAATGGTGTTACATCATAGATTTTGTAACACGATATTTTTAATTCACAAGGGCTTGCAAATAAAACAAAAATTTAGTTTTACTCAGAAAATGATTTTTCCAAAGTTAACTTATTCATGTTTAAGTTTCTTTTTTTAAACTAGCGACTTCGCCCCACCCCCCAAGAAAATAGCTTAAAACCACCACAGGACCAATAGGTGTATACCCTGAAGAGTAGAATCCAATCGGTTCAGCGGTTACCGAGATCTTACGCTTCAGATGGACAGACAGACATCGTTCTACTTTGTATTATAATGCTGAAATATTATATAAACAAAGATGACAACCTCCATAAAAGAGAAGCTCTGGAATAGTATGACAAACGAATATTAACACTTGTAGAGTGTCAGGACAAACTTACATCTTTACTTGATTATAGAGATGCTTCAATTATTAAATTGTACCTTGTTGTAATAAAATTAGTATTCAAAAAACAGGTGAAAAGCATATATAAATCACTAAAAAAATATTAAAAGGTTTTTAATAGACCTACAGACATTCTGGTAACAATTATAGAGTTGCTACGTAAATCGTACTTAACTGTTATGGGAATCATCATACAAAGTTTAAAATCGATAGGACAATTATAACTTGTTGAATTAACGAAAAGAGCTAACTGTCTCGGACGGACGGGCCGACTTTAATCATACTTAGAAAAGATTCACTTTTATAACAGGCAAGTCGGTGGTAATTATTGTTATATTTAATGTTTCAAACGTAACAAACAAACAAATCTAAAATGTACAGTCTTTTTAGATACGTTCTGATATTTTTGGTATGGATATACATAGACATAGTTATCAGATCTACATTTTTGTTAGTTAACGAGTTGTATACTTCATAAAAATCAACACGGATGACAACATCTATAAAAGCAAAGCTCTAAAGTCAAACGGTTGGATAAACGAACAATAAAACTTGTTATATGTACATTATATGTCAAAACTTTAATTAATTTAATAGTTACTAACTGAGTAAATGAATTGAATCAGCAATTTATCAATCTGTGCGTAATTCTATAACAAAATAAAAGTATCCTTTACTTCAAAAACAAACTTAACAAAATAAATAAACCTAAATAAATAAAAGTAGCATTTGCATGGGTAATATTTGAAGTAACAAGGACTATTATGTCCATGAGTAACGGAAAAACAGCACACTAAAATCAATTTTAAAGTTATTCAAAATCTGGATTAAATAAAAGCTTAATTTTGAACACTTTTTTGATTGAAAAACTGGCTTAAGAACATATTACAGTCATAGAGTAGCTGTGCTTTTAAAAAGAAATACGCACACTATAGTACCTACTCCCTTCAATCTTTCTATTTTCCACAGAATACGAGTAGTGTTTTCTAGATTATAGGATATCAAATGCATGATGCTATGACGTCATTTGGGATTCGTGTCTACGCATAGTATGCCCAGAAGTCCATAACCCCCCCCCCCCACCCCACCCACTAGTATTGCTCTGTCTGTCCTTTTATATATATGAAACAGTCACGCCCCCCCTTTTTTCATTGGTGTGTTTTTAACTCCGCACATGTTTAACATTAGCAATTAATCTAAACTCAAAATTATTGTAGTAAAACAAAAAAAATCGGGTATAGTCCTTTCCACGACATCCCTCCATAAGGAGCAATTCTTCGTATTTTTCACAGTAGCTTTTCTCCTATTTCTAGCCCCTGCGGGGGGCTCTAACCCTGCGGGGCCAATTACCTAACCCTGTGGGGCAATCACCTAACATAATATAACCTAACCTAACCTAAAATAATCTATAAAAAGTCATTTTAAAAATACGAAGAATCGCTCCTTATGGAGGGATGTCGTGGAAAGGACTATACCCAAAAAATCACCTTTCCTTTTTTCATTTTACACCCATGCATATTGAATTTGGAATTGTGCTGTTGTATTCTGCGGAAGTGTATGTTAACCCTTTCCATTACACTGCTCTTTTACAAAACATATAAATGCACTGTAAGGTTGACTTCTGGTTTAGTTTGACAAAAACTGTTAGTTTATACATTGATTAGAAAATTATAATCTATTTTTAGTTCAGGCTTTATTGAATATTTATTATATACTTGAACATTCAGGTTTAATTAACATCAGCGTGCACTGAAAATTCAAGGGGGGTATTGACACCCTCTACAGCATGCTGCTGTTAATAACATAAAATACTTAGAAAGAAATGTAAATAAGAACTGTATTTTTTTTATTTTAAACAGTTTTTGTCATTGTTGCGCTAACTATTGAAGTAAATGGAAAAAGTCGTTCGAAAAAAGACATGTGACGTCATAAAAATGAGTGATTATCCATTTCTTTCCCGCGTCTCCTCTCATTTCACTCATTTTTATGACGTCACAATGAGCGACTTCCTCCATTTACCTCTAAGATTGTGATGGTACTTAAAATTTCGCAAACCATGATTGTGTGTTTTCAGATTTTTAATGAATACGAATACGAATAGTTATAGTGTTTCTATTTAAAAGTAATCTAGACGAAGGCGAATTTTAAGGGGGAGAGGGTGGCTCTTTGAACTAACTAATGGATGTTGATTTTTAAAAGCGAACCTTTTCTATATTTAGAAAGAATGGGGGAAAGGGGAAGAAGTTAACAATAAATATACGAATCTGTAATATCCTTCTTATGGGAGGGGGAGGGGAGGGAGGGCATAGTTATAGTGTTTCTATTTAAAAGTAGTCTAGACGAAGGCGAATTCTAATGGGGAGGGAGGGGGTGGCTTTTTGAACTAACAAATGAATGTTGATTTTTTAAAGCGAACCTTTCTTTTCTATAATTAGAAAGAATGGGGAAAAGGGGAAGAAGTTAACAATAAATATACGAATCTGTAATACCATTCTTATGGGAGGGGGAGGAGGGGGGGAGGGCATAGTTATAGTGTTTCTATTTAAAAGAAGTCTACTAGACGAAGGCGAATTTTAAGGAGGAAGGGGGTGGCTTTTTGAACTAACTAATGAATGTTGATTTTTAAAAGCGAAGCTTTTCTATAATTAGAGTCGGTCATTCCATCCATACGTCCGTACGTCACAGTTAGCTCTTTTCGTTAATTTAAACAGGTTAGAACTGTCCTACCAATTCCAAACTTTGCATGATGATTCCTGTAGTAGTTAGGTACGATTTAGGAGCGTATCAACTCTATAATTGTTACTAGAATAGCCATACGTTCATTTTTAACGTGTTGATTTTTAACCTTTTTACCAACTAATTTTTATGTAATAAAATTATCCGATTGTTCTGATTTTTGGTATATTGATTCCTGAGACAAAAAAGTACAATATTATATGCGAAGCAACTCTATAATCAAGTCACAAAAATGTAAGTATGTCCATAAACATTATCCTGTATCAAGCAGTTTTTCAAAAAATTAACTTACAATTTTGCTTCGACTCTTATACATTTATATTCTGATCATTCAGATCTGACACTATACAAGTGTTAATGTCCGTTTGTCCTACTGTCTCAGTGCTTCGCTTTTATGGATGTTGTCATCCTTGTTGTATTAAAACTTGGTGTAGAAGGAAATGACGAACTCAAAAACATTTTTAACATAGCTCTTGGTTTAAAGCTAAAATGTACGTAAAAGTACTGCAAACATTTTTTTTCATCATCTTTGTAGTAGTGCAGTTGCTCTATAATTAGTGTAAATGTACGACGTTTAACCTAACCTAACCTATTTAATAAGCGAGGGAAGATATTTTTTTGGTACACCCTTTAATTGTAATGTGAAATTGTTACATTAACTATATAATCCTTTTCTTTATCTTAAAACATATTATTGTTGCTGCGCTATTTATGGATATAATAGTACGATATAATTTTGGCAGAGGTTACCACCACCCTCTCATCATAATCGCCGCTAGAAAAAGTGACCCCCTAAAGAATTTTTTTTCTTTTTCTTTTTAAAACTAAAATCGAAATGGGGAGGGGGGGTTCTACTTTCCACCCCACCTCCAGTGACCCTAGAGGCCACTTTGGGTGTAGCCACTAGTTCATGGATAAAAGATATATTGTTTCAGAAAGACATAAGATAAAGGAAACAGAAAAATGAATCTGATTAAATTAATAACGATAGCAGTGATACTTTTCAGTCAGGTAATTATAGCAGTGATTTAAGAATAAACAGGTGTGACAACATCCTCAAAAGCGAAGCTCTGAAACGGTAGGACAAATGAACATCAACATTTGTAGAGTGTCAGAACTGATTACGCTTAATATATAAATGTATGAGTATAAAAGAAAATTTAAGTAAATATGTTGCAAAACTATGAATATACAGTATGATGTTTAGGGATATACTTATATTTTGAGGACTTGATTATTGAGATGCTTTGCTTTTAATATTGTACATTGTTGTTATATGAATCAGTATTCCAACAATTAGTTAAATAAAATAATAATATCACTTAAAAATTGTTGTAGATTTAAAATCAACATATTAGAAATAGACGTACGGACTTTCTGGTAACTATTATAGAGTTGCTACGCTTGTTAAATTGTACCTAACTACTAAAGGGATCATTATGCAAAGTTTGTAATCGATAGGACAATTCTAGCATATTTAAATAAACAAAATATTTTTTGGTGGGGGGGGGGGGAGAGGAACGTCCAAGCATTTTTATCCGGCAAGGGAGGGGGGGGGGGGTTGAGCATGAAAATGATGAATCGTCCTATCCATCAAGATCCCTCAATTAATAATATTTCATTATTTTAGATAAGTTTGCATAGTTGTACAGGAGATTACAGCGACGATTATCCAGAAACCCAAAATACAGGTACAGTCATCCATCCCATCGTATTATAGACAGCTTTTCGTTTTCCAGTTTTGTCGGTCCTAAGGAGCCAAAGACACGGGCCGACTATCAATTTTAGTAAAATATATTTTTTTTTTGGCTAAAAGAGATGAAATATTATATAGTAGGTTTTTTAAGTAGTTCAATTTTTTTATTGCAAAAGACATAAGTTTTAATGAAAACCAATCTTATTGTTTTAATCTTTTTAGTTTCCCACTACAGTATTGTAAACTACGAAGGCCGCCAGTTATTATGTCAGAATAAGAAAGATGCCCCAGAGTATATTAAATATGATAAACAAATAACCCTGGACACCAAGGATTATGGAGTTACCTTATTGTGCAGCTATGCTACTATAAAGGCGTATGAACCTACTACTACAACAACTACAACAACCACCCGACGGCCTGGATATTGTCAGCAAGGTATGCCATATTTATTCATAGTTTTGGTCCGTCCATATTCATAACTAGCAGCTGCGCCCCTAGCATCTAGGGGCTCTCCTCGGAGCGATATGGGTAGGCAGAAAAATATCCTAAAACTAAATCCAGACTCATAAAATAGCCTAAAACCTTCTCAGGACCTATTGGAAGCTTCACTGTAAAGAAGAACCATATCGGTTCAGCGGTTATCGAGATCCTTCGATACAGACAAAAAAGCTTAATACTTTATATAACAGGACTACCTGCTACGCCCCTAGAGACCTCTAGTGGCACTTTTAATTTAAAAAAAAAATAATAGGTAACATGTCTATGTTGCGTTCAAGTCTCTGCGTAAAAATATCTTTGGAGGGTGTTGTTACCCTCCCCCAAAATAGTTATAAATCTTTTAGGGACCTATGAGAAGCTACCCAGTTAAGGAGAACCCAATCGTTTCAGAGGTTAGCGAGATTCTTCGGTACAGACAAACAGACAGACAACATACATATAGCTCTGATTGATAATTTAGGCATGTTAGAATCTTATAAATTTTCTTAAGGATTTCTTGAATGTTTAGACATAACTCGTTTAATGACATATACAAGCTATTGCCAGAAAGGTGTGCAAAAGACAACCAAAAAAATTAACACATCAATTACTTCAAAATGAAGGAGGAGTGTGTAACAGCCAATTTTTATTTATTCTGAATATTTTAGGTTGCACGTATGTTCCAAGCTTTAACATGTGTTTACAAGATCGCATTCTAAGATATAGGTAATTTTTTAGTAGAGAAGCTTCTCTTCCAAAGGTTGTGCTTGTCTGTCGGTCGGTCTGTTAGCCGGTCTCAAATGTAAGGAAATTGTCAATTTTAAGTTTTAGATGTGCAGATGTTATTTTTGATTCTCTAGAAGATTAAGATTATATAGGAAAATAACTCAAGTGTACTTTGAATAAAGTCTAATGAATTAGGGTAGATTTATTATTTATATTTTTATTTCTTTGCCTCTATCAACTAAATATAATTGTTTATTTTTAGGCCAAAATTAGAATACTGGTTTTCAAAGAAACAATTATACAAACTTAAATTTTACGAGTGTAATTAAGAAAAAAGATATGAATAATTTATATTTAATTGTATATATTATCCTTAAAAGTAAAACAAACCTAAAAACACTACCAATGCAATGTATTTATCTTATTAAAAATACCTTGTTTATTACAATTAAAGAAATGTAACCAAAGATAGTATTATACCACATTATTTGATTTTTTTATTATAAATGAAAAAACCATTAAAATGCAACTTTAAAAAAAAACAAATTTAACTTTTCCTGTCAGAATGAAATTAGATGTATGCAATAATTCTACACTTTTTTTTGTAAAATATTTTAGAAACTTTAAAGTGCCATTAGTCTGTTCTAGATAAGTATATCTAATTCAGAAAAAATTATAAATGTGTAAAAAGCAATAGCCATACTCCTGCATATTTGTATATGTTCAATATTGTAATCTCAAAATTAAAAATCATTTTGTGCTTAAGATATTTTTTATTTATTTTACTAATAAATCTTTATTATTAAATATATTAATCTATTGTCATTTTCATAATTTGTTATCATTTTAATAGATAATATAAATGTTATGTATACA
This sequence comes from Acartia tonsa, assembly GCF_053477335.1. Lineage (NCBI taxonomy): Eukaryota > Metazoa > Arthropoda > Copepoda > Calanoida > Acartiidae > Acartia > Acartia tonsa. The sequence continues at coordinate 22,905,650 of NC_137266.1, forward strand.
CTTCTGTTGTGACTTTCTTTTGGAAAAACAGAAGGTTCTGTGATTGTTATTAAAGAAGTATATTATAGTATAAAGGTTGCGTGATTATATTTTGAAAATATCAAATTAAATATCTAATTCTGTTTCTTACAAAAAAGAGCATCGTTTATCGGAGATGGCTCTGAAGAAAAAAGTCATTTTTGATTCTTCGCTACCATCTCACTCCTCTCTGTGGTCTAAGGGTTGCGTAACAATTGTATGTTGATTGCTAAAATTTTTAGGTTCGCTTCGCGCTCCACCGTGCCACAACACTTTGCAAGCCACCTGGTTGAAACTAAATTTGAAGCTATCGTCATCTCTATCAAATGACATTTTGTCTAACAAGCCTGCGACTCTAGCGTCACGCACCCGCTTGTCATTAAGGAGATGCTTTGCTTGAATTTCAGCCAAAACCGCGTCAAAACTAAAGACGTTAAAAGTTGTACCTGTTACTACTATGTAAGATTGGCATAATACAGTCGCAATTCATTACTAAGAATGGTCAGGTCAGGCCTTCCAGATAAAGAACACGCAATCAAGGGGTTGGTTGTCTGTAACTGCTGTTATGTTATAATACTTTAGGCTCTTCTTCATTGTTTCAACCGTCCCTAGAGGTATATTGTGGAACAAAACCTTTTGAATTTATATTGATTTAGAAATTAAAATGTCAGCTTCGTTAAACAGATTTTGAAAATAATTGAATGTATTTTAATTAAAAGAATTTGGATAAAAAAGTGTATTTTTTTTAAAAACTTTGCATATTTGGTTCTTTCCCTTAAATGACAATAATGTTAATCTAAATAATTTGTAATTTGCTTTTCGTGGAAGTGTACACCAATTTATCGTCCCTTGTCTTATCCCTTAATTTC
>NC_137266.1:22911536-23069036 GCF_053477335.1 Acartia tonsa
CTTTGTAAAGTAGTGTACATTTTCAGTCTACTAGATCTCTTACATCCTAATTGCAGATACTGACCAGAATTTTTTTTAGGACAGTAACCGAGTATAATGAGTATGTGTATGATCCTTTCCTTGGTGTCGAGTACATTTGTGTTACAGAGATGACCTGTCCGGGCTTTGATTTGTTTGGCTCATTACTCGGCTTGTATCAAACCTGCTACTGCTGCGACTGCAATAATTGGTGCTATGAATGCGTGGCTGGCAAATAATGTATGGATTTTCATTTATTATAGTAAATCCGCATGAAAAAAAAAAACATGATGTCTATTTGTGTGTCCAAGATGATGACCACTTGACTGATATGGTTCTCCATTACCGTTTTAATACTTTTTGGGATGGAAAGGGCATTAGACTGTAAATAAAATTCATCCAAAGATTTATTTCACTAAAACTTTTATTAAATTTTGATTGTTTGGTTAAACTGCCAAAATTAATTTTAATTTACTGAAAGTGTTTTTTTTATCTTCATTGCAAATGTATATATAATAAGAGATATAAGTTTCCCGGAATTTTAATGTAGGGAGGAGATTTGAAATCTGCATCAAATTTTAAGGATTTTTTATAAAATTCGTTTTTTGTATAATTCTTTATCTAAAAGCGGAAATACAATTTAAGTTAGTTAATTTTGGCATCCGTGATTGGTGGATTTTAAAAATCTGCGCTCTGATTGGATGTCGTACATCATTCAACCAATTAGAGCGCAGGTAGTTTAAAATCCACCTATCCTATTGGTCAAAAATTAATTAACTTAAAATGTATTTCTGCTTTTAAATAAAGAATTATACAAAAAACGAATTTTATAAAAAATCCTTAAAATTTGATGCAGATTTCAAATCTCCTCCCTACATTAAAATTCCGGAAAACTTATATCTCTTAATATATAATGTTCATCAATGTATTGTCCATTGTTTTATCTCTCAAGATATCTGACTTTAAGTGCAAAATTTCTAAAAATAGATAATAAGAAAATTAAAAATGTAACGTTATATAATTGAATTTAATATGTACTGTACATTTAGTTTTATAAATTTAATAAATGTTTGTAAATTTTTTTTGAATATTTAAATATTTAAAACTGAAATCCTTAAATAGTAGAATGTTTGTCTGTGTGTCTGTAGCTTAAGATCTCTAACCCATGGATCGCTAAGGTTATCCTTTGCAGTAAAGCTTCTTATAGGTCCAGAAGGTTTATAACCACATATTTCGGGATAAGGTACTTTCACCCCACCATGAGAATTCGCACCTGGACCAAACCCCACCAGATAAAAATGTTTTTTTTCTCTATTCTTTTAACACTGTAAAGTTGAGTGGCGACTTAATTGGCTATTAACATAGATATTCCATATCAAACAGAGGGATGATTCTATCACTCTTGGGAAAATTTGAAAAAATATACAAAGTCCTTACTGTATAGGTTTTAAAAATGTCTGGGCATATATGAATGTTATCAAACTTGATTAATTTTAGTATCGAAGCTACTCTATGGAATCGTCGATCTATTTAATATTTGTAAAATCAGTAATGCGGTGAAACCAAAACAGTTAGAGAAAATATTATTTTCTCCGATAATATTTATGATAGACTGCTAATTTTTTATATTGTAATATATTCGGTCCGTAGGTCCCTCGGTCATGGCAGAGCGCATATAAAAATTTAGGTTTTTGCCTCCAAAATTTTTCAAAATGATTCGCTACTTATGGTGTTGTCATCCTTGTTGTTGTCTGTATCTGTTTGTTAAAAGTAAACATTTATCATAATTTGGGTCTGTCCGTAACGTAATAATAATGTTAGAATTGTCCTTTCAATTTCAAACTTGGCATGGTGATTCCTGTAACTGTTAGTTACGTTATAGAAAGCGTAGTAACTTTATAACTGATACCCAAAAGTCCGTGGGTCTATTTAAACACTTTTTTGCAGCAAATTTACATACAATTTTGTTTACACATATACATATATACAATTAAATGTTAATATTCCTTTGTCTTACGAACGATTTTAGAGTTTTGCTTTTATGAATGTTGTCATCCCTGTGTAGAATATGAATATTGGTCACTTTGAACTAGATACACATTAATTTTATCTCAACATCAATATTTTCATCATACATTATGACATTACTTATATCATATTGAACTTAAAAGGACAATTATGCCCATATCAAATCAACAAAAAGTTCCCAATATCCTTATGATAAAGCAACAGGATGTCTGTCTTTCTTTGTGTCTCTGTGTTTGTGTGTTTGTATGTTTGTACCGAAGGATCTCGCTAACTGCTGAACCGAAATCTTTCTCCTTTACAATGTAGCTTCTTATAGGCCCTTGGAAGGTTTATAACTATTTTAGTTGAAGGTACCGCCATGCCTAGCGAATCCCCCCCCCCTCAAGTGCCCCTTTAGTCCCCTAATGTGGAGTAGCCGCTAGAAATATATAAAGTTTTCATTTTTTTCGTCTTGCTCTGGACCGATCGAGTTCTCAATTTTAGAGAAGGTTTACGTAGGCCTAAGTATGGTTGTTCTGCCCTCAACCTCCCACTACGAAGAAAGAGCTTCTAGATGCAAAAAAAAGTTTTTAAAATTTAATCTTACTCGGATCAGAGGTTAATACAGATCTCAACGGATCGACACACACGAAAACCTTACTGCTACATATAAAACTAGCAGAAATGCGCCTTGATGCCTCTAGGGGCACTTGAAAGAAGAGGGGGAGGCTGAATTTGACCCTTCGCATTTAATTTCAGTTCTAAAAGAATGTAAAAAAAATTGAGAGGGTAAGCGCTTATTTTATAGAGGAGATTTCTCTTGGGAGGTTGAAGTTACCATTCCTCAAATTAGTTAAAAACCTTTCCTAGTTCTCTAAGAATCTTCACCTTATAGGAGAACCATATTGGTTCGGCGGTTAGATCTTTCGTTACACACAGAAATAACTATTCTCGTATTCATTCAAATCCGGTGGATAGGAACCGGTTCTCATCCATACGAAAAAACTATGTCTAGCATCGTATTATAAACGGCTTTCCGCGGATATAGAATGTACAATTATATGATTAAAACTTGTTTTTAGCCCCGAGGTGCCGAAGGAAAGCCGTTTATAATACGATGCGAGAAATAACTATTAATCACACTGTTTTTCTTAAAAACAAGGATGACAATATCTATAAAATGAAGCTCTAAAATGAAAAGACAAACGAACATAAACACTTGTAGAGTGTCAGAACTGAATTAACAGAATATTAATGCATAATCTGAAATAAATTGTAGGTAAATTTGTTGCAAAATACATGATACTATCATTTTTAGGACTTGATTATAGAGATGCTTCGCTTATAACACTGTACCTCGTTGTAATAGGAATCAGTATTCAAAAAATCAGATAAATAGGATAATCTTAGCATACAAAAATTTGTTGTCAAAAAAAATAAAATAAATCAGTATGTTTTCAATGGTACAGACTTTCTGCCAACGATTATAGAGTTGCTACGCTTTCTAGATTGTACCTAACTGTTATAGGAATCATCATGCAAAGTTTGAAATTGATATGACAATTCTAACATGCCTAAATTAACAAAAAGTGCTAACCATTACGGACGAAGCTACCCTAACAATAGAAAAGATTCGCTTTTAAAGATGTAGAAAAACTTTGCTTTCACACAACACAAAATGTTTTACTGTTTTTATATTTATTTTCAATACAATGAACATAATTAATTATAAGTCTAATGGCCAACATTTTTAACCATACCAATAATAGTCTCCGTAAGGGTATCCGTATCCGTAATCCCAGTAGTCCCAGTAACCGGGATAATAATATACGGCTTTACCATCTTTCCTAAAAATACAAATATTGGGTCAAGTGCAGCTCATGGTTCAATATTGCTGGTAACGAATGCTTACTGGTTTCTGTGATTATTAGGTTCCTGGATCAACAAATTAGAAAAGAATCCTTTAATACAATATGACACTTAGCATCATAACTAAAGACCTTAATAAGGATTCCTACTGTTGCTATATGTCAGGTGCACAACATAAATAGTTAAAAGTTGGGGAAAATGCCTTGGCCCATAAACAGGAGCAACTCATTACCATGCACAGTATGGACTTCTCAGACAAAGGTCGTGCAATCAAATGATGGTTGTCTGTTGGATGCTACTTAACCTTATATCGTATAGTGGACATATAGTGAGTATTGCATCCCAATTACAAGCGGATGATGCCCTTGGGTTCTCTACATGATCACTTGAAATCTAAGGAGAATCTTGCTGCAATGAATTAATAATAAAAATTATCTACCTGTCATTAGGTGCTGCAGCCTTTTTAAAATTTTTTCCAACTTGAGGGTCTAGTCGAGGGCTTAGTCGAGGGTGCAGTCGAGAACCATTACAGATCATCACCTAAACAAAATTGAATGCTATTTAAATAAGAATTGAAGTTTTTAAATTACCAAAAACGGTTTTAAAAAAAAAGTTTATAGCAGATTTGACTAACCCTTTTTAATACAGCCAGTTTCAGAAAATGTTTAACAATAAAATTAGAGCTCTAACTCAAACAACAGCCAAGAAAATAATAATAAAAATAGTTATTTATCGCATCACATTATAGATAATAAATTATAAGATCAAACCAGTTTATTAGCCTCGGAGGGCTGTAGGCTCCGGCTATCCAAACTGGTAGTAATCTTATGACTTTTGATTTTTCTATGCATAGAAAATTATATATAATACGATACAGTACATAACTATTCAGGGGCAATTTCTCTTGGGAGGATGGTGGTACCCTCCCCCTAAAAAGTTACAAACCTTCCTGGGTACTATGTGAAGCTACCCTGTAAAGCAGAACCATAATGGATCAGCGGTTAGCGAGATCCTTCGGTACAGACAAAAAACGCGTACTACTTTATATAATAGGATAATGATAAGGATAATTACCTCCAAGAGCACCAAGGCCAGGACAAGAACCAGTAGTTTTCTGGACATCTTCAATTTCTATACTGATCATATTATTCAACTAAACATCTTTTTATACTATTTTTTAAAATCTATTTTTAAAATCTATTTTTAAATGTTTAAAAAAATAAATCTATTTTTAGATGTTCTATTTATAAATTATAAAAGCAGGGTTGTTGCGCTTACAATTTTTAAATAATAAGGACATGTATTAGGAAAAACAGATGCTTTTACATAAAGTGATTGTTATACCAGGGAGGGAGGGGACATGTTTCATATCGATAGGACAATTCTAACCTGTCTTAATTAAAGAAAAGAGCTAACCGTTGCGGACGTAGGGACTGACCCTAATTAAAATATTATTCCCAATATTCAAACTCTAACTAAAATAATTAACTTTACAATTTAACCCTTAGGGTGTTAAATTAAAAGTTTTAAAGCCAACGAATATGAGAATGTATTTATTAAACTTTGGGTAACAGTATAATTTACAGTCAAATGTCCCCTCGATTACTCTCAAACAAAAGTAGAACCAGAATCAATGATTTTAATATTGGGAAAAATGAGTATAATTCAACTGTGACTCCAATATTAAAAAAAATGTTATGTAAATTGTGTAAATAGCAAAAGATGTTGGAAATTATTGGTTCGAATAGGTTGGACTTTTTAATAGGCTAGTTTTAGGCAGGCCTATGACTGAATTCACCCCCCCCCCCAAAAAAAAAAAAAACCAAGCATTTTTTAAAAGATCTCAGAACTTGCATGACCAATTTTATTCTACTGTTGATCATTTGTTACTTACTAGAGGATACACCTTAGCATCTAGGGGAGGATGTCAGGTAAATAGCCTAAAACCCACCCAAGACATTTGTAAAGCTTCCCGGAAAAGTACAATCAGTTCGGACCAGTATTTTCCGAGATCTTAAGCTTCAGACAAATTATAAGATAAAGAAGTTTTTTTAAGAGTCACAAGGATGACAACATCCATAAAAGCGAAGCACTGAAACGGTAGGACAAACGGACATGAACACTTATATAGGGTCAGAACTGAATAATCAGAATATAAATATAAAGAGTCGAAGCAAAATTGTGAGTAAATTTGTTGAAAAACTGCTTTATACAGGATAATGTTTATGGACATACTTACATTTATAGGACTTGATTATAGAGTTGCTTCGCTTACAACATTATACTTTTTTTTCCCAGGAATCAATATACCAAAAATCAGATCAATCGGATGATTAGATCATATAAAAATTTGTTGTTAAAAAAGTAAAAAAATCAACATGTTTAAAATGAACGTACGGACATTTTTGGTAATGATTAAAGAGTTGATACGCTTTCTAAATCGTACCTAACTACTAAAGGAATCACCATGCAAAATTTGAAATCGATAGGACATTTCTAACTTGCTTAAATTAACGAAAAAAGCTGTCCGTTACGGACGGACGGACCGACCATAATTATAGAAAAGCTTCGCTTTTAAATTATATCATTCATCTAATGTTTATTCAAAAAATAGAAATAGAAGAATAGAAGCATATTCTGAACCCTTTTTTCGTCAAATCTATGAAGGAACATTTCTAGCAGACAAATGTATTGTTTACTTTCGACTCAAGCTGATGTGGATTCTTAAAAAATGACAGACTCGCTACTCGATAGTGAGGCAAAATTATTTTTATTAAAAATCATCCAAAAGCACATTAAAAATCTACAAAAATTAAACAAAATCATATGTTAATAACCCTTTAAAGATTTTATTTAATTTTTGTGAATTTTTTTATTCGATTTTGGAGGATTTTTCACAAAAATAATTTTGCCTCACCAGCGAGTAGCCAGCCAAACTTTTTTTTTAAGAATCCACCTCGTTTCGAAGCTTTCAAATTTAAACGAAATTTTTAGGCAATTAATTCTGATTCCGCAAAGCTTTCTACTAAGAAAATATACTGTTTACAGCTGACTTTTATATATGTATGAAATGAAAAAAAAAACATGCATTTGTAACAAGATGTGTACAAAATTTCAACCAATGAAATTAAATGTATGTACCGATGCGATTCTCTTATTGGCTCAATCAGACATTCCCTCTCTTTCTTAGTACCTTTATTATTCAAAATTACAAATAATTGTGTTAGTGTAGTTATTATATAACTAGCATCTATCGGTTTACCTTTTTTTTTAACAATTTAATGTAATAATACAATCTTTAAACATAAAACAAGTAAATTGTTATTTTAATAAAAAGTGAAGCTTTTCTTATTTTAGATTCTGGTTGTCTATATGTTGGTAATGGGTAGTTCTGTTCGATGATTTTAGCATATTTGAATATTAGGACATTCTTAGGCCGACAGGGTAACTTATTATCAAGTTTGATTTTTTTTATTCAAAGTCCTTTACTTTGAATTCCATTTAGATTTTCTGTTACCTAATTTAATTATTGCTTTTTATGTGAGAATTGCCTTGCATAACGGGGTGTGAAACAACCCCATAGAGCCCTCGGGACTAGCTAGGGACTACATCTCCCTGATACACCCTTCTTACACATTTAAGAGGGGTATCAAATTAAAAAAAAGTCACACTCCTTTACATCAATCTATAGCATGATGGTTTAAAGAGGGTGTCAAAATCTTATTGGGTGGGGAAAAATTTGTATCATTACTTCGCCCACCCTATTGGCAAGACCCTGTACACGCCACTGTGTAAGACTATCAAATATGATTAAATCACGAATACATAATGATATTGTGTTGTACATATGTAACACAAATCTTCTTGTGAGGTTGTGTAAGTCACACAGGGATGGAAGTGGATGATATCTGATATCTTAATGGAAGACAATAAACGATAAATTGATGTATATCCCAAATGATAATCATTAAATTTACCCCTTCTGTAGATTAAAATGTTGGTAGAAGTTTGGACAATGCAAGTTTGAAACCAGTCAATCAAAATATTATAAATGTACCCATAGTTTTTCAGCCAACAAATGATAAATTATGTTTATAAACTTTAGGCACTAGTATAATTTACAGTACAATATCCCCTCTTTCTCCCTGTGCGCAACTCGAGTTGGGTTAAGGATGACTGGCTCAAGTCCTTGCCTTAGAGTTAAAAAGTTTGAAAATATTTACTTTTGCTGCTTTTCATAGAAAGGACCATAGCCTAAAAACATAAAAACAAGGATGGCAACATCCATAAAAGCGAAGCACTGAAACGGTAGGACAAACGAACATTAACACTTGTATAGTGTCTGAACTGAATAATCAGAATATAAAAGTAAAAGCAAAATTGTAAGTAAATTTGTTGAAAAACTGCTTGATATAGGATAATTTGTATGGACATACTTACATTTTTAGGACTTGGTTATAGAGTTGCTTCGCTTAAAATATTGTTCTTTGTTGTCCCAAGAATCAATGTACAAAACATCAGATCAAATAGATAATTAGATCACATAAAAATTTGTTGTTAAAAAAGTAGAAAAATCAACATGTTTAAAATGGACGTACGGACATTCTGGTAATGATTATAGAGTTGCTACGCTTTCTAAATCGTACCTAACTACAACAGGATTTACCATGCAAGTTTGAAATCGATAGGACAATTCTAACATGCCTAAATTAACGAATAAAAGCTATCTGTCTCGGACGGACGTACGGACGGACGGACACCGACCCTAATTACAGAAAAGCTTCGCTTTTAAAAACTATTCATAATTAAGACTTTCAGATAGGGGCTCTGCAATCAAAGGGTTAATGGTCTATCAAAGTAGGATTAGGACTAACATTTCTTAATCGTACCTAAATGTTTTAGGAATCATCATGCATGAAATGTATGAAACAATTATAACATGCCTAAATTAACGATAACTGCTATTCACTAATAATAGAAATGCTTGACTTTTTAAAAACTCCTTTTCCAAGCGCAAAAGATCCATTTTATCCGTGAAAGTTATGTTTGATTATGAAATATGCATAATTAAGAAAATATATTACGTTATGCTCATAGCTTAGCTTCTTATGATAATGTTCATGGACAGCGGTTTTAATCGATTTAGGCCATGTTACAAGTATAAAATATTGTGGTTACTCAAAAATTTTAAACAATATAATAGATTTTAGCAATGATCTATTTTTTTTTATGAATATTAATTGAACTTAAAACATTTATACACTATATCTTACATCATTTAACACCCCCCCCCCCACCCCCCAACAAAAAAATCTTGGACGCCCTTTGCTATAGAAACAAACAAGAATTCTTTTATTCGTAATTAGCGCAGCAATATTGATACAGAATAAATAGGGGCAGTAACATTAATACAGTATTGATTTAAAAATAATTTATGCAGCCCTTCTTTATTCTATAGTATGAACTAACGGCTTCGCCCATAGCTTTTTGGGGCATTGCCCTAAGAGGTAATGGAAAGTCCCACGTCTATATAAATTTTTTCTTATTTTATTTTGTGGGGGGGATTGGGCGTGTTCCATCCCCCATGAAAATAGCTGAAAACCACCACAGGGCCAGTAGGTATATTTGCTGAAGATTAAAACCCAATCGGTTCAGCGGTTACTGTGATCAGATTTCAGACGGACAGACAGACAGACATCGTTTTACTTGTATTATAGATACTTATAAATATATATGGATGTATAACTTTGCACGGTATTGTGATTGTTATAATAAAAGTTTTTTACTTTGTAATCAATCATTTTACATTATTCATTATCAAAAAGAAATAACAAAAATTATGATAACTTTGAAAATCAAGGGTATAATCAAGCCAAAGCAAAAACTTCGTATGCTAAAATCGGTGTACTACCCCCTATAGTAGCCTTTATTTAGTGCCGAAGCCCCGAAAGCGAAGCTTTTCTATAATTAGGGTAGGTCCGTCCGTTCGTCCGTCCGTAACGAATAGCTTTTTTCGTTAATTTAGGCATGTTAGAATTGTCCTATCGATTTCAAACTTTGCATGGTAATTCCTCTAGTAGTTAGGTACGATTTAAAAGCGTAGCAACTCTAAAATCATCACCAAAATGTCCGTACGTCCATTTTAAACATGTTGATTTTTTTACTTTTTTAACAACAAATTTTTATGTGATCTAAATATCCGATTGATCTGATTTTTAGTACACTGATTCCTGGGACAATAAAGTACAATATTAGAAGCAAAGCAACTCTATAATTAAGTCCTAAAAATGTAAGTATGTCCATAAACATTATTCTGTATCAAGCAGTTTTTCAACAAATTTACTTATAATTTTGCATCGACTCTTATACATTAATATTCTGATTGTTCAGTTCTGACACTATACAAGTGTTAATGTCTGTTTGTCCTTCCGTTTCAGCGCTTCGCTTTTATGGATGTTGTCATCATTGTTAATAATAAATTGAAAGTAAGGAGGGTAGGAAGTTTTTAGTTAGTTTGTTAACTACCTTAGGTTTTATTTTTTACTGACTAGCCCCACGGGGTAGGACACCTAAGGTAATGACCCCGCAGGGTTAGGCTCTCCACAGGGATCAGGATTAAAACTACCCCCTCTCTAATTTTTGACATTTTAAAAAATGGTGGGGGGACGGTTCATACAGGTATTGGGTGGAAATGTTAAAATTAAAATCTTCTTTTTAAATCAAATAGATAAAGTTATAAAGTAGCATATCCTTACTTTAAATCTTAGCGAATATTTTGGTAAAGAATACTTTTGTTAAGATGTTCAATCAAAAATGTTCCAAAATATTATCATGAAACTTCATGAAACGTCAAAATAAGAATTGTTATTAACAATTTCCTAGTTAATTAACTTGTAGCACTTGTAAAAAAAACTTATTTTGTCGCCATGATAATAGTTTATTTGGAAATTTGATATCGAATTTTAATTTTAAGTAATATTTCATGAAAAATGTTTAATTTGAATAAAAATATTTTTTTTAGAAATGTTTTCCAAATTTTATTCCTAGAACTAGAGGCAGCGATTTTAGCATCTAGAGGGTAAAATCTTTAACAATAATAAGTTAATATCATTCTGTATGATCGTAGCATCGACATAAGTATCATAAAAAACTGCCGTAGGTTTTATATGCAGTTTTTATGCTACTTTAAGAACAACACAAATAAATTTACAAGGGAAATTGGTGAATTGTTTTGCATAGAAGGTGTCATAACTTTAAATAAGCAACCACTAAATGTGCAGCTACTTCTTTACTAATTTTAGTAGCGAAGCTACTTTATAAATGGGACTAAGGGATAGTCAGTAAGTCAGTTTCTATAAAAATATCATTCTAAGATTAAAGTTAAAGATCTTTTAACTCAGTATTGTTCTATGCTCACTTCAAAACAAACTTTCTTATAAGGTTCATAACTATTTTGGGATTGGGTACCTCACCCACAAGAGAAATAGTCGAAAAAATCCCCCTTCCTTTCATAGGCGTCCAAGGGGGGGGTAATGGGGCGATTACCCCCCCCCCCCAAACGAATTTGGGGGTGCCTACGGCACCCCCAAAATTTTTTTCATTTTACCCCCCCCCCATTCAAAATTTACCCCAACCATTTAGAAGGGTATTTACCCCCCCAAATAATTTTGGGGGGGTAAATACCCCCCCCAAAATAAAAAATCTCTAATAAAAAAAAATTTTGCGCGCTTCGCGCGCATTTTTAATACTATATATTTAATAAAATTTAAATTACCCCCCCCAAAAAAATTTTACCCCGGGGGTAAATTTTAGGGGGGGGTAAACTAAATATACCCCTGCCAACAGATTTCAGGGGGGGTAATTACCCCCCCAAGCAAATTTTACCCCCGGGGTAAAAATTTTGGGGGGGGTAAAAAAAATTTGCGGCACGCTTCGTGCGCCATTTTACCCCCCCCCAAACACGAATTACCCCCCCCCCCAAAAAAAATTTTTACCCCCCCCAAAATAAAAAGCTTGGACGCCCCTGCTTCCTTTTTTTCTTCTTAAAAACATAAGTCTAACTAAAAGTATTTTATTTGAAGATAAAAATCACGCAACCTCTGAATATAAGATAAAAAATTATAACAGGCATTTTTATATCCATGCTTTTAAAATGTAATACATTATAATATGATAATATTAAAATAACAAAGCTTTTCTGTCAGAAGTTCCAGATTTCTTTAACTACTGAACCAATTGAGTTCTCTATTCCAGGGAAGCTTTACTTAGTAATTTTATTTTTCTGCCCCCCCCCACCCTCTTCTCCTATACTTGATAAGTACGCAGCCGCTATTTTTAATGGCGCCAATCTATTTTATAGCCACGCGCCTAAATTTTAAATTAATTAACGAGGTTAAATACTTGAGTAAATGCCATATATATGTAATTCATTATTAAATTAGTCTATAGGATTATAAAAATTTTAAATGGGCGGGAATAGGGCGTGGTTGAAAACCATAAGCATGTGGAAAGGGGGTGTAGAGGGGTTAAAAACAACCCCCCCCCCCCCTCTTAGTATTGAAATTGGGGAGGTCTACTTTACTACACCTCCTTTAAAAACATGTCCATGCCACTGGTTAAAATTAAACAATTATACGTTGCTTAATTTTGTCCAGATAATTTTAAATGTTTTGTTTTTAAAAAGACATCAAATTATTAAAATTAATTTATTGATATAATGCCAGATTTCTTTTTTTTTTTATAAAATACTAGCGGCTTCGCACCTAGTCTTTTGGGGCGAAGCCCCAAGAGGTCATTTAAAAAGATTTTTAATTTTAAATTAACTGCCTAAAAAATGGTGGGGGGATTGTGAGTGTCCCAACCCCCAAGAAAATATCCTAAAACCACCTCAGGACCAGTAGGTATATTCCCTGAAGAGTAGAATCCAATCGGATCAGTGGTTACCGATATCTTAAGGGGCGGACGGACAGACGGACGGACAGATGGATAGACATCATTCTACTTTGTATTATAGACAGAGCAACTATAAAAAGAAATGGTTTCTTGAATTTGAATGGCTATTTGTATTGGCAGCTATAAAGGTCTGTAAAACTTTTAATAGCTCTAAAAAAAGCTTGTTCATCTCAACCAAAACTAAAAGTGTGTCATTTCATCTTGTTAATTACACCCAAAGATTGGTTATGGGAAAATGGTCACCTTTTTTTCTGTACAATATAAAAATCAAATGGCAAAGTATTTGAATTAGGTGCACTTTATGGAGAAATATTGCTGGTGACGATTACTTACTGGTTCCAGGATCCTGCAGCTTAAATGTTTCCCTGTCAGCAGCAATATTTCACAGTACAGGAAAAAATTATTAAATTGTCAGTAAAAACATTAACACCACCCCCCCCCCCCACCACCACCACCACCACCCCTACAGAACTATGAACTCTGGCCGCAGCGCTCGGCCCCTTTGCCTGCCTAGCCGCAGCGCTCGGCTTTCTAGCCTATAACCTAACCTAACCTAAACTAGTTGTTCTCTGTCGGGGGGGGGGGGGGGGAGTACTCAAATTTTCAAAATTAAAAAAATAAATTTCTAAGAGGATAACGCCGAACATTAATATCTTTTGTAAAACTCATATAATACCATGTTTTGTTTTTCGTATAATATTGAAAAAAATATTTTTTCATTCAAGTTAAATTTTTGTTTGAAATTCGTACTGAGTTGAATTCTTCTGTACCCTACTGTACTACATAGTACAGAAAACGTGACCAATTGTGCCACAACCAAAGGATGGTATAATGGCGCCAGTTAAGTCAAGTCAAGGTGCCTTAATGGCGACACATTATATACCATTCAAGTACCATTTCCAACCCCCCTCCCCTCTATTGCAATTTTTAAACCCTTTAAATTTACCCATAAGCATCCCTCCTTTGCGATAGTGGAAAAAAATGCCATTTCTCGCGGTCATACGCCGTTATGCGTTATGTCGGATTTCGTGATTTGAGAAAAAATTTATCTTACAGCGAATTAAACAATCTTGCCAGTATCGCTTGTATCTTATAGAGGAAAATAGCGAAAACTGAGATCTGGAATTTGTGTCACCCTTTCAATATGACGCATGACGGCGCATGACCGCGAGAAATGGCATTATTTGGTCCACTATCTAGCTCTTTCATTTCTTATATGTTTTAACACTGGGACTTAAACAAATTTTTATTGCTATGAATCTTGTACAAACAAAATAATATGTCCGAAAGTTTTAAAGCAAGAAAAAACATTTTAGTCATGAAAAGAATAATATATGATTATATAGAGATTTTCGGGGGGAAAATTTAAACCAAAAAGTTATGATAATATAATTACCTAAAGTAACAACAATAATTTAGTGCATTGTATGTGAGTTACTAATTGCTTAACTCACTTTAGGTACAAGCATACAGAAGTAAAATCATCTTAAGATTATATAGGATTTGCAAGGTTTATTTGATAAAATATGGGAAAATTGCTATTTTAAAGATTTGCTGTATATATAAAACACTTAAAAATAATTTTCATCCCTTTCGAATTTCTTAAACTTGTCATCGGAAAGTTAATAACTGTAAGATCTGTAAATCATTAACACTTTATCTATTTAGTCATTCGTCTGTGTGGCCATTTTTTAAATAGTCTAAAACTATCCTGGGAGCTTTATAAAGGTTATCTGAAATATTAACGCCAAACATAGCATTACAAACAACTCTTTAATTTCAAAACATTTGCCTAGAAGTCTTATAACTTTCCATTGTCTTCATACTTTTTTTCTATAACAGGGACAAATGTGTTTACGAGTAGCGTATAAACAGTTTATTGTCAATTCTAGTAACAAACAAACAAACGACGTGACTACGGAAAAACTTACTGAGTAGCTACGCACCAAAAAAGGGCGTTTCTTTGCTATGCATTATTGACAAATAATAAACAATAATAACACAACAAGAAAAAAAGTCAATATTAGCGTAGCCATTTCAACTAATTAGAATAAAATCATTTAATGCTACCTTAAAGATGCATTATATAAATGAAATAACGACAATTTTAGTGATTCGAAGCATTTTTTTGCTCTTTGTATTTTCACTTGTGTAAATATGATACATACAAATTATAGTCATGAATCAACAACAGACAGTCGGACAAACCTACACCTTAACATATAGAGTAGCTTCGCTACAGCCAATATTACTGCTAAACAATAATTGATTGAAGTGTTGGTACCCACCAAATATTTGCTAATAAGATTAAGTTTCATGCAAAAAAATTATGATCATGGTATTATGGGTTTTTCTTATTTGTCAACAAAGACAATTTATTAAAATATTGCTTTTCTACTATTAGGGTCAGTCCGTTCATACATCTATCCGTCTATTACGGATAGCTCTTTTCGTTAATTTAGGCATTTTAGAATTTTTAAACCGATTCTTAATTCGGCATGGTAATTCCTATAGCAGTTCATTACAATTTAGAAAGCGTACCAACTCTATAATCATTACAAAAATATCGCTTGTACATGAAGAAAATTGTGATTTATAGCTTTTTGGACAACACTCAACCATGCTAATTCCTTCATTTTTAAAGTATTGATTCCTCGGACAATTATGTATAATGTTATGAGCAAAGCATCACCATAATAAAGTCTTAAAATGATAGTATGTCCATATTAAGCATTCACTTTTTACTTTCCCTCAATATAATTAGTTAATTTATGAAATCATTAATGATTGTATAATGATGGATTGTTTTCAAATCAATGAAAGATCACTTTCCTATTGACTTACTCCTCTACAGGTTAAACCTTTCTCAGTGTTCATACACCAAATCTAAATTTTTAAAAAATCAAGCAAAAATTTTTTTTTATCTTTTGAATTGATCGAAATATATCTTTAAATGAAGTAAAATACTTGTTATAAAAAAAGTATGTTATTGTTGGGGCAGCAAATCTTGACCGCTATGGCTGAAGATGGTTCGTCCGTCTGTAACGGATAGCTATTATCGTTGATTTAATAATATTATAATTCTAATCTCGATTTCAAACTTGTTATTTAATAGAATTTTTGTTCTAATTTCTGAATAATGTTGAATATCAAAAATCAAAATTAGATCAAATATTCATTAATGTTCGTTTGTCTTACTTTCTGATTGTGGAGCTTTGCTTTTATGGATGTTGTCATCCTCGTTAATCTAAAAAATTGTAGAAAACTTTGTTTAAGTATTAAGCAGGTTTTTAGCTATATTTTACATATTTGCTAATAACAAGGTTGTGGGTATTGTATAAACTCCGCGATAACCATTTATTTGCTTAATATTATCCTTCCCTCCCTGTTCTCTTGCTCTTTCTCTCCACTGCCCCCCTCCCTCTATTTTTGCTCTTCCTCCCTTATTCTCTCTCCCTCTTCCTATACCTCTCTTTCTCTCTCGGTCTCTCGCACAGAAAATTTTATCGGACGGTAACTTTATGGGTAGTTTTCTTCAAGTATTACAACGAGGGAGAGTAAATTTTAAAATTCATAAAAAAAATAATAACAATCATTTAATAATAAAAAGTGAACAATTAAAATAAAACATATGTAATTAAATGATAAAAAAGTGCGTTTTTGTTTAAATTTGAAATTAAACGAAAAACAAAATTGTTGAGTGATTAAAAACAGTGGTGTTTGACATAAATTAGTTAGATAATATCATAAAATTAAGAAAAAATCTTCTAATTAAAAGGTAAGAATTTTTATCGGTTATAGGCCTAAGTTATGAATTCTAAGAATAAAATTTTATACATATTATACATATCAGTATATCAATTTATCCTTTTTTTTCGCCGGATATTAATAAGAATATAGAAACCATGATCTTTTGTTAGGAATAGGTTAAGCATAAAATATATATCCTATGTATCAAACAAGAATGATAACTTACAAAAAAAATATAGCTAAAGCTCTAAAAAGGGCAATATTTTAGTCCTTAGTAAATTTAATTTTTTAGTTACTGTAATTTTATCATTAAAAATCAAATACATATATGAGATAGTTTAGTCAATTCTAATTCAATTCAATTTAGTTTTTTTTTGATTCGTCATTAAACGAGAAACGTTGGTGTTTAAATTCCCTTATATCAAACTTTAATCGGTATCAAAGAGGTTAAATAAGGGTTAGAGAAGCCACGAACATTAATTGTAGAATTGCCTTACTTTTAACATCATACGCTGGCAAAATTAATATTTTCCCTTTTTTCTCGCAAATATTTGATAAAATATTTTGCCAAGAAAACAATTTAATTTCACACAGCGAACCTATCTTGTATACTTAGGGTATATCCTTCAGTCTGCCAATTAAAATTCCGCCTGTTTAAGGCAAGGCATTCTCCTACTCTTAATGCTATTGTCAAACACAGCTAGAGGTACCATTTTTCAACTTGTTTAGTATGACCAAACTCGAACCCGACACATCCCCTTCAGCATGTTTTTATTCTTTAAAATATTTTTTTTCTAATTTGAAATATCTTTTTCTATAGGTATATAAGAGAAATTAAGCCAGAATATTTTTACTGTTCTACAGTTTGCTTTTTCCTCTTTCCTGTAAAGTATTGCTAGCATTTGTTGATGTGTTACTCAATACTCAGTAACATGAATGTCCTTGTTGAATTATGAAAAAAGAAAATACTGAATGTATGCTGGAAAGCGTACACTATTTGCATGGTTAGCATAGATATTTACCAATTTTAATTATACAATATGTTTGTATTTATTCCATTATATCAAGTAGAATTAAGAACTTTTCTAAACGTCTTTAGTTAAACGTTGTGTTGAGCCGAGATTAGAACTCGTAACCTTACAGACGACGAGCGGATGCGCTACGTTTTAAGCCACGGTGACGTATTTAATGGATGTAGAATATACGTCGATATTAAGACAGGGAAAAAATTCTTATCAATTTAAGTTGCATGGACATCATTTATTGGTCAGATTGCTCATCCAGTAAGGATAAAGTAGAGGGGGTGGATGGGAGGTAATCATTATTTTATCCAGCTAAAAGTTTTATTTTATTAGAGTACATGATAATCTAATGTAAGATGCAAGAAATAATAAATACATTTGTATTTTTGTGTCAATATTAATACAGTTGATGTAATACCTTCACATTACTAAGAAATAAACCTAAAACCTTTTTTTAAAAATGATTCAAAGTGTAAGGATCTACATTGAACGTTGAAGGAAATAGAATTATAATTGATGGTTCCTTCAAATACTACAAAAAATAGAATATTTTTGCTTTAAAAAAGTTCTAAAATTTTTCTTTTGGATTAACGAAAAGGTAATCGACTTCATTGGGAACTTAATAAATATAGTTCTTTTGTTTGTTTTTCAATCAGGGTTAGGTTAGGAAATATTGGGTACTGGGTAGCCAAGGCATATGCCTCGCAGGGGAAAAATACAGGAAAAAATACCACACTTTATTTGAATTACCCCAAATTATTTTAATTCTAAGTGGGTTCACAGTGTTCGACAGGCTTATTGAGGGAAAGCACCTTAGTCTCTACTCTACAACTTTAAAAATGAAAAAAATTAAGGTTATAGACATTTTAATTAATTTTGAAAAATTTTATTAGGAATTATTTTATGAGGTAAATTTTTTTAGAGTGTATCTAAGTGAAGAATTGATTTTTTCATGGTTTAACAAAAGCTTATGCATTTTTATATCTTTATATACAAGCTCAAGTGCGTGATTATATTATCAAGAATGACAATATTGATAAAAGCGAAGCACAGCAAACTAAAAAAAACTAACATTTAGTTTCATTGCAATTTGAAAGCTTTACATTAATTAGATAGTAAATATCCAATTGTCACAAAAGTTCTAAATAGTTTCGAATTGCGAAAAAAAATCCTCAACTGGCATTTGATCCTGAAGTACTTTGAGCCACCTTACGGAAATTGAAACGGCTCATCTATGTTTTATGGTTTTATATAATAATCATAGAGAAATGGCAAGGTTTAAAGAAATTACAAATTATAACAGACGATTAGAAACTTTCATCATCATCATCATCAGGCGCATCTCTCTTTTTGACTGTTGAGTCCAGAGAATACGGACACCTTGTTCCTCCATGAATTTCTTTTTTTGGCAAGTGCTTCAGCTTCTCTCCATGTTAATTCCAAATCAAAGAGGTCCTTTTCAGTGCTCCGCCTCCAGGTCATTTTTGGTTGTCCCCGTTTACGTTTACCAGTGGTGGGGTTCCATTTTAAGCACTTTTTTGGAAACCTATTTTGTTCCATTCTGAGCACATGTCCTAGCCACCTTAGTCTTTTATATTTCACTTCTGCTTCAATACTATTGCACTTCGTCTTAGCATGCAGCTCAATGTTTGATATTTTGTTTGGCCAGAATATTTTGCAAATTCTTCTTAGGCAGCTATTGTGAAATGCATTAAGTTGATTTGTTTCAGTTTTCACAGTTCTCCAGCATTCAGCTCCATAAAGAAGAACTGATTTCACATTACTGTTGTAAAGTCTGATTTTTGTTTTCAGAGCAAGTTTCTTTGAATTCCAAACGTTGTGTAGACTGTTGAAAGCAACCCTAGCCTTATCAATCCTGGTCTTAATATCAGCTTTTGAGCCATTTTCGCTGCTGATAACACTCCCCAGATAAGTGAATTTGTTGCTTTGTTTCAATTGTTCACCATTTATTGTTATATTTTGATCAGGGTTTGTAGGTATATTCATAATTTCGGTCTTCTTGACATTGACAAAGAGCCCGACTTGTCCTGCATATTTGACTAGTCTATCTGTTTTAGCTTGTAGATGTTTGATTGTTTCTGAAATCAGTGCCAGGTCATCAGCAAAGTCCAGATCCTCTAGGTGTCCTAGTATGCCCAGCTGGAGACCACGTTTTTTGTCCTCTGTGGTTTTCTTCATCACCCAGTCAATGACCAATATAAATAGAATAGGTGATAAAATGCATCCCTGTCTAACTCCAGTGCTTATTCTAAAGAAATCAGATGTCTTATTGTTTCCAACTGAAACACAGGCTTGGAAGTTGTCATAGAATTTAGTTATCATAATTATCATCTTTTCAGGTATACCATAACTTCTTAGTATTTTCCAAAGTGTTTGTCTGTGTATGGAGTCAAAGGCCTTAGAGAAATCAACAAAATTTACATGGAGTGGCTTGTTAAATTCAACACATTGTTCAATAACCGTCCTCAGGGTGAAAATTTGGTCAACACAGCCCTTTCCAGCACGGAATCCAGCTTGTTCTTCTCTTAGTTTATTGTCAATTTTTTCATCAATTCTGTTTAAAATAACTTTACATAAGACCTTGCTTGGGATAGAAAGCAGCATAATTCCTCTCCAATTATCACAATTGTTCAAATCTCCCTTCTTAGGTAGTTTTATGATTATACCTTTAGACCAGTCCGTTGGTATCTTTTCTTGCCTCCAAATTTTATCAAAGAGATCAGTTAGAGTCCTAGCAGAAAGCTCTATGTCTGCCTTAAGCATTTCGGCAGTTATCAAGTCAGGTCCTGGTGCTTTGTCATTCTTCAGACTATGTATAGCAGCTTTAACTTCTTGAATAGTTGGTGGTCGTGTGTCTATGTCTATTTCATGTCCTGGTTCTGGTTCAGCAGTAATTTCTGGTTCAGGTCTGTTCAACACTTCTTCAAAATGTGATTTCCACCTTTCAGCAACTTCTTTTTCTGTAGTGAGTAATTTACCATCTTTAGCCCTGATAGTTTCACCACTCTTTTTGCTATATTTGCCACTTAATTGCTTGGTTATGTTGTATACTGTTTTCATGTTACCAAAGTCAGCTGCTCTTTGGGCCTTTTCAGCCAGATTGTCAATGTAATCTCTCTTGTCTTTCTTTGTGCACTTTTTGACTTCTTTGTCTTTAGCAGTATATTCAGCTTTTAAATTGCTCATGTCAGCCAAATGTTGAGCATTATGGATTTTGTTTTTGAGCTTCTTTCTCTCTTCTATTTTGATCCATGTTTCTTCAGAGATCCAGTCCTTTTTCTCTGGTTTCTTGTGTCCTAGGATTTCCTTAGCAGTAGATTGAAAGTTTTCTTTAATTGAAGTCCATGTGATCTCAGTCTCGTCATTTAGGTCCTCTAAGACTTGAAATCTATTTCTGAGTTTTAAGACAAATTCATTCTTTATCACAGGGTCCTTTAATCTTGAAGAATCATATTGTCTACCAATCTCACTCTTTTTATCATGGCCAGTACGCTTAAGCTTTAATTTAATCTTGCTGACAACTAGTTCATGGTCACTAAATATGTCGGCTCCTCTGTAACTCCTACAGTCTTGCATTGACTTGACCCATTTTCTATTGATCATAATGTGGTCAATCATGTTTCTTGTTTGTCCATCAGGCGTTGTCCAGGTATATTTGTGAATGTTTTTGTGTTGGAATAGTGTACCTCCTACAACCATATCATTATTTAAACAGAATTCAATTAAAAGTTCTCCATTTTCATTTCTTGTACCTATACCAAAGTGTCCCATTGCGTTCTCCACTCCAGTCCTGTCAGTTCCTACTTTAGCATTCATATCTCCAAGAACTAGGCACATGTCATGTTTGGGTACTGAGTTTCTGATTGATTGCAGTTGATCATAAAACTCTTGTTTTACTTCTCCATCTTTGTCATTTGTTGGGAACTTTAGAAACTTTATTGGTTTGGTAATAAAATTTTTTAAAAATTCTTTAGTTCTTTCGCCTTTCCTTAAAGATTTCACGAACAACTGAACAGAATGAGATTTTAATTTATGGAAGCTTTACATACATAAAGGGAAGGTTTTAGGCTTTTAGATTATAATTTAAAGCCTCTTAAAGATGCACAGCCGCTAGTACATTTATAAGTTTAACCAAGTTATGAATATGCATTAGTATAAGTTCGTCTACCCCTGAAAATGACATTTTCCTTCTATTGATACATATAAAATAAATATAGATCCTAAGGAATTTGAATTTTCAAAATTACAGTATTAAATCTGCCTTCGTAGTTTTTGATCACCGAAACCCTCCAAAATCATATTTTGAATTACGAATAAGAAAACCAAATTTTCCTCATGTTGGGGGGGCATAACCCTGCGGGTGAGGGTGGAGCTTTTCTAAACTTTACTTAACCTAACCTAAAACATAAACAAATAAAAGTTTTTTTTACCTTAAATCTATATTAGAGAAAAGCCTTTTTAGGTGAATAGGTATTATTTTAACTAATAACTCTTTCAATAACAAGGTATATTAATCTAAATGATGGTTAATAAAGTAAACGTTTTAAAAATCCATGTTAAATTTCTGTTAAAAATACATGCCTATCCTAATTATAGAGTATCTACGCTACGCGAAACTACATATCATTGACGTCAGAGTTGTAATCAAAACTTTGCATAATAATCTGGAGAAATTATCAACAGTAGAAATTTGCAAGATTTGCACTATTTAGTCTAATAAAATGGAAATGTTTTTTACAGTAAAAAAATTCCACCTTTTTAGTTTTTATAAAGTTTTACAGACAAAATGACTTAAACATTTTGGGTACATTTATTAAATTATTTAGTTTCAAATTAATGGTGTCTAAAAGTTTCAACCAAGAATTTATTCTAAAGTAGGGGTAAATTTGTTTTTAATCATTGGGAATCCATTCATTGCCCATTGTCATATTCCTTAATTCCCTGTCTAAAAACACAATATATGTACAGGCTGAACAAATGTTAAAAATAAACATTGGTAATCTTAAGATATAAATGTGTAGGAACTGAAATGCAAATCTACATTCTAAAGATTCAAACTTTAAACCAAATCGGCGAGAAATATTAAGAGGACAATATAATCTGTGACAGCGTACCACTGCACTGATTTAAAATGGTTAATTAATAAGGTTAAATATTTAAAAAGAGAAACAAAGCGGCTAAAAAGCATTGAAGGGGCAGTCTAGCTGTTAATGTTATGAAATGGTCTATTATGTTCTATAGTGAGAGGATTTTTCACTAGAAAAAGCAAACCTTTTATCTTGTAAAGCCTCTGAGAAAATTTAATTTTAGACGGATTAGACGGATGTACGGATCAGCCCTAATTTTGAGGTAGCTTGAAAACTCAAAAATCTAATGTCAACTTTAATTTTTTAGCTTATTTTTCCCTGAAATTATAGTAAAAATGTAATATTTCCTTTTTTACAATCATTCCTGAAATAAGAAGCAAAATATATGTTTAATTGACACGACAAGGTTTATATGATCCAAACCTTCAAAAGATGGTAAAAAAGAATTAAATTAAAATTTAACTTGGAAAATTGAAATCCGTTCAGCAATGAATCTTATTCTACCCATTTAATTCAAACCTTAGATAGGAAAACAAAAAAATCTAGGAATTTAAAAGTTAATAGATTATTAAACTTTTACTAAATAGATTTTTTAATTTTAATTAATAGATTTATGACTTTAATAACATGTTGGTTGTCTGGAGGATGTAACTTTGTCTAAGACAAGAAGAAATACCATAACTTTACCAAAGTACAGGTGCCTAAGGAGGATGGGAACATTGGACTGTAAATTATACTGTTCCCCAAAGTGTTATAAACACGTTCTCCCATGAGTTGACTCATACATTTACTGTCTTGTCTTATCCATTAAGATCCCTGACTTATACCTAAATAATTGTCTGCCCTGTTAACCATATATTCGTTCCTGACCCCTGATTATAGCGACATCCTAGTTAATTAGAATTTAAATCAGGAATCAAGGAAGAAGTATATTGGAATGAAAACAAAAATGATAACATCCAAAACAAACAAGGCTTTGTTGTATTTGTTTTGTCAATTCTTCATTGTGGTAAAATATTGTATAGTTAGAACTTTTTGCTTGTAACTTCTGTAGATGAAAACTATAAAAGATTTTATAAAAGTATCCAAATTATTTGGCCAATAATTGAGAAGGCATGTTTTTAGAAACTTGGGTACCAGTGTAATTTACAGTACCATGTTTATTCCAAGTTAATTACAGACTGGTAAACTAACCAAACATTATTTTTCTTGCCTCCCTGAACTTGTGAGATTAAATCTTTCCCATTATAAATTTAATTTAACCTAAAGGGTAATATTATCTAAAATGAATATTTCATCTATACTATATTCTCTACTGGCAGCTGTGCCCCAAGCTTCTAGGTGCCCAATATTTGGGAATATAAGAAAAAAACTTAATTTCAATACTTTAATCTAAAAATAATATAGTTAAAAATATCTCTGAAGTTTTTGAATATTGTATGAATGATACCTGGAACCTACATGTTCCTGGATGATCTAGCAAGCTTTGCTGGGATACATTGTCCAACAGGATGACACTTTCAGCTAAGATAAAATATTTTCCTATCAAAGAGGCTACCTGGGACGTCTCGCTGGTCCCGAGGAGCTAGATTTGTTAGTGTCACCTAGCTACAACTCTCACTTACTCGTAGATACAGCAGATTTAACCGTCCCGTCAGAAATATCAATGTATTTTTTAACCCTTTTGTACCATGTCCTAAATTTTAGGTCAGATTGAGACTAAGTTATTTATACTTTTTACACTTAGAGTCAGTCCGCCCTAAAACTATCAGTTTTCCTACTCAAGTTCTACTGCCAACCCTTATCCCTGGCCTTCAAAGTTTATTAAACAATATGTTAGGACGTTATTTCCTCTGGCCTGGGTTTTAACCCAGACGTATGTTTAATAAGCCAAAAGCGGAGGACATTCTGCTTTACATATTTATTAACAATATTGGGATTAAACCCTAAGATTAAATAAAAAGAAAAAATTCCATTTAAGTTTCAGTATTTTATTTACAGTTCTAAAATTCCAATTTAATTATTAAAGACTATTTTATTACAGGTTTTGTTGCTGTACGAGTTTACATCACAGAGGAACGGGCTTGCTGCAAGATTTAGAAACTGAACCTGAGATAGTGGTACCCTGAAAACTGATGATGTCTTCCCTTGTCTTCTCATATTTATAGACACAGTCAGTGAAAGTTTTTAATATGTGGAAGGTGAGCTAACCCTTTTTGTGATATATACCCGAACAATACAGTGAGAATTTTATAGTAAATATTAGCAAAAATCACACATTTTATAGAAAAAATATTTAACATACACTATATCATTACTAATATTTTAAAATTATTAGTTTATCTAAAATAATATCTAAAATGTTATCATTTTATTTTACATGTTAAAATCACAAATTTTGATAATCTATTTTTATTTGATTGTTATACAAATTTATTGATAATTGATATAAGTTTATAACTATCCATTTTCCAAAGATGAAAAATACACTTTTTGTGGTAAATTTGTTGTTTTATGGAAACGTTTATCAAAGTAGAAAGTGTGTTTGTCTGTACATTGCAATATGATTTTGTTTGCGCAAAAATAGAAGGTTGTAGCGCGTTTTATTCTAACTAGGCCATTTTAACATATCTGGATAAAACTGGATATAGAAACTGGATAGAGCGAATGTTTTATTTAAATGATTTTCATGTATGTTAAAGTGGAGTGTTCGTCCGAGTCTTTGTTATGTTGGGTGATTTTGTTTTACTTATGTTTTTAGGCCCAGTGAACAAAGACAGGGTCGAGTTCCACGGATTTTACTACTTTATTACTGTTATTTTATAACTTTCTCTTTTTCATAAAGGTCAAGGAAAAGTACTTGTTATTTTATAAAATAATTCTTAGAAACTGTTTTTTGGGTCATATATGACCCATCCTCCCCTCCTTCAGGAAAAGATTGCGTAACCTAGTGATTTTCAGGCTTAAATTCAAAAGGTGGTTTTAATCTTCACTTAAGAGGGTAAAATACTAAAAAGTGTTTTTATTTCGTTTTAATACTTTTTTTGGTTTTTCTCATGTTACATAATATTTACAAAATATTCATTAATTTAAAAATTCTCCTTTTTACTTATTCCAATTACGAAGACGATCTTATTAAGGTCGTCTTTTATACCGTAGATGCGCATATTGTTTACTGGAATGCCGCGTATTTTGTTATACTACGTAGCTTTCTCCCACATGGGCTTGTCGGTCCAGTTTACATTATACGCATTTACCGTGAGCACATCATTTTAGTTAAAAATCTATTTTAAGGCATATTATTAGTGAAAATATTAAAAATTGATCTTTGATTAATTACCATATATAAAAATTGAAATAATATTGGTGAAAATATCATATTCATAATATAAATTTTGTTATAATGTATTTTCCATGGCCTCTTATAATATGCCTTGTTTTCATTTCAGTTATTATCAGAAATTTGTTATTCTTTGTTCCACGTTCCACTCAAGATGGAGTTGCCCTTGGGAGTCTTAGCGACCTTGGGCATCACTCTTCAAGAGTGGAACGTGTTGAATATATTCGCCCCCCAGTACTTAGAGTCTACACTGGGGGATGGCGATTTATCTATGGAGGTTAAAGTAATCATGCTGAAGGTAATCTTTTAAGTCAATTTATATTAGCTATAATTCTAGTATTTTGTTTAACTATTATGGTTACGTTAAGTATTAAGTGTCTTATTGGGTTGTTTACTATTACATTTTTCTTAAATATAAACTATGCATATTAATAACTCAAATATTTACTGATTTTGGCTTTACTTATTATTACTTAATATTTACGGTTATTTACTATCTCATCTATTAAATATTTTGACATCGTTAGTTTACATTAATAATTAATAGGTTATTACACAATATATCATATACTTATAAAATCACTACTACATTTATTTTAGGCACTTTTTGTTTTTTCACTATCTTTTTCACTACATCTTTTTGTTTTTCAGAGCCGGTTGAAGAGCTTACACGCACAAGGACTGTCTTGGGTGGCACAAGTCACATCGTGCGGTGTGGAGGGAGCCGGAGCCAGCAGCGTGGTTATTGACACGCCCAGCCTGCTAGTTGGGCTGAGTGGTGTGCTCCTCATCCTATTTGCTCTTAAGATGGGTGAGTTTTTCACTTTTTATAGCGTTATAGTACCTTTATTAATATGATTACAAACAAAATAATTCAAATAGTTTACTTTATTTTGGTTAAAACTG
Source organism: Acartia tonsa (assembly GCF_053477335.1). Taxonomy (NCBI): domain Eukaryota; kingdom Metazoa; phylum Arthropoda; class Copepoda; order Calanoida; family Acartiidae; genus Acartia; species Acartia tonsa. The sequence goes on from NC_137266.1 coordinate 22,938,509, forward strand.
CTAAACAATACCTGATTTTTGTTTTCCAGTTTTTTCCATACTTTATTTTAGACATACTTTATTTTAGACAAAAGAATCGTTTTTTTCTTTCCAAATCTTTAGTTTTTTAGAGCAATCTTTTAGTAGTACTTTGTTTTGGATAGAAAAAACGGTTTTGGTTATAGAGTAGTTTCGCTTTTTAATTTTAAGTTGCGTAAAATGATGTTATTTTTTCCACAGACCTTTTATTTATTTTATGCCTCATAATTATTTCAAGAAAAGAATAAAGCTTTTGAAAATAATAAAATTTGAGAAATTTATACCTGTAAATGCATTTCTGTTTGTTTGTTGTTCTTCTTTTGTCTATTTTCTCTTATTCTTTTGTATAGACTTTTTCTTTATTTTTCCTTTGTCGGGTGTGTGGGAGTATGGATATTTTGTCCTTGTTTTTGATTTTCTTAGCTATTGACAGCAATTTTTTCATGTTTCTGTTACTCCCAACTTGGAAATTTGTAGGGCTAGTTTTGATTCCGATTGGTGTTTTAATTGCTAACCATTTTCTCAGGATTGTAGGATTTCTTCGCAGGTTTTCTTCAAGTATTTCCCAACTTTTTTGAATTGTTATATTGTGTTGTAATTTTAGGATGTGCAGTACTTCGTTTAAGATCAAGCTTCTAGATAGGTCTTTTTTCATGTTTATTGTTTCAAAATTTCCTTTTTCATTGTAATCTACGTAAGGTATTTCAGTTTGTCCTTGGAGTTGTTGTAATTCTTCTTTATATTTTTGCCTATAGTTGTTGATTAGCCTTTGCTTTTTGGCTTCTGTTGGCATATTTTCCAGAAATTTGCATATGCTTTCTATGTTTTGGTGTGGGTTGTTTAAGTATTCATCGGGTTCAGGTATGTAGGTTTCCTCTTCTTCAAACATACAGTCTTGAATTTCTTCCTTGGGAATATTGTCATAGGTGATATAGGCTTCTTTACCACCTTCGGCATATGCCCAGGTAACTGTTGTTTTGTTGTAGATTCTAGGTTTGTCGGACTTCATTAATTCTTTGATGATTCTCATTCTGAAGTATTCCATGTGTTCTTGCCCAAAATCAATTTCTTTTTCAATCGCTGCGTAATATCCATATACACAGGTAAAAACGCCACAATCAAAATTGTTGTTTTGTTGTGGTATGTTTGTTAGTTGTACTATTTGAGCATCTTTGATGTATCCTATGTGTTCTAGATATTTTGCTATATCTTCTAACATTTCTTCTTGGTTGCTGGTACAGTTGATAAGGGAGTTGTAGTGGTAGATGGTGTTATTTTTTCTTTCTACTACACATAATGTCCAGTGTTCTTGTTGATGTAGAGGAATGATGGCCTTGTTTGTTTTATTTAACCAATGTTCTACTACCTTTTTCCTCATTATGTTATCGTAGTTAAATCGGGGATCTTTTATTTTGTTTCCAAAATATGTGGATGGCATAGCAATGTTTTTTCCAGAAATTATTTCAATCAGAAAGGCATTTATTATTTCACCTGAGAGTTTCCCTTCAAATATCCCACTACTATCCAGCCTTTCAAGGTCTGCCTGGCAAATTTCAATTTTGTTTATTAGAGTTTTGTGCAAATAGGTTTCATTATTCTTTTCTTGTAAGTATATATCCCTGTCAGTATTCAAATATTCTAAAGGATCTGAGCTGTGGACATCTGTCCAGTTGAACCGTATCTCTTCGCCGTAGTATTTGTGGATAGAGTTGGAGCTCCCTTTTAGCTTATTCGCCGGCCCGAAATTGCCTGGGGATAGATCGTCCTTTAACTCATTATCCTGAGATACAAAATTTAATAAGTATTTTGATGTATAATTTCTTTCTTTATCCTTATTGGTAGGAAAGTATACTTTTGGTTTTGGGATATTATAATCAAACTTCCAGTATAAGGTTTTTTCTCCAGAAGGTGGACGCTCACACTCTTTGAGAGAGTTATTAATTCTCTGTCCAGAGGGTACAATTGTTATTGGTGGGTCCTGTTTCCCTTCACTTGTGGAGCATTCCATCTAAAACAATAGATTTAATTAGATATGTTATTTTGTTCTCTTTTTTATTACTACGGCTGAAGTTTAGTTTGTTCGAAATATTTGTTAATATTTTTAGCTCAGGTTTCTTTATAATATTTGAATGTAGCATTTTAGACTTTTCAGGAGCTTTTATGTATTTTTTGGTTGTTGTGCATTGAGTGTGTTAAACATTTCACAAAGTCACTTCCAATTTATTTAAAATTGCGCAAAGTTTTTTCGTTATTGTTTGCACACCATGCCTATGATTTTGTAGTTTTTTAAGTTTGCAGTGTTTTTCCTAAGACAGGCTTTGGGGGCTATTTATTGCTACTAATTGATACTCGGTGCTAGTAGCAGCTTCTTGTGGTCGGCAGATTAAGCAGTTTGCAAAATTTTTTAAGTCTCTTGCTGAGCAAGGACACCACCTAAGTTTTTTATCTGCCCCCACAAAGAAGTTGCTAAAGCACGAGTAAGCAATTATGATAGCATTAAAACCCCCAAAGCTTATCCAGATAAAAATACTCCAACCATAAGTAATCACAAAATCATAGATCATTCCAAAAATATCAGAGAAGCTCCTGGTAAGGATAAAGTGCTCTGCCAAGATTTCCGCTGTTATGATAAAATTTGCAATTAATGCCTTGTCCTTACTATAAATACTGCACATTTCATTGCATTCGTAGTACATTTGGTTCGTTAATTCAGTCCTACTTCCTCCAAAAAAATAAAAATGATAATCACAAGTACGGTCCATGTCGCCAATGCAATCCATTGATTCGTATTTTAGTTCAGGCCACAAGCAGTATATAGAGCTTGCTATAGTAGTAGTTTTAGGGCAGACCATGTTAGGGGGAAAAGTTGGGGAGAAAAATACTCTATTCTTTTTCAGCTGCCAAAGCGGCATGACGCCGAATTTCATGGCTTCATAGCGATATCCATAACCTTTGTCCTCTTTAAATAGTAAAAGCCTTTCTTTATAGAAAATTGACCTTTAATCTCATGTTTACCGATAAGGTCCTGGCAACCGTGAAATAAAGCAGGGTTGATTTGTGTAGCGTCGTCGCCTAAAGGGATTATGTTCATTAAATAGTTATTTAACAAATTTAATTCTTGGGTAATTCTCAGATTTAGTTTTTTCTTAAGTTCCGTATCGCTTTGACTATTAAGCACTTCATAAATTCTTTTTACCTTTAGGGTGAACTCTTGTTCTGTTATACTTAATCCTTTTTTGAATTTTATGAATTGATACATACTTACTCCTCGTTGGATGTCAGTCATTGCGTCTAAAAATTCATCTGTTTCTTTACCTTGTTGTTGTTGAGCTTTTTCTAATTCTGCTATTTTGTCCCTTAAATTTTTTACCTCCTGGGTACTTTCACCTTGTGCTTCAATCATATCTTCCAATAATTTTTTAAGCCCAGCTATTTGTACATCTTTATCTGAATTATTGTTTTCTTCAGATCTTACCTGGTTTTGGTTGCCTTGTCCGTTATCTACTTGGACGTTCATGCCACTAAGCGCGTCGCTAGTTTGTCTTTTACTCACCAGATGGCTTATTATTTCCTCTTTGCTACTTACTTCGGCTAGTAACCTTACATTTTCTAAACTTGAAGCTGTGTTTTCTTCATTTATTTTTTCAAAGCGAGTAGTTAAGGCTTGTAATTCTTCCATTTTACCCTCCAATTCTAATGTTTTAGCTTCTAAATCGTTTTTATATTTATCTCTGTCTTTCTCAGTTTGTCTTATAATGTCTTTATTTTTGGATTCCTCATTTTCTAGTTCTTTTACTGCGTCCCTACTCTCTCGTAAGTCTTTCAGTGTATTTGTAAGATTTTCTGTGACTTTCTGTATTTCCTTTTCTAGTTTTGTCCTTAAATCCTCTATGTCTTTTTTAAATTTCTCTTCCATTTCGTCTTTTTGTTTAGACAAATTGTCATATTCTCTCTCTTTAATGTCCAATTCACTTTTACTCTTTTTTTCACAGTTTTTTAGTTCATCTACTCTTTCTCTCAATCTTTCTATTTCTTTATTAATATCATTTTCTTTATTTTTCTCTCTTTCCATTTCTGTAATTCTGTCGTCTAATTCTTCTCTTTTCTTTTCAGCTATCTCTTTTTCTAGTTTTAGTCTATCATATTTGTTAGTCAATTTATCTAGATTTTCTCTCAACTTATTCTTTTGTCTTTTTAGTAATGCTATCTCTTTATCCTTATCTTCTATTTCACCCTTATAGTGAGATACATCAAATTCAAACCATGATATTTGTTCTTCTAGCCCACTTATAGCTGATTCATGAATTTTAATTTGTTTATCTGCTTCATATTTCCCTCTACTTAGTGCATTATAATTACCATTCAAACCTTCATAATTCCTATTTGCTACTTCTAGTTTAAATGTTTCTGCGGCCAGATCAGTTTCTGCTTTATTTTTTAGATTTTCTAAACTATTTATTTTACCTCTTAGTTCTATAACCTGGGATTGAGCTTCGTCTCTTTCTTTCTCTGAATTTTGCTTACCTGTTGTTTCTGTTTCCAGTCGGTTCTCTAAACTGACTTTTAAATTACCGATTCTTGCTATCTCATTATCTTTTTCTGTTACCTGAGATTCGAAAGTATCTCTTTGTCTTTTTATTATTTCTAACTCTTCGTTAACTAATTTTAAATCATTATCTTTACTAGTTACCTGCTGTTTATATCCATCTCTAGCGCCTATGACCGTCTGTAGGTTGCTTTCCAGGTCCTGGCTTTTAGTAATAAAGGGCGTGGCATAATTTAATTGACTCTGTATTTCTGTTACCTGATCTGTTAAAGTTTCTATCTTTTTATTTTCTTCTGTTAAAATGACTATGGCTCCCTTGGCCTCCCTTAAGTTTTGTTCTAGGTTAATATGTTCTGGATTATAGCAATTACCAGTGTGGTCTTCTTGTTTTACCTGTAACAAATTACTTTGGTCTGTTAACCTATTTTGGGGGGCTTGGGTTCCTACTGTACTGGGAGGTGTAATTGTGTCTCCTATATTACCTGCATTACCTGGTGTATCAGAAGTGGGTGTATCAATATTTTCATTTTTTACCTGATTGTTAAGATTTTCTAATCCATTAGGGACATTTTCCACATTTTCATTAGATTGGTCTAGTCCTTGGTCAAAATTATTTACCTGTTGTGTGGGTGTGACATTATTTACTTGATCCATATTTTCGCTACTGTTTTCTATTGGGGGGTCATTATTATTCTGTAAATTATTTAAATCTAAATTGTTTTCCTCATCCTGTACATTATCTGAGGTATCATTATCCATGTTTCCCTGTTGGTTGTTAATTGCAGGGGGTCGTCTAGTTCCACCATACCTGTCCGTGAACCATTCTTTAAAAGTGTCATCTGGCATGGCAGTCATTCCCAATACTTCACATACCTTTTTTATTACCTTTGCTTTAAGTATTTTTTTCCTGTAATTCGTGGGTATGTCCCAGTTTGCTTTATGAATAAGATTTCCTAGTTGTCCTTTTTCCCTTACCTGGTCGATTGAGCTATAGATCTGGATACTAATTATCCTTTGATCCTCTATTGACCTGTCCCTGTATAAAGTGGGAATTTCTTGGTCATAAATAATGTCATAGACTCGGAGCATTGGCAAAAGGGGATATTCCATGCGTGGCTTTTTTGTAACAGGGTCATTTTGATTGTCATTATCGGGTCGAGGTCTTTTAGTAGGAAAATGCATAGGTGTGTCTGTGCTAGAAAGATCATTATTTGTTTGTCGTTTTTTGCGAGCTGATTGTTCATTAGATGTTCCTTGTGTATTAGTTATCATATCGTCTAATTCTATTATTAGAGTTTCTAAATTTGCTAAGTGACATTTTACTGTTCCTTCTTCTATCCTGTTCAATGTTTTGTCCAAGTTTAAATATCCTATAGCTATATCCCTTACTGCCTCAGGTGCCTCCCTGTTTGTTTGTCCAAAAAATATTTCCAGTTTCCTAGCCCATCCTACATTTACTTGTTCTGAGAATATTTTCTTTAGCAAATTTCCCCCAAGAATATCTAGGCTAAGGGTGACATTATCGGCATAGTAGGAGTTATATTTTAGGACTGGGAGGTAATGACTTTCGGAAAGATACCTTTTTTGATTATCCTGTAAGGCTTCATTTCCTCTCGTCAAAATTGTTATCACAAGTAGGAGGGAATACATTCCTAAAATGATTTTTAATTGTTTTATTTTAAGGAAACATCTTTTTTAGAACTTTCAGCTTACAAAATTTTAGTTTTTATTGTCATCATAAAGTTTTTTTAAGTGTTGTGTAGCAGTTTGGTGTGGATTAAAATCTTTTTGAGTTAATCTAAAAAGATAATCAGCCCAAATATGGTTGTATTCTCTTTTTAGATGTAAACCATTATCGTTTCCGTCTAGGATATATTTAAGAATTATACGCTGAGCCTTTTTGTTCGTACAAAGATTTTTAAATGAGAACTCAAAGTTTTTCTTTGTCAATTTCTTAATTAGATCCATGTCGTTAACGAAAATGTCTTTTAGTTTTAATCTTGTAATGAAATAATTCAATATGTGTTTTATGCTTATTACATTCACTATTTTGACTCCTTTTATTGTGAATTCTTTTTGTATTTTAATTTGTTGTGTGTTAATTTCATCCTGAGTTAGTTTATGATCTTGTCTAATGTGTGTTTGGTTTTGACAGCACGTGAAAATAAAACGAGGCAGGGTGGGCAAGATGATGATTTTTTCCGATAGTTCTTCTCCAGATACGCCTATGGCTTTATATTGATTAATAATGAAATTGATTAGCGAGGTCATATCTGTATAATATCTACTTTGTTTTGACTCATCAAATGCAGAATTGGTCATGGGATTACAATGTTTATCTCGTGTTCTATTTTCGTAAAGACTATTGCCAGTTAAATTAATGTATACTTTCGAGTCCTTGGTCAGATTTTTCTTAAAATTTGTAAAGAAATCTTTTTTCTGTTGTATTTTTTCTGGCCTTTGAGTATTGAGATATAAGTATTGTACATTCGTTAAAAAGAAATATACAAAATTCATTTTTACTAACCTATTTCTTATTCTGTTAAGATAAGACCCTCCTATAATTATGTCTCCCATTTTCTTGAATTCTTATGTCTGTCCAAGAACTGAAAAATATATTTTAATCTTTGCTGAGTTTTTAATAGATATTATATATAATTTATTGTTTTTATTCAGGGGCTTTATTCTCTACTATTATATTAACTGCCATATTTTATTTTCAGTTTTGTCGAAGAAGCAATTAGAGAGGGTATGTAGGTGGGTCATAGACATGTTTTTTAATCATGTCTTGGCCCGCCTACGCGGCGTGGAGAGGCGAGGCGACGTGGAGATTGGAGTGGCGGAGGAGCCTGAAGAAGTAGAGGAGGGGCGGTGCCGTATTATGTAAATTTTAAGTAAGTATGTCTTAATTTTTTATGTCTTAGGTCTTTATTTTGTGGATTAGTCCCTGATTTTTATTTAGTGTTTCTACAAAACAGAAAAATATTTACATTCTTTTTATTTCTCAATTTTTTACTTTGTATTTGTTTATAAGTATTTGTTTTTATTTTACTCTTTTTATTGATTTTAGTCTAGTTTTTTGTTTCTAATTTTCTTTTTTAATTTTAGATTGTTTGATGGATCTTTAGAGATCCGATGTTGTTTTTATATCCAGCCGTTTTCTCTGGGCTTTTTTCTGAAGATCTGGTGTTGTTTTTATGTTCAACCGTCTTATTTGGGCCGTTTTTTTTTTTCTCTGCTCCTCAGTTAATCGGTGAGTTTAGCTTAGTTAAGTTTTGTGTGAAAAAATGGCTAATGAGACGATGTTGTATCATTACGACTATGATGATATGTTCCAAGGGGTTAGTGATTCCCCTTGGGATCTTTTTTATTGTAATGTTAGTTCCGTGAGAGAGATTATTTGCGGGTAATGTTTTCTTGATTTATTTTAATTTCTTTCTTGATTGATTGGATATTTTTTTTGTGTTTAGGGTTTTTTCTTAAAATTTTGATTCTGAATTATGTTTTTATTTATTTTTTATTTATTTTGATTTATTTATTTTCATTATTTTATTTATTTTAGATCTGGTGTTCCTCCTAATGTTTCGGATTTGACTGTCAAGTCTATGAGCGGTTCGAGTGTGAACGAAGTTCTGCAGGATTTGATTTCCGCTTTTGTCCCGCCGGCTAATCAAGGAGTAATGCTGGCGGGTTGTGTGGTTTTTCTATGGTTTTTGGCTGCTTTTTTGGTAAGTAATTATTTTCGGCTAGTTGGGATTTGTGCAATGTTCTTTCGTGGTGTGAACTACCCAAGGGGTTAGATTACTACGTACGCTCTTTCACAGGCTAGCTACTTCCTTAATTTTTTAGTGAGCATAGTAAACTAGTTGCGGGATTTATTAAACTACTTGTAAGCCTCTGTCCAGGATAAATCCCTCACTCGTGTTGGGCATAGTTTTATTTCCCTAAAAACCTTTCGGAAAGTCACTTGGCCAAGTATAACTTATTTTTTATTAATGTATGATGTGCCTTTTTTTACTTACTTTTTTGCAGTTATTAACCTTTTATTTCGGCTTTTTTATTTTATTTTGCCTTTTATTTTATGTTTTAATTTGTTCGTTTGGAGGAATTATGATCTTTTGTGTTTTTTACGATATCCCCCTCTAAAAAAATTTCTGTTTTTTAGAGTGTCTTTATTTGGGTGGGGAGGGATTTGGGTTATTTTTAGTTTTCTATTGTTGAAATAGTTTATTTTTAGTTTAATTTATTTTCTCTTCTGTCCTTTGTATATAGAGAAATAGGGGGTACATTTTCCCTATTTTGTGTTTATGATGTTTGTTTGTGAGTTCTATTTTTAATTCCTTTGTGTTTTGTGTGCGCATGGTTTTGCACGTCTTAGTGTTGGTTTAATAAAATGAAATATTTTGGTTTATTTATTATTCGTGTTTTGTTGTTTGTTGAAAAATGTTTGAAATTGATGAGATTGAAAAACGTCTTTCTCAGTATACTTAGATCTTAGGGAGATTATTTCCTTTTTGAGAACGAGTTTTGAGGAGAAAATTTTGCTTTCTTACCGTAAAGAAATAGATGCAGTTTACGTTTCTGATTTTTCATCACGTCTGGCCTGTCTTTTTAACAAATTCATGATCGAGGATTATTTTTTAAATATATTTTGATTTGGAAATTATGTTTTTGTATTTTTATTGTAAGATTTTTTGGTTAAAATTTCTGTTATGTTATTTACTGTTTTATTTGGACATTGGTTGGTTGCTATTTATTGTTCCTCTTTGCTTGAAACTTGGTTGTAGTTTGTCCAATAGGAATTTGTTTAAGACAGGTTAAAGAGGTGTTATTTGTGAGTAGTGCGCTTATTTTGTTTATATGCTTGGTTTTTTGGTATAAAATAGTTTGCAATCGGTATGGTTTTATCATTTCTGTTTTCTGGTTGAAAAATGTCATTAACAGAGGAGGAGAAAGCAGAAGCTTTTGAGATGAATAATAGCCAGTTTGAGAGTATGAAGTTGAATTTTATTTTCTTATTGGAAAAGTTTCAGGATGAAGCTCGTTATGAAAGTTTTACTAGATTTAATGATCCAACGTTGCCTAGGAGAGTTAGGGAAGGATTCTGGGTTACTAGGTTCTTTGGGCGTTTGGATACTCTGTATGTTAGATTTCTTGCCCTACAACCAAAGTATGGTGATGAACGCCAAAGTTTTGTCGCTAGTACTAGACCTATTCTGGATGAATATTTTCAACTGCGTGAAGAATTTTATTCTAATATGATTTTAAATTAGTGTTTTATAAAATTTATTTCCATAATTTTATGAATAAATTTTGTAATATTTATTTATTTGTTGTTTTGTATGCCCGAAAATACTTCTGATCTATTTTATTTTCGTTCTATGGATGGTTTATTCATCCTTGCGCGCGCGTATCCTCATCTGGCGTGCTCACAGAGTTCTAATGTTTTCTGGATTTGGTTTTACTTTTAGTTTGTTAGCATATATTTAAAAAGAATGGCTGTAAGCGAAACTGTTAGATTAATTTGGGAGGATTTGACTAACGTCATGAGGAATGCACATAGATATCTGCAAATGAGGGTTGAAACCTCTGACCCTACCGTTGATAGACAGGAGGTGGTTAGACTAATGGGTGTTCAAGAAACTTTAGTCGCAAGGGTCTTGCTCTGTCGGCCTTTGCCAGGAGAAACTGAGGCTGTTCAACTTGCTAAGTTGAGATCTGTAGAAGATGATGTAGAGTTTCACCAGCTCCGAGTTTTTCATGTTTAATCAAATTATTTGTGTTTCAAATATACATTAATAAATGTGAAAATTATTTATCTATTTTATTTTATATGGTATTTTCTAAGATTTGTTTTGTTTTAATAATTTTGCCGCCTTTTTTATTGTCTAGCTGCCCGCAGCTGATATGGAGATTAGTTATTATTTTAATCGGTTTAAAAAGGGGTGTTTTTTATTTCTCCAGGTGTGGTAGCTATTAAACCTTTGTTATTTGGCGCGTTTAATTTGCGCGTGAATTGGTTTATCTTTGTATTTTAATTGATGTTTTGCTTGGTTGTTTGGTTTTATTTTAGTTGTGTTTGGTTGCTTATTGAGAAAATGTCTACATTTGCTAGTCGCGAGGCTCTAAAAGTTATTTATGGCGATTTTACTAGAAATATAGCCAAGCTTATGGCGGGTTTACAAAACGGCGAATTCGGAGATTTAGCTTCTCAGATTGATCGCAATAATTTTAGAAGAGAGTTGTTGGATCTAGAATTTGAGTGGGTCAACCGTTTTACACCAGATGATTCTAAGCCTGCTACTTTTGGGGATGATTTTGTCGAAAATTCGAATGATTACATTGCGTATATCCGTCGAAGATTCGATTCAATTTCCAACAGGATCTGTGAGAAAACCAGCGGCAGCTTTCCTTGATTTTGAAATATTGTTTTTAATGTTTCCAAATTAATTTTTCAATAAATTGTGGAAAATTATTTTTTATTTGTTTTAAACGGCGTAGTAATTTATTAATAATTGTTATTAAAGGTTAGATTTATTTTATATTGTAAAATTTGTATTGGAAAGAATTGTAAGGTTAGGCTTGCCGCTGTAATTTAGCGCACTATTATGCATCATTTTGTTATCCAATAGAAATTTGTTAATGGCAGGTTAATGAGGTTTACTCGTGAGCTTGATTCGTATCCCTAGCTTTACGCACCTGGTTATTTTGGTATAAAAATGAATGGTTATTTGGTGTTTGAGTCATTTATATATTCTGTTTGAAAGATGTCGTTTGCAGAAAATGTGCTGGCAAATTCCCAAGCCTTACTTGTAAATGATTTTAATTTCGATAATTTGCAGACTCATATTAAGATTTTATTGGATAAAGTGTTGGATGAAGTTAAATACGAGAGTGTGACCAGGCTCAACAATCCTGAATTGCCTATGAGAGTTAGGGATGGTTTCCTTACTGGATTTCATGCACGTTTGGAACGCCTATATAGTGTCTTTCTCTCCCAATATCCCAGCTATGGTGACGATCGCGAGACCTTTGTCTTTCGCATGAGATCTATTATTGATGAATATTTACGACTACGCGAAGAATTTTTTATCAATATGATTATAAATTAATTTGTTACCTTTTTGTTAATAAAGATTGTATTTTATATGTTTGTATTGTTCTTAATGTTTTTCAATAGATTATGGAAAATTGTTTTTTTATTTGTTATGTTTTGTTAATTTGTGAGGTTTTAATTTAATTTATTTTCATTTGGTTATTTTGTTTGAGCTGATTTTGAAGTTGTCCTAATTGTGCGCAGTGTTGTTGCCATGTTTTGTCCTTGAAAAATTTGTTCTAATTGGTTGGGGGTGTTACTTTAAAAGAGGTGATTATTTTTTATTTTTTACCTGTGGCTGGGTTTAGTTGTATTTGTGACGTTGGTTTGGAAAGTCTGGCTATGAGTTCTACCGTTGATTTTAATTTACTATGTTCTAACTATGAATCTGAAGTGCAGTGTTGGATTTCGAATATAGAAAAAGGAATTTATGCGGATAAAAGTACTGAAGATGAGAGATTTTGGCTTCGGATGGAGCTTTATGATGTTCTGTGTATGATATTGAAATATCGGCCTTATTCATTTGAGGATGTGTTTATCGTGAAAGGAAGAATGTTGTCATTAACCATAATGCTACGTGGATATTTAAGAAGAATTAAGGAGAAGACTAACTGTTCCATCTGCACTACTAGTTGTGAGACATGTTCTCTAGTTTGATTGGAATTCTCTATTTTTTAAAATGTATTTATTTGTTTTAATTTGTTTTTTAAATAAATTAATCAATTATTTATTTAATTAGTGTTTTTTGTTTATTTAGTTTAATATTTGTTATTTGTGTGTACTCGTTATTTAATTTTGACCTATCTTGGAAATGATTTTCCTTGTTTTTTTATTTTTGGTGTTTTCTTGGTTTTCCTTTGGGGAAAAGAGAATTTTATTTGAGAGAGAAAGAATTAGGGGTGGGGGTCTAAGTCATTTATATTTTATTGTGTTTAGTTGTTACCGGACTTTTTAATCCATGATTTGCTCTTCAGTTTACCGTTTATTATTGGTTTTACGAGGTGTTTTGAAGAGAGAAGTTAGAGCGCTCTGCGCTTTGTGTGTCTAGGGGTTTTTTACCTCCCCTTTTTTGGGTTAATTTGAGAGATTAAGCTAGCTTGGTTTGCGTGTGTGTGTTATTTTATTTGTACTTTCACTTTCGTTTTTTAGCGCGAGTGTGTGTGTGTGTTGTTTTGTACTATGGTGTGTGTGTGTGGCACTGTGTCTATGTGAATGTGTGTGTTTAAACTGTATTACTTGTACTTTCCTTCCAGCTGGCTGGCGTGTGTGTGTGTAACCTATTGGTTGAAGCATAGGTGTGTGTGTCTTTTGCAAGTTGGCGCGTATGAAATAATGCAAGTTGTTTCCTTTGCTTTTCAATCTTATTTAATATATTATTTTCGCTACTTTATGAATATTATTCCCTTGATTTTAAATACATATAAAAATTAAATAATATTAACAAGGTTTTTTGGGTGAATATTTATATTTTAATCCTGATTTTTTAAAAATATGATTACAAACAATATAAATCAATTTTCGTATCAATTATTTTCTTAAATGCGTCTGCTAATGTTTTAATGGACTGTTTAATATTTTATTTGACATCTTAATGAAATTTTAATTTACATTAAATCGGGCATAAGCATAATATTATTTATGTGAACGGTTTCTTTCGTTCCAGCCTCTGGGTGGGAAACGCTCGAACTCCTCCCACAGGCCCTTAACACGGTAGAAGTAATCGTCCGTGTCCTCGGCCTTGCGTATCATTTTTTCTACGGCTTGTTGTTGTTTTTCATATTTTTGTGCTCCTATTATCTCATATAGTGACTTTAACTCCCCTGCCCGTCTCATAGCCTTTGCTAATCTGGCCCTTAGGATCTTATTAGTGGCCCAGATTAACATAGTCTGAAGATCTTCTATGCAATAATTGATGAATAGCAAGTACAAGTCGACATATTGGCGAGTCATATCGCTAGTCATATTATAGCAAAGATGAACTGAGATAGGCCTGGTAGGTATCATCCTATTGAGAAAATAGAAGCAATTACACCGATAAGGATGCATACTAAGAAAACAATATTCTGAAAATTGATCATTACTGCATGTTATAAATATTTTCCCATTAATTATTACTATAGAAGTCTATTACATTTGTTGAAATAAGTTTTTCTTTAAAGGAAAGACAAGGCGGCGGACGTTATTTCCTCAGATTATAAAATCTTGCCTTAGTCTTTTTACTGTAAGTTTTAAAACATAAGAAACTTCTATTTTATTACTATATAGTTTTAATAATTGATAAAACTAAAAATGTTGTAACACTATGTTTAAAAGGCTTTGACTAACTGAACCCTTTGTTGCTTGGTTTTCAGGTCTTTGAACTCACAAAGTACCTAGTTTTCAGGAATGTAGGAATATTTTTTAAAAGTCTTTTCTTATTTATTCTAATAAATTATCTTTCCAAATATTAAAACTATTTTATTGTTTTGTTATAATTTATTTTGGTTTAATTTAAATGTTTTTCTATATTCCTTCATTCCTGTACTCGCTTGGTCTTATACTTTTTATGTTTATTACATTCATGGGAGTGCTTTTTTATTCGCTTTCTCTTTTACTAGGACAGGGAGATATTTTTTAATATTTTTTTGTGTTTGTTCTAATTTTTTATTTGTTTTCAGGTGATGTTGTCCTGGAGTGCTATGAGCCTTTGTCTAACTAAACGCCGTTTGTTACGTCAAATCTCCAGTCTTAACAATCAGCTTAGTGATATTGTTGTAGAGCATCGTGGTACTATTCAGCGCATGTCTCATGAGAATGACTTATTGAAAGGCCGATTAAGTTTCTTAGCGCTTAGGTACCATGATGCTCTGCTGGAGGTTAGTAGCTGGCCCCAACACCTCAGAGAGATTACTGATACTCGGATTAGAGGTGCCGAGACAAGAAACTTTGGACCGCTTTCCTCTCATTTCGTGGTTATGGAGAACGAAGGACGTGAAAGTGCCGAGCCCATATATGCTGCTTTAGATTTTTCGGGCTCGGCCGCTGGTGTGGCGGTGACCGGTCTTGTTACCGCCGCCCAGCAGGGAGTTGAGGAGAGAGGGTTTTTTGATAGTGTCTCCATATCTGAAGTCGAGGAAATTGATCGGGTAAGTTTTTTATTTTGTTTTACTTTGTCTCTTAGCTCTCATTTAATAATTATGTTTCTTTTGGTAATCTTTTAAAGTATTTGTTCATTTTACTGACTTCATTGAATCTTTCAATGTCGTCAATAGTGATGAGCCTAAAATGCTTCGCTATTTTGGGGGGTAGTTGATAATTTCCAATCAATTCTGTCTTAATCACTTTTAACTGTGTCGGATTTACTCTCGCTATAGCCGTTGATACTATGTTTTCTATTGTAATAAGTGTTTTTCCCACATGTCTTACTTTATAAACATATAGGTCAAATAATGGTTTATTTTTATGAAATACGTGTCCTTTTTGTGCGTCTTTTTTGAGTAGCACAAATTGGTTAATTTTTATTTTATGTGGATATCTATATTGATTTAATTTCTTAATTTTCTTTTCTTGTCTTTTTATAATTACTTCTCTTGTTTCGTCATGTAAGCTTTTGAATGGTTTTTGAAATTCTTCAAACCTTGTTTCTAATGATTTTTCATCAAAGCTAAATTGAGGCTTAAATAAATCGTCTGTTTGAGTTATCCCTCCCTCGAAACCGTACAGACTTAACCAGTGTAAGTTGTACGGTGAGAGGGAGGTTCCTATCAGTTTCATTGTATTTACAATATGGATTTGTGTGCTTAACGCAGTTTTGATCTTTATACTTCCTGCATGGGCCCTAGCTATTCTTATTAAGTTTTGGACTATTTTGATACGGTTCTCTATATTTCCGCGACTTGCGGATTTATAGGGAGCCGAATCTAAAAATCTAGCCCCTAATTGTCTCAGTAGTTCTGTATTATTCTGGTTTTTTAGATTTGTTCCATTGTCACACCATATAAATCTGACTTGTCCATGAATCATAATATAATTAGCTAGGCCCATTTCAACACTTTTTTGTTTAAGATTTGGCAGGAAGTATAAAGTAAGATACTGTGTTGCCACATCCATCGCGACTAAGATTCCTGCGATATTTTCTAGTTTCATATCTTTGTTTTCATTTAGTCGCTTTGGAAATTCTAGAATGTCAATAGTAACAATATTGTTTCTATAAAAATTTGCTCTTGTTATTGACGTTTGTTTTTCTAATTTCATATGATTTGCCTTGCTTTTCAGGCAGGTGAAACATAATGATATTTGGGCTGTTATTATTTCAAATAATTTTGACTTATGTTTTACATAGTAGATTGTTTTTATATTATCATATACTTTTTGAATTCCACTATGTATCATATCAGCATGCGTTAGTGCTGCAACATATCCATAAAGTTTAAAAGGCAAAATTAGTTTATTATTATAGTATTTTAAAGAAAATGGGTAAACATCGTTACTCATGCCTTCATTTATTTGTAACATTATAAAGGTTGACTTATTGAATACTCTAAGTCTTTCAAAAGTTGCATTAGCGTTAGGCCTTAATATAATGCTGTCATTTTCCTCGTCTTCTATATGACTGGGAAATTCATTTTCGTTTTCTTTAGAGTTTTCTTGTAGTTTTACTGATTGGTCTAGATAATTTTCTATTATTTCTTTTCGCATGATTTCCCTTTCTTCCCTGGTTGGTTTTTTATTTAATCTGTGTTCTAAAGATCTTAAACTTTTTGCAAGCACTGGTTGATTTGAACTATGTAATATTGAGTTTAAGTCATCATAATTTATTATGTTGTTATCGAAAGTATTTTCTAAGCTGGGGGAAAGTGTGCTTTTATTCATACTTTCTCCCGCATTTGATAATTTATTATCTGGTATTTTAATGTTACTTTCTAATTTTTTTCCTTCAGATTTTTTAGAAAGTTTATCTTTGCTTTCAGGGGTTAAGGGATCATTAATTTCATTGGTTTTATTCTCTGTTATTATTATTTCGTTGTTTTTGCTAACTGTTTTTTCTGATAATTGTTTACTTTCAATTTTCTTAGAAATTTGATTTGTAGTATCTTTCTTCGGAGTATTTATTACCTTTTTTTCTTTATTATTACTTATTATGTCAGTAATAATATGTTGTGGAGTGGGGTATTGTACCTTTATAGGTTTTTTGGTCGGCGTTTTTTCAGGCATTATACTTATCACTTTTTCTTTAATTGCCTTCCCTGTTTTTTTCAACTCCTCATATTTTTTAATAGCTTTGTCCGCCACTCCCCTTGTTATGGCTTGAATATCTACTTGATTATTTTTATTTTCAAACCCTTCTCGGTCACGAGCAATGGGTGTGGGTTCGTAGATTTCAAAATCTTTTCCTATGTATATTGGTTTTATGTTGTCAATTATGAAATTTAGTCTTTCTTTTTGCTCAGGCAGGAGCCTACTTACGAAATCAGCGAGTTGCTCTTTTGTTGATATACTTAAAAATGAAATATATCGTCCTACCCAAAATAATATTTTTTGACTTATCCAATCTAATTTTGACTTTCTATTCTCTATTTTAGTATTTTTTAATATTTTAAAACAAGCAATGTTGTCTGTCAATACTAAAGTTTTTACAGGCTTTATGTCCGTCTCAAAGAAAGTAAGTCCCTCAAATATTGCTAAGATTTCTAGATAGACAATGCCTGTCTGCTCCATAACATTTGGGGCAACTGTCTTTGAGAAGAATCCTAAAATTTTACCTCTGTTTTTTATGTCATTTGTGCCTTTTTTCATTGATTCTTCTATTAGAGAATATATTTCTTTGTCACTTATATCTAGATTTTTGTCTACCTTCTTGTAGATTTTTTCGTTTATTTTAACATCGTCTTTTGAGCCAATATAATAATATATCCCATTATAATGTATTATATTTATTTCAGATGACTCTGTCTGAGAAAATCGACGATGGAGATCTTGGTCAATAAACTTCCCGTCTCTGCATGACTGGTAAGTTAATTTTATTTTTCTTTTGCTGAAAGTCGAAAAAGACATAAATAGGAACATTTGATAAAAAGGACATTCTTGCGGGTATCCCCCAGCCCGCAAAGTATTCATTCTTTCTACGAATAATTTATTTTTCTGTAATTTATCCAATTCTACATTATCTTCTGTTGTTTCAAGAAGATAGGCCAATTCTACATTCATTGTATAATGTATGGAAAAATTTGTTTTCCATTTTTCAAAATCTTCATTCTTGTCAATGTTTAAGAAATTAGAAATTTTATGAAACAATGATAAATAATCTTCATCTTGGTGTATTATACCAATTTCATTTGAATTATTTAAATATGCCTTTATTTTTTCTGGCATTTCTAAAAAGGGGGGGAGATTAACTGGTATTAAGTCCCTTATTTTATATCCTATTAAAGTTGCACCGATTGCGTTCTTAGATGCATCGGTATAGAGCAGTTGAACATCGCAATCGATGGCTGCGTCATTACTAAGGGAATCTTCTAAGAAAATCTTTTTTATGCTTTGGAAATTATACTCGGCTTCTTCATCCCAACTAAAGTTTCTTACTTGTTTATATAAAGCATTCATATGGCCATGTATTGTTAGGGATAAAAGGCTTCTATAGTATTGAAGATTTCCTAAAAAGCTTTGTAGATCTTTTAAGTTTTTTGGTCTGTCTATTTTAGCTATAAATTTCCTTTTCTTATCAGGGATTACAATTTTCCCTTCTCCTATATCGTAACCAAGAACAGTTACTTTTTCCTTGCTTAGATCTACCATAAATTTGCATTTATCTAGATTTAGTTTAAGATTAAGTCTATTTAATCTACTAAGTAGTATATCTAGTTTGGCTAGATGGTCCTCAATGCTTTCTTCTTTCCAAGAAAACATTGAGAGATCATCAAACCAAACTAGAAGTAATTCAATAATTTCTTGTAGACCCATCTTATTTATATGGATGTTGGATAAAATGTAGTGTAAAAGTAAACTAGGTGTCCCTGCATATCCTGTTATAGCACGTTTGAAACGAAAACACCCAAAACTAGTCACTATGTTACTTACACCACTTTCTAAAACTTTATCTGATAATCTTAAGTTATAAAAAGCGTTTTTAATGTCTACAAAAGTGCCATATCGGACATGGGGTAATATTGATTTAAGCGTTTGCATGGGATCCATTGTTATACTACTTACATTATAAGGGATACTTTCATTAACTTGCCTAGCATCTATTATTATGCGGGGGGGAGCTTGCCGGTCTTTTCTCCCTGTAACAAATACTGGAGAACCAAATTGTTGGTCTGGGGGCGAGCATTCTATTATATCCATTTTAATGCAAAGGTCTATAAAATATCTTAAGTGAAGGGTATCTACTAGAGTTAAATTATAAACTTTGGTATTATGGTTAAAGTTTTTTGGACAAGGAAAGTCCATTTCTACATTTGAAGCTCCTATATCAAAATTGTGACTAGCACCCGAGTTATACTTTAGTAATAACTCGGCTACTTTTTGTTTATGATTCTCATTTGTTATATAATCTAATTTTGCTTTAATTTCATCTAATGTTAATGGCGGAGGGGGGAGTGGAGCGGTGATTTCAATCCCTTCTTTGTTATTTATAAACTTATCTTCTACATCTTTTAAGCAAAGAGCGCTATTTTCATCTGCAGAAAATATACTATTTATCTTAAGTTTTGTCTGAATACTTTTATATATTTGGTCCTTTTCAAATATAATAGTCTTAGGCTGGGGTTTTTTCAATTTTTTAGTTTCACTTCAAATGGGAAACTTTCTACTAGTTTGGTTAAATAATTTGCTACTATATTATTTTTTATGTAGTGTTGTAGTATAATAAAAATGGCTGAAACTATAGAACGAAAATTCATTTGTACTACTAGGTCTTTAGATTGCTCATTATTCTGATTTTTTTCGTCCATTGTCTCAACTTTTCTTATAGATCCTATCTTACTTTTTTTAAAACCTTTAATTTTATTAATTGGTTCTTTTTTATTTTCAGGTGTGTAAGGGATTAATCCAAGCAAGAGATCTCCGCTTTTCAAGACAAGATCGTTCTCTCCCACATTCTTTATGGTCACACCGAGAGTCACGCTGTTTTTGCGATCAATTTTATATATTCTATAGTAAATGCTTATATTGTTGTGGTTGCTATGATGAGGTAGGTAGAGTTCTTCTTGACCTTTATTTTTTATACTAAATATTTCCTCTTTTTCCTCCCCTTGACTGAGTTTAATATTGTTGATGTTTACACAATATGGTATTTTAGCTTCTTTAGTTTTTTTCACTGGGTTAAGGTTTATTGTTATTTTTTCCCCTTTAACTTCTAATGAAATATTCATCTTGGTCATAAACGGGCGTCCTAGAAGGCTAATATTATCTTCCTTTAGTATATGAAAGTCAAGGAAAACTTTACCTACGTCGTCAAATATGCATGGTATTTTTTTACAGGATTCAACTTCTATGTTGGCTCCTTCTACCGAATTAAGGCGATATTGTTTGGCACTTTTTAGGAACTTGTATGTGGGGAGCAACTGTTTAAGTAAGTTGGCTGATATACAGTTGACTGCTGCCCCACAATCAAGTTCCGAAATGTGCCTCTGATTGTTTATTAGATAGGGTACCTCGATTTTTTCGAGTACAGAAATGTTTGATTGAATAATTTTGATTTTTAGGCCTTCTTCAATATTATTCAAATCAAACATTTTCTCATTTTTGTTACTGATTGTGCTTATCCACTCACTCAATTTTAACTTCCCATAATTAAAACAGTATAACATAGTGCTTATACCCATTATTAACCATGGCGCAAAGTGACCAAGAGAGTTAATAAGCATTATCAGTAACAAAGTACTAATTAGTGTGTTTTCCTCTAGTTTATTTTTAATCTTTGATTTCATTTTATTGAATATGCTATTATTTTCTGGGTCATTGTTTTCAATGTTTTCCTCTGATTTTTTGTATTGATCTATGTATTGTGTTTCAGAGAACAATGATTGGCTTATGGTTACTGAATTGTCTGGAGTTTGTGCGCTATTCCCTTCAATATTTATTGTACCTTCTAATAAGGTAAATATATCTGTTTCTTTATCAGAGGTTTTGTCTGTTTGTTCGTCATTTAAATTAATATTAGCAACTACGTATGCTAATTTTTCTATTTTTTCTTCTATATTGTCCGTATTATTATTTTCTTCAAATTCTTTAAAGATTTCGCATAAATTGGTTAGATATTCTTCAGAATTTGTACTATTTGTACTTATATTGTCATCATTAATACAGTCCTCTTTGTCTGATAGAATACTAATATCGTCATCGCTATTGTTTATGAATTTTTCTAATTCATCTTTTATTTCCGCTCGACTCATATTACAGTTTTCCATTAGTAAGTCTGTATCATCAATGTCATATTTAAAAATGTCACTTGGCAATTCTTCATTGTCCTCGTTACTATTATCTGTGTTTAATGATTCATTATTCGGATTGTTTTCTATTTTGTTTATATCTATTTGTTCGTCTTCTGATTTTTCATCAGACTGATTTGTTTGGACGTTATTATCATCCATATAAAATGAAGGGGTTATTAGTGATTCGAGACTGCTTGTCCGACTATAATTGGGGGTAGACACGTTACTTGTAGTTATAGAAAACATATCATTAAATTCCTTATCGATTTTATTTACATGAATATTTAATGGTTCTAATATGTTTTCCTCATCAATGTCCGAATTTTCGTCCTTATTTTTTGTTATCTCATGCATTTTTTGATTTAAAATTTCAGTATCTTGTAATTCTTCAAAATTTAAGTTCGTGTTATCTAGACTTTTTTCTACTTGTTCTAATTGGTTTAACTCTATTATGTTATCTATTTTAGGTTGAGACGTTAATTCTGTGTTTGTATCTGGCTCCATGAGTGGAACGTGTTGAATATTATTTAATGGTGAGTTTTTTTCATTTATATTTTCTTGGCGGCAACCGCCGGGCATTTCCCAATAAGTGTCGGACATATTTACTTTATTTACATTAAGTTGGGCTTGTTGGGAGATGCTCGGCTGCCTATCTAGTTTTTTTCTGGGATATTGCAGTGATTTATGGGGTGGTGCCTACGGAATAAACCGTATTTTTCGCACCTCTTGCATGGATCTTGGCAAGGCGTCACCCCTTTAAAAATAGGACAAGTATCGGCAGCGTGGCTGTCCTGATTGCATAAGAGACATTTTAATTGTAGTCTTATAGCTGCTTCCATCCTTTTCTTTTCAACCCAATCCCTATTCTTTTGGCGCTGATCTGGGTCAGGATGTCGCATACAATGTTCCTCCAAATGTGTTTCTTTTGCACAATGAGGGCAAGGGGGGAATATTTTCCTTGGAGGCCTATAGTTTTGATTTTGGACTGGTTTATTTTGGTTTTCATTTGTGTCCACCTTTTTATCTTCAGTTATAGGCATTTGTTTAACTGGTTTTGGGTTAGACTTATTTTCCTTTTTTCCCTGTATTTGACCTATATTTGCCTTATTTTCGGGCCTTTCTTTATTTCTCCTTTTCCTTTCAATGGCTTGGTCAAAGAAAATTTTGTTAACACTAAACCAGTTTAGAATAACTTCAAGGTTGCAGTCTGGGGTGTTAGTTGCAGTTATAAAACTACTTTGCAAGTTACTAGGGATAAGATAATTATTCACTTTTTCCCTTAGCTTACTCATTTGAGCCTCTGGTGTCTGTCCAGTCTTTTTTAGCCACGCTGCCAAATTTATGGAACAAACATTAGGGCGATCCTCATCTTTAGGGGTGAATTTGTATGTATGGAACTTTTTCTCATAGTCCGAAGACGTAAGTAATTCACCTCCTATTGTTGTGATAATTTTGGTCACAAATTCAGTCCCTTTTAAGCTATTAGGATCTATTTCTAATTGGTCCATTTTATTTCGGGCCTCTGGGCTGAAATAATGAGCCAGAAGATTATTGTATGTTGAGTGTGTAAAAGGCCTTTTAAAGTCATTTATATATGAAAAGGATCCTACAAAGAGTATAGGATTAGTAGCTTCAGAAAAGGTGTTCGGTATCTTACCGAGCACCTTTATCTCTTTGCTAATTCTATAATGATCACATGGTCCTTTAACTAGTGATTTAGGCACAAGTTTTATAATTTTCTTTATATTAAGGTCTACAGCTGAGTGTGCGGATGATAGTAACTGCTTGAGTTGGTGGACCTGACTGTCTGATAATTCTAATTGTTTTAAAAGGTTGGTGTTTTTCTCAGCTTTATTTTTATAGCCGTAGGAGCGTTCGTCATCGCTTGACGAACTGTTTTCTGACGAACTACTAGACCAATAATGTTTATCCTTTTTATTTTTTCTGTCTTTTTTTCTGTCATTGTCACTGTCTGTGCTACTATCGTCGCTGCTATCTCCGTGACCTTTTCTTTCTCTTTGTTTGTTTTCTCTTTTTTTATTGCCTTTTTTATCTTTTTTGTCGTTTTTGTCATTTTTGTCATTTTTGTCATTTTTGTCATTTTTGTCATTTTTGTCATTTTTGCGGCGTTTGTCATTGTCCTTTCCACGTTGGTCCTTGCCGTGGTTTTTGTATTTTGTGTCTTGTCTGTCATTATCTGTTGTGTCATCTGTATCACTTCTGTCATTTTTGTGATACTTTTTTGTTTTTGTCTGTCTGACAGTTTCAGACTCACTGTCAGATGAATCACTGCTGTATGTGTCATATTTTGTTTGTTGCTTTTTTGTCTTGTTAGTTCTTTTTCTTTTATAGCTGCTGTCTGTATCTGACTGGTCACTAGGATCTTTATTGTGACTTTTTTTGTTTTTGCCTTTTTTATCTATTTTAGTTCTCTCATCTACGTCAGTTGCGTCATATTCAAATTCTGTGTAGTCTGATGGTAGGCCTCTAGCTTTTGGATATGAGTCAATGTCGTTTGGGATATTTTCTTTGATTGGTCTATTAGTTTTGTCTAGTTTTTCTTCCTTAATACGCGGAGGGGCTACTGGCCTATTCTCCTTGTGTACATCGGCTTGTACTGTAATATTTTGTGTCCTGCTTTTTAATTTGTTAAATAGCGACATTGCGGTAGCGGAATTTATTTTTTGACGAGACTCAGCTCTCTCAAGATATTGTATATCTCCGTCAAAATCGTTTGCACGGAGATATATTTCGCTACCGCTGGAATGTGCGTATTCTGGGTTAAATGGATATTGGTTAAAGGGATGATCTTCAATATATAGATCATCATCCAATGATTGTATATGATCTCTAACTTTGCTTGTCATTATAATTTTATTTTATTTTAGGTGTTGCTGTGTGATTATGTTGCCAGAGGCTGCCTTTGTCTGGGCCCTGACCTTCTTTCTACTTTATGTTGCCTTAGCTGTCCGTTTTGTTATAATGATCTGGTTCTATTTTGAATATTTATTGGTAAGTTTATATATAATTTACATCTGTATCCTACATTACTATTATTTTCTCGTTTTGGTCCTTTTGTGAGAATAGAATAGTAATTCCGGGGAGGTATTCACTTTTTTATCTATTTGGAAAAAATAGGTAAAAATGTGAAAAAATTGTATTTTGAAACAGCCTAATGTGTTATTCAAGTAAATAGGCCTTTTTTACTCAATTATATTAGCTAGTTCCAAAATATCCCCCTCTGGAAAAAAAATTTCTATTATTACTATGGTTACTTACTTTGATCGGGTGATGATGAAACCGGTAACGGAACCACTTCTGGGACGTCTCGCTGGTCCCGAGGAGCTAGATTTGTTAGTGTCACCTAGCTACAACTCTCACTTACTCGTAGATACAGCAGATTTAACCGTCCCGTCAGAAATATCAATGTATTTTTTAACCCTTTTGTACCATGTCCTAAATTTTAGGTCAGATTGAGACTAAGTTATTTATACTTTTTACACTTAGAGTCAGTCCGCCCTAAAACTATCAGTTTTCCTACTCAAGTTCTACTGCCAACCCTTATCCCTGGCCTTCAAAGTTTATTAAACAATATGTTAGGACGTTATTTCCTCTGGCCTGGGTTTTAACCCAGACGTATGTTTAATAAGCCAAAAGCGGAGGACATTCTGCTTTACATATTTATTAACAATATTGGGATTAAACCCTAAGATTAAATAAAAAGAAAAAATTCCATTTAAGTTTCAGTATTTTATTTACAGTTCTAAAATTCCAATTTAATTATTAAAGACTATTTTATTACAGGTTTTGTTGCTGTACGAGTTTACATCACAGAGGAACGGGCTTGCTGCAAGATTTAGAAACTGAACCTGAGATAGTGGTACCCTGAAAACTGATGATGTCTTCCCTTGTCTTCTCATATTTATAGACACAGTCAGTGAAAGTTTTTAATATGTGGAAGGTGAGCTAACCCTTTTTGTGATATATACCCGAACAATACAGTGAGAATTTTATAGTCAGTGTCCCATAGAGTAGTGGTTAGCGCACTACGCTGTGGTTGGGAAAATCCGAGTTCAAGCCCCCTCATAGATATTGTACTTGGATGACAAATGCTGTTGCAATTTGTCAGTATATAATCACGCAACCTTCCCTGTGATGCCCTTAGGTTGTAAAGAGGGAGATTTGTAGGAAGTTAGGATCCTACCTATCAAGCAACTGTAATCGTGCTTTCCCTCGTCCATGCTCCTCATTCATATGAGAGTGCCATTAATTAGGGTGGCTTAATATGGAACACCTGCCAAAACTCTAGGCCAGGGTGATGTAATAATTGAGTAGCTTCCACGAGAATTGCGGGTCAGCTTGTAATGTAACATAGAATACACTCAGCTGTGCGCGAAGCTTACCAATCTATGATTGGTCAAAGGATTCTCACCTCCAATCTCCTCGTGCATCTGAATCCTAACTTCAGAGAATCAAGGCTACATACATACATACAGAATTTTATAGTAAATATTAGCAAAAATCACACATTTTATAGAAAAAATATTTAACATACACTATATCATTACTAATATTTTAAAATTATTAGTTTATCTAAAATAATATCTAAAATGTTATCATTTTATTTTACATGTTAAAATCACAAATTTTGATAATCTATTTTTATTTGATTGTTATACAAATTTATTGATAATTGATATAAGTTTATAACTATCCATTTTCCAAAGATGAAAAATACACTTTTTGTGGTAAATTTGTTGTTTTATGGAAACGTTTATCAAAGTAGAAAGTGTGTTTGTCTGTACATTGCAATATGATTTTGTTTGCGCAAAAATAGAAGGTTGTAGCGCGTTTTATTCTAACTAGGCCATTTTAACATATCTGGATAAAACTGGATATAGAAACTGGATAGAGCGAATGTTTTATTTAAATGATTTTCATGTATGTTAAAGTGGAGTGTTCGTCCGAGTCTTTGTTATGTTGGGTGATTTTGTTTTACTTATGTTTTTAGGCCCAGTGAACAAAGACAGGGTCGAGTTCCACGGATTTTACTACTTTATTACTGTTATTTTATAACTTTCTCTTTTTCATAAAGGTCAAGGAAAAGTACTTGTTATTTTATAAAATAATTCTTAGAAACTGTTTTTTGGGTCATATATGACCCATACCCTTTACAAAAAATATGCACTATAACCTAAAATTGCAATATATTCAGTAAATATATGGGAGAAAAAAAGACAGCAAGAGGGAGAAAGAGAGAGAGAGCGTGTGAGAAAGGAAAAAAGAAATGGATATATAGAATGATATTTATTTCTGTATTGTAACAGTGGCGTATTAGAAGTATGTGTTTGAACCAACAAAAAATATTTTTAATCAATTTTAATTTTGAAATAAAAGCATTTAGATAGCAAATTCATTATTGACAAATATACAAATGTATTATACCTTTGGAGTAGCTTTGATACTAAATAGATATTAGTTATTTCTTGCATCGTATTATAAACAGCTTACCGCGGATTTAAAATGTAGAATTATAAGATCAAATCCAGTTTTTTAGCCCCTAGGTGCTAGACATAGTTTTTTTTTTTGTATGGATGTGAACCGGTTCTAATTCACCGGATATGTTAAACGGTTTTGAATGAATAAGAGAAAATATATTCTACTATTTTTAAAAAAGAATAAAATTACCCCTCCCACATTTAAAGTTTTAGTATGCCTTGCCATATATTGCACTAGTCATTATAGGAAATAACATTACTATTGCATTTAAAATTGACAACTATACTTACTTTATACTACTGTACAATATTTAAAGTAATTTTTCCTCTAAGTTTTGATTTTAAATAAAAATTGCATTTAAACTTAAGTATTAAGTTTAAATTAAATCTAAATTAGAACTTTAAGTTTTAGACTATCAAGTAACTATACAAAGAAAAACTTTAACAAATCAAATCAAAGGAACTTTTTTACCAGTAGCTTTAATTTAAAACCATCTACTTGTTTATTCAAAATTTACTAAAATTGATTGATATTACCTGTCAAAATTGAAATTAAAGCTGTTTTACTATGGTCAATAGTATAAGAAGGCTGCTCTAATGAAACAAGGATAACAACATCCATAAAAGCGAAGCGAAACGGTAGGATAGACGAACATTAACTTTTGTAGAGTGTTAGAGCTGAATATGCAAAATATAAGTATAAAAGTTTTGACAAATTATACGTAAAATTGTTGCAAAACTTCTTAAATACAGAATACTGTTCAAGAACATACTTACATTTTTTAGGACTTGATAATAGAGATGTTTCGCTTATGATATTGTACCTTGTTATAATTGGAATCAGTTCTCCATAAATCAAATCAAACGGATCATTATATCACATAAAAATTTGTTGTTAAAAATCAGCATGTTTAAACTGGACGTAAGGACATTTTGGTAACGATTATAGAGTTGATATGCTTTCTAAATCGTACCTAACATCTACTGGATTCATCATGCAAAGTTTGAATTCGATAGACAATTCTAACATGCCAAAGTAAACGAAAAAAGCAAACCGTTACGGACGGACCGACCCTAATTATAGAAAAGCTTTACTTTTAAAAACAATTTACTTCTACTGTTTTCAGTGTAGTTATATAATTATGAATATTGGACAAGTTTATGTAAAGGAATATGTCCAGTATGAGGTATTTGGAATTCTGAATATCAAAATATAGACAAGACAAGGATATTTTTTTCCTAAAGTAGTGAAGTATGAATTATTAGATTTAATTTTTTTTAAAGAAGGTTTATTATATAGTGTTTTACTTAATTTAAATTGAAGTTATACTCGAAAATAGTACTACAATTTTCATGACAGCTTTGTACTGGATGATGTGTTGAACCTAAGCTAACTATCCTAGATAACTGTACTTTTTATCCACTTGTTCAAAATGTATAGGGTAATAATTATATTTTAATACTAATTTTAACCTTTTATTATATAAGTAAATTGATTAATTATATGTTTGTAGGTAGAGACAGATCTTACTTAATTAAAGATTAGCTATGCAATCAGTATCATGTAAAAAGATACCCATAGGAAAATCTCTTTAATTATTTATTTTTATGTTTTTTACGGCTTTTAAATCTTACCTGTGCTAAACTTACAAAAAGATACCTTTAAAGTTTTGAATAGGTAAAAGAATGTTTTTTTTACTTAGTTTTTATATTTTTCTTTAAATTTTTTATATATATCTATTACCACTCTCTTTAATAAGTGCACCATGATACCTTTGAAAACAATATTGGAAATTTGTCAAATTAAATTTTGATGAAAATGCACACTAACAGTTTATTTGTTTTTCAAAGGCCAAGTCATTGTGTAATCTTTATTGAATCATTGAGTTTTTCAGGTTGTAAATACAATTAATTAGTAAATATAAAATAAGTATTTATTGTTAAGTTGGATATCTAGCGTAAAAGTTGTCTAATGTACTAATTTTTCAATTCTTACCAATTTTGATATTAAAAGTTGGGTATCTCAACCTAAAATTTTCAGGTCACAAGGACAAAACATTGTCTTTTAGCTGCAAAGTATTCAAAATGATCAATAAGTGTTAGTTAACTGGCATAACATTATTTTTAAAATAATCTCAAATAGTTATTTTTATATCATCAGACAAATAATGCAAGTCTATACTTTTCAGCAAATAAAATTGTAGAGTTGCTTCACAACTAATAAAACAATGCATTGCAGCAAAAGCACACATAACCACACATAAAAACTACAATTCTGTAAATAATTTAGATTTAAGAAGGAATTCTTCAGTAGTATATAGAAAATACATTCAGGATAGTAGATAATACTTAGAACATGATGATTGGATTTTAAAAAGTTGATTCTTTTTCATTTTTACTTTGATCTAGTCTAAAAGCACATTTAAACAAAATCTTAAAATTAATTGTATATGATACTTTAAATGACAAAACTTTTAACCCTTTTTAGTGTCGTTTTCTACAAAGAACAATTTATACATTTTGAAAAGTCAGATATTCTAGAAATATTGTTTGACTAGTCTAAACCTACTAATTCATTTATCCAGAAATGTTGGTTGCAGTTACGCCTATGTTTTCTTTGCTGCAAAGCACTGGTTTATGTTCTCATAAATTATAAATATTTTTTCTAGGTTTCCAATACTGTTTTATTTTCTTCTTTATTAGGAGTTAATAATTTTAAATACTTTTGTTTGATATTAAAAGTAAACTTTCAAAAATACAGTGCATGCACTTCCAACAATTAAATATTCTAATGATGATTGTTGCCCTTGTCAATAAAAGTTTAGAGATGACAATTCTCTATTTTATTAGAAACAGATTTTAACTTTGGAAAAAGTTTGGACATTATCCTAATCACTTCAAATAAACCATTGCCAATTTATATTTTTGTTGTTAAGTTATAAAATTGTTTTTACCTACATTTTTTTAGTTATATTGTAATTATCGCCAAGAATTTTTTAAAAAAGTATAAAATAAAATATTAGAATGTAATACTATTTAACTAAAGTGGAAAAGGAATTGCAAAGTTCTAAATCTCTGCCATCTATCCAAAACTTTGACATAAATTTCTTTTCCGATATTATAAAACTAAGAGATTATACAATTGAAACCAAAACTTTTCCTATCATCTACCCGGCCTAACTTTGTAATGAAAATTTCCAGAGTTTGATAAATATTTTTCCAAGTAGTAAAGCTAGCTTTAACTATTCTATCTTCTTTCTCTAAATCTGTATTTATTCAATGGAAATACTCCTTGGTTATGTTGAATATGTCTTAATTAGTTAACTTTGTATTTCTTGAAAAACAATTTAATTTGTTAAAGCTTGAATGTTTGAAACAAAGTTTAGACTTGTGTACTAAATGCATTAATATTAGACATTGCAAGTAGACTGGCTGTTTACACATTAGACTAGGAGAAGTTAGACTGACTAACAATGAAGTTGCATTAAATTAAAAGTAACATTTTAATAATTTTAGTATTTTATTGTTAATTTATGATTACCATTCCTTGTATCTAAATATTAATAAATCATTTTTAGCTGCTGCCTTGGGAATCTTAATACAAAATTGTAAATTTTTTTTGATAAATTGCATTATATATTAAGTAAGGTCTGCAACTAAGTGAGGTGTTTGCCAAGTTTAGACAAATCTGACTAATTAAGATTTAGATGCATTCATTTTCCCCATGTACCAAATCATTAGATCATGTCCAAGGATAAATAATGCAGGTTGCATAGTTAAGAACTATTCAGGCTAATTCATTGTCAACTTCTTAACACTGTTTATCACCCAAAGGTCACAAAAAGTCAAAACATAAGTTTAAGGATATGACATTATTATGCAAGATACATTTCTTTTAATTAAAAGAGATTTTTTTAATGAAATAGGTTCTTGATAGAAAATTCTGTTTGCAAGAATTTGATCTTCTCTTTTCTTGAGTATAAGTTTTATTTCAAGGAATTATGAACAAATGTTTTACCAAAGTTACAACTTCAAATTTTTATGTTACTACAATACACCCAATACTTTCTACAAGAAAAATGATTCATTTGTCATCTAAGATAAAGAATTATTAAAGAGTTAATAGTATCAGAGCATAGTTAAATCATAGGATACAAAGTAAGGGTTAAATGTTTCTTTGCTGTTTTATAAAAAGATTGTTAAAATTCTCTTATGGAATTTAAAATCCCAAAGCATGCATGTAAGTATGTAGGTTTTATATACATATATGTACTAGGTAAAGTCTGCAAGGAATTAGGTTTATGCCAATATTAGAAAATGCTTATTTTGTAACTTGTTTCTTTTTTAAATTTAACACTGAAATTTCCAGAGAAAAGGTATTCCATGAAACCATAAGATCTCAATTTAAACAGTCAAATAAAGTACATGAGTAAAATACCTTTTCGGCATTTGATTGTAGGACCTTGTTTTTAAATCTTGATTGCTTTAGATTTTGCAAAAAAATACTTCCCCCTTTTTGTAATCAAATGCAGTACCTTATTTGAACTAACTGAAACCAATCTCCAAACAAACACCATGTAACATTGTACACTTAAAATACCCCTATAGGTTATGATATTACAAATATCTGTCACAAGTCTGAACTGTAAAAATGTGGTCAAGTAAATATTTAAATAAATACCCACCACACATGCAAAACTTATGTAGATCCCCAAGGTTGTTTATCAAAATATCAAGGTTATAAGCCAGGGTATACCATACACAATTTTTTTCTTAACTGTTTCAAGCTATAAAAGTATTTTTTGAAGAACAAACGTTTTGGTTTTTAAAGGAAAGAATGAGCTGAAGTCCAATAAAATTAGTATTAATATTACTTTAATTGTATTTTGAAGTGTGTTCACATTTCACTGTTTATCTGTTTTTTTTTGTAATGTTATTCACACCTTGAAATATTGTCATTCTTTTTTTACATACCTAAATTTTCCTAAATTTGTATTTAGGCTACATAAACCATGTATATAACATACCTTTAACAAACAATCTTCCTACAAATAAGCAAAAAAATACTGTTTTTCTTTCGTTGTTGACCTTTGGCTTCAACCATTTTTTATGGGTAACACTTATCTTTAACGAAAGGAAATAAGGTTTGTTTGTAATGAAGATATTGTTCCACTATTTTTTAGGTATCACTACAGGGCAGGATTTTGGCTATTTTGAGGGGTTGGGGATCTCCTACGCCATACCTTCTCTATAAAAAAAGATATACTTCGGTGTAAAGCTTTCCTTACTCTTGTTAAACTAAACCCCTCGAAGATATGGGGAAACAGTAAGTCTCTTATTTTTTCTCGTATATTTGAAGAAACTTTAAGAAGCATGTGTATGAAAACATACGTTTGTATGTTATGTTTTGGTCATTCTTCAAAAAAATAAATGCACTTTTTTCATTCAGATGTGTATTTTTATAGCGTAGTTACACTTTAGTCGGTATTATTTCTGTATGTCCGAATGACCATCACCAGAAAAAAACAGGGGAAAAGTTCTAAGACTGAAACTTTTGATAAAAAAGAACTCGTTTTACTTCTTTTTGTTACTAACCAAAACTTTGTTGTATAATTATCGTAAAACTACTGTTTGCTTTACTTCTTGTTTCATAGCTTGTAAATTCACCGCTGCAACGGACAAAAATTTTCCTTGTATCACATATATGAATATATACAAATAAGGCTTGACCTAACTATACATAAATGTTCCTTTTAAAAGTATATTTTCATTAGAAATAGAACTATGAAAAAAAAGACAACGTTAATGTTATTACCAATTAAGGCAGCAATCTGTTTTCCTGATCTTTTGACATTGTGGGGCGGATAATGAGTTGTGCCTGTTTTTGAGTCCAAGCAATCTCTATTCTGATTCTAACAAAATTTAGGGAAAGAAGGGACATTGGACTATAATTTGTAGTGTTCTCCAAAGTTTTGTAATTACGTTCTCTCATTCGTTGGTTCAAACTTTAAGTGCTTTTACTAAATATTGATTGGTAGGTAAAAAAGCAGTGGTTTATAGAGTATATTTTCTGCTAATAACAAAATATCACTGACAAAACTTTTTATTTATTTTACATAATAAAATAATGATAACAATTGAAAATCTAATCACTTGAGAAATATTATGTGAAATTAGAAATAACAAATCTCTAGAAATGTTTCTTTTCTTTAGGCAGTCTCATAAACACTCAAATTTCACAATGGTGTTCATTAAAAACACATAATTTTTATATAGATTTGTATAGCCAATATAAATTCCAGTGTTTTTTTTTATAAGTAAGCATTTTCTTATAAAATTATGAAACCATTACAAAAGGGAGTTAAATTCTTAAAGCACAATTACAAATATATAAACACAAATGGCCATGTCATTCTTAAAATTTACGACTTTAACATGTAAAACCTTTAAAAATATGGTTATATCTTTTAAAGCATGACTGATAGACAAACGTACAAAACAATGTATAGACTAGATGTGCATATGTCATGGGAATCTTCACTGAAAATTTCAGCTGTCTATCTTCAATAGAATCTAAGAGAAAGCTGACCGACTGACAGACAGACACAGTTAGTTATAAAGTAGCTTTGCTTCTAACACTTTGCACTGTACTGCATCCTAAAGATACATTAGCATATTTTTAAGATATTGTTGTATTGTAGAAATACCAAAATTATAGGCATCACCTATCGTTTAGTATTGGATTTAATATACCTTAGATCTTACACTAGATTTTCATGTACTATAATAAAGTGAACTCTGTAGCGGGTTAAAATAATAATCTCCCCCATCCCCTCCTTTACCCATCCTCTCCCCTCCTACCGGATAAACGGCCCGACCAATAAATGCGAGGTGATATTGCAACCTAAATTGACGACAATTTTTCTTCTGTCATAATATCCATGTGTATTCTACATTCATTTGTTTAGTATTGATGGTTAGATGAAGATTATTGGTCTATCTTTGCGGTTTTGTTAACCTTAGACTAGTTGCATGCAATAGAGTGGAAATAATACTGTTATGTAATAAAGTGTTTCATATTTTATAAGCCTTTAAGTATATTTTATATTTATATTTGTTATACTAGTACCCAAAGTTTTATAAACTCTTTTGAAATGTTGGCATAAAGTAAATGGAGAAAGTCACTCAAAACTCAGACATGTGACGTCATAAAATTGAGTGATTATCAATCTCTTTTTAGGGGTTTTCTTTCCCATCTCATCTCCTTTATTTTTATTTTTACATGTCTAATTTTTTAGTGACTTTCTCAATTCTCGGCAATTAAGTACTTTTATTAAATCTTAATTGTTTAACTTTCAACCAAAAAGTTTTAATTCAAAGGAGGGGTAATTTTGTTTATAAACATTTGGAATGTTTATTAATTTGTCATGCTTAGTCATATCCTTTAAAATACCTGTGATAAGCACTATTAGAGAACATAAAAATGTAATTATGATATAATTGCAAATATAGACATAGATAATGTGTCAGTTATGGCCACTTTTTATAATGCTATATAGTCGACGCCAATCAAATGTTGGGTAAAATGTAGAAATACATAGATATGGATATTGGTATTGATTGATGGTTTAAAATGGTCCCTTCACAGTCATTATTATATCTTGGGTATAAACAGTGACATAGACAAATTTATAGTGGTTTTAATTAACTTAAGTCATGCATTGTTTACATGAGGCCATTTTTCAGAGTATATAAGAATGTTTGAGCTTAAATATTTCCGTCGGTTGAACACCAGCGGCTAAGACCAGGGGCCTTTAGGGGCACTTTGATGAAGGAGGGAGGGGAGAACCAACTCTTCACTTTTAGAGGAGATTTCTCGAGGGGTGGAGTGGTTGTACCCACCTCAAATACTTTTAGACCTTCCCTGAACCTATTAGGTTCTTCACTGCAAATGAGAAACATATCAGTTCAGCGGCTAGCGAGATCCTTAGCTACAAACACACAGACAGAAAGACGTCATGTTACTTTTCTATAAGAATAATGGTAGCAACATTATAAAAATAAATTATAATTTTTGACTACAGGAAAAGTTTAAAGAAAATGGATGCAAAATACCTCTCCTTAAAATGGGTTTCACGCAAGAATAAAAAAATAACATGGGTTATAAGCTTTGTATTACATGATTTAAAACTTAGAATGTATGTCCCTCTTTGAGTATATAACAGCTTAGAAAACAATAATCATCTTATTTTTCCCAGGAACATTCGAGAAACCATTAAAAGGTGTTTCTGTATTTTAGCAAATTTTAATTCAGCTTCAATATACTTGGGCATGTTTGATATTCGTACGACTGTTTTACGTACGACAGTATATATATATATATATGTCTGTTTTTGACAAATTATCCATTTTTAAAGCAAATCTACTCTACAATTTATAGTTGTTGCTTATCCCTTAGAGCAGCTAAGAACCTTATATAATTATATTTGTAAAAGTGAAAGAATAGCTATTATAGCAAGAGTGTAACAAAATGACTCCAAAAATACATACGATAAGCGAAAAGTAAGGAATAATATGTAAATCAAAAGAAAATAAATTAAAAAGAGATTGATACAAAGTATTAGAGTCCAAACTTATTTTTAAAAAAAATTAATCTACAGTATAGTAATTTGGTTTACCTTAACTTTGGTTAATTATACACGTCAATTGATTGTCAAAATTGTCCTGGATATAATAAACTAACCTAAACCATCAGCATTGGTCAAAAGTACCTCACCCAACCTATTTATCCTCTAATTGTTTTTCAATGAGTTACATCATTTATATTATACAGATACCTTTCTTT
This sequence comes from Acartia tonsa, assembly GCF_053477335.1. Lineage (NCBI taxonomy): Eukaryota > Metazoa > Arthropoda > Copepoda > Calanoida > Acartiidae > Acartia > Acartia tonsa. The sequence goes on from NC_137266.1 coordinate 22,973,925, forward strand.
ATACCTCTTTTTACACTTTTTTTTGTGGCGAAGCTACTCTATAACAGTATAAAATATTTACTCTATGTTTGGAGCTACTTTTTTTGATAGCAGTTTGACATTTTTTTATGAAGATTTCTAAGAACAATGGCTATTTAACATAAATAGATACATGAAGGGATTTTGAATTGTAAATTACACCAGTACCCAAGGTGTAATTTACAATGAACTAAACACGCTCTTTTATTCGTTGACTTAAAAACTTTGTAATTTACCAAATCTTGATTGGTTATTTAATATATATTTATCTAACTTTTGCATTTATTATTTCATTATCAATTAAGTGGTTTATCATCATTGGGATTGTACATAAATTTAAGGTTCATTGTCTTATCCCTTAAGATCCCTGTATTGATGTTTGATGTTAAGATTTCTAAGACCACAGGGTTTCGCCGTTAATGTTTAGAGAATGTCATCCTTGTTTATTGTTCTTTACATACTTTTTTCATTATGTATTATACTTTCTCTGCCTTTTAAGGCAGTGTCTGCCTATATTATGACTTTTTATAATAATTTGTAGTAACAAATTGTTATTTTGAGATTATATATGAAGAAATAAATTTAACCGTAAACTTATATGATGTTATTGATTCAAAAAGATACTATGATTTTTTTATAATTTCATTATATGAAAATAGTTATCTTGTAATTATAGGTTTCTATTAGAATGTGCATAATATCTACGCTAATACCAGTCAAATAAGCTTTTGTAACAGCCTAACAAAATTAGACTAGGTCCTATTTTAAGCTAAACTGGAAAGTCATGTATCGTATCGTTTTTTAGACTATTTCCTACGCATAATGATTCAAGTATTATAAAATATAGATATTTTTGGCCCAGGCCTTGAGCCCCTCGGGGCCAACACAGCTGGAAATTATCTTATATCTTATAATTTTATAAATATTCCCTACTGTTGGATGAACGAACTGACCAATAAACTCGACAAGGGAAATATTAACCTAAATTGACGATTTATTTTCTTTGTCATAATATCCATATACATATACATCCATTAATCTTACTAGTACAATATTCATATATCAGAAAATTGAAAAACATGTTTATTTATTTCCATTTTACTCTAACAAATATATGATGTTATTAATAAGATAAGAGTTTATATTATTATATTATCTTTTCACAATAGGCTAACACCACGAGCATAATAACAAGTATTAATAATAATCAAGGATGACAACATCCACATAAGAGAAGCTAAAAATATCAGACTGGCACACAAACTAACATTATGAAATAGAGTAACAGCACAATTGATATTCAAATTTATAAAAATTTAAAGTATTTGAATTTTTAAACATTAAACTTAATTGATACATTTACATTTTAAAACTTGCTTTGCTAACAATATAGTGCCTAATAGTCCTGTGAATCAATTTTCCCAGAAAGTAATAAAATAGAATAATTGTAAAAAAGTATATTATAAAAAGCTAAATCATAAAAGGACATACCGACCATCTAATAATGATTAATAGAGTTTCTACGCTTTCTAAAATGTTTAACAAATCCTTGCTTTTAACAAGAATGAAAACTTTTGTAGTTAGTATACAGTATGTATAATAATTTGTTTTTATTCAATTTTATTTTAGTTTTTTAATTGATATGTATCTTTTTCAGGATGTTGTAGCTAAAACGCGAAACAAAGAAAATGAAAATGTTACTCGCAAAACTAAATCCAGGACCACTCAGTGAAAAATCTTCTAAACAAATTATTTTCATTTTAATTTTGTTTTGTCTTCACATTGCTGTATGTGAGAATGAACGACATTATAATGATGGCGATGAAAATAATACAAGTGTACCAAAGTATCTGTTAAATTTATTTTCCAAATTGGAGAAGGAACGGGGGTTAGAGGGGGGCAGTTACAGAAGTATTTTTCCAACTGAAGGTTAGTTATTTATCTTTTTTATTAGCGAAGCTACTCTTTTATTGCTTTGTCTGTGTTCTGTAGACTGTACATCTTTTTTTATTTCTGCACTACTAGAAAAATTACTGAAATTTCTCTATCTAGAATAAAAATATGTAATTCTCTCCTGAGGGCACGGACCCTGTCCTGATTTGTATAGGGTCTTTAAAATCAACTGATAGCTTAGGAAATGATGTGCTGAAAATGGATTGCCTATTTCTTCCCTAATTTCCAAAGTTGTACAGCAGTTAACCCAATTATTGCAAACGCTATTTTCAGCTACTCCGGTTAAAGGGAAAAGCGACATAATGTATAAACGATTTATACATTATACATAAAAAAATTTAATTTTCAAATTTTAGTTGTTTTGGAAGTTTGAAGCTTTTTTAGCTAGCAGTAAATATTGAGATAGGACGGGGAAGCTAGGTAGACTTTTGGAAACTAAAATTCATTACATCTAGGAAATCTTTACATAGCTAGGTTCCTTCAAAAGAACTAACAACAATTTGTTAGCAGACGAAAAGGTCTCTGCTATTTGGGGCAGTTAGTTTTTTGGATTATAGATCTTATACATATACATTTATTATCTGAACTACATATATGTTTAAATTTGGATATATTTATCCTCATTTTTAGGTTAAAAGTGTAGCTTTTTGTACAGTGCAAAAATGTAACTGTAAAATTTTAACAATTATACATTATTTTGCAGCTAAATTCAATATGAACAATAACAATAATTGAATAAAACCAGCATTACTGTATTACATACATACAGACAGATGAGGAAAATTTCAAGCAAAACTATAGGGTTGAAATTTAAAGTAAATAATAAATTTAGCAATACTTTAGAATACAGACATAAGAAATTAAGAATCAAAAGAAATATGGACATACTAACGTTCCATCGTATGGAATGCATACAGAGTGCTGGAAGCGAAGCGTTATAGAACAAACTTTGTGAATAAGAAGTATAAAGAGCAAGTTCTAAGAAAAACAGATGTAGTGATATTTAGAGAAAAAGTGTTAAGAAGAAAAGTTGTAAAGAATTTCATTTAGCAAATTTGAGACTGGCTAGATTTGTTGTTTATACAAACTAACTATATGTCTTATTAAAGTTTATTTTTCCTGTCTTAAATGGGTTATCTAATTTTCTGATAAAACTGAAGACGTTAAATGCATTTTAGCCAAAATTATTTTTATTATAAGCTTTTTGGATAGAATTGTGGGTGCTTATTTTAAGATTGGCTAGGTTAAGTAGAGCATGGGTTAGGGATAGGTCCCCACAGGGTAGAGGCTCACGAAAGGTTTTTTAATAATTGTATTTTTGTAAAAATTTAAATTATAAGAGGGGATTTGTGGTTTAAAAATAGAGTGAGAAATAGCACCTAATGTTTTAAGAATCTGAAAACTCCAAAATATTTTGCTCAATTATTAAAACATTAAATTTATGGCAAATGTGATTAAGGACAACATATTAAAGAAATTGCTCAGGGGGTTTATTCTAACAACGTTTTAAAAAAAGTAATCATAAATAAAAGTAACTTTCTTTCAAATCCTTCTTTTGAATTTCTTAACTTAAAAAATATACACGTTTTTTTTTTATAAAATAGTAAGTTTTTTTTCTGAAGCTTAAGATTTCAAGTACAACTAACCCGATTGAGTTCTCACATTTCCTGGGATGATTTTAGGATTTGGTTTTAAGCTATTTTTCTTTAAATGCAATGCCCTTATATGCTATTGTCGTGTCTGCTAGTATGTTTTTGCAGACATGAATGTACACTTTCAGGGAAATTACTCATAGGTCCGGGGATGGTTTTAGGTTATTCAATCTTTAGATTTTCTTCTTAGTGTGGTTTTAAGCTCTCTTTAAATGCAGAGCCCTTAGATTCTATTTGCGCATTTGCTGGTATGTGAACATATATCTAGGCTGCTAGAGGAAAATTGATAAAATTGAAGCAGTTTAATATTAAATATATTGGATCCTAGTCAATAAAGTCATAATGTCGACCAGGCAAATTAGATCAAAGTCAGTAATATACCAGCGCTGACTACTTACTTATTAAAAAGGCATTTAAGTCAATATAATCCATTAAATTTTAATTCTACTAAACATGACGTACCTTTGATCCAAAAAGTCAATTCTTCCTGAATTCCCTGTAAACATAAAAGATGTAGAATAAAACAGAGAGAAAGCTGAAAATTTGGAACAAGGAAATTAAATATTAATAGGTAAAATTAATTGTATTTCTTCTCTTGACAACGGGTCCAGATTAATCTTTCACTTTTCCAAAGAGAGAGGGGACAATGGGCTGTTTATTACACTAGTCCCCAAAGTTTTATAATAATGTTTTCTTATTTGTTGACTTAAGAACTTTGATGACTTTATTAAATTTTAATTGTTTGGTTAATTAAGTTTAGTTTTCCAACGGTTCAACCACTAATTTTGATCTACCGAAGGGGTGATTTTGTGTATCATCATTCGGGATGTACATTAATTCATCGGCCATTGTTTTATCCCTTTAGATCCCTGAAGTTTTCAGAATGTATTTGTCTTTTATTAATAGCACTTCTACTCTATAATTATTTTCTTACCATAAAAATATGGTTTTAAAAGTAACCTTGCCTTAGAATTTAAATATGATTAATTAAAAAGATTAAAAGCCCAGATCAAACATTAGCTATTTAATTAGACAGTAATATCCAACGATACATACTCAAATATTACAATTTGTTCACTAAACTAAATTTAAATAATTAGCTTTACCTTTCTTTTTTATGATTGTTGCTATAATACTTGTGGACACAACTGTCCTTAATTATTTATGTATATTGCTTTACATTTTGTTTTGTACTTTTATTGATATCTCTGGGGATGGTTGATAACAACGTAGGACCAGACAACCAATTCTTTGATTGCACTTCTATTGTCTGGAAGTCTTAACTGTGGCTGGTAATGCATTCACCTTTTTTGGGCTGGTTTACTCCTCCTACTCTAACTATCAATGTCGCACATCTGGCATAGCAGAAGTAGGTAAACTTTAAACGTCTTTAAACGAACCTAGTAAAAGTGTCTGACTCTGATTATGACGTAAAAAGAAAATTAGCCAATGAGAGGCCACTATAAATTTTACCATTGCATTGGTCAATTACAGTGTATACTGGCCTCTCATTGGCTAATTTTTTCACGTCATAATTAGAGTCGGACACTTTTACTAGGTTCCTTAAAACTTAAAACCGTACATTTATCTAAAATATTACTTTAATCAATTTGTTCTAATTATGAAACACTAAACAAATCAAATACATTTGGATTATTTCTCTAAATTACTTTTGTTATGTTGAGCTAAAATAAATTACATGCCTTGCCTTTTAAGATTTGCAGACTTCATTAAAAAACGTACTTACTCTAATAATGTATGTTTTAATCATGTAATTTATCTGATTGTGATGCAACCCACTCTCAAAATTGAATAATTATGAAAATAGTATTTATACAAGTCAGGGAAGCAGAGGACATTGGACTGTAAATTATACTGATAACCTAAGTTTTAGCAAAAATCTGGTTCTCATATTACAACCATAATTGGTGGTTTCGAACTAGAAATGACTAAAACTTTCAACCAATGATATTATTCTACAGAAGGAGGAATAAGTTTTATCATTTTTGATTTACATAAATTTATCTTCTATTGTCTTATCCCTTGAACTCCCTGGCTCGCAAGCAGTCCTCATTTTGTAATTGAAAAATTACAAGTACAATGATTTTCATAAAAACACGCCAAATATTACAACAATTCAACCCACTCTTGCATTCAGAAAGATTTAAATTAGGTTGATAAAATCTGTTAGTGACTATACAAGCAACTTAATATCCAGCAAAATCACTTGTGTCCCTAAGTAGCTAAGCAATAACAAGTTGACAATATTTTTTTTTAACGCGACTTTTTTAGATAAGGTCTGTTCGTCTGTCACTTAGTGAAGAATAGTCTACAGTTAAATTAGACATGATGAATCGCCATATCTGATATAAACTTGGAATGATGATTCCTGTTTCAGTTGGGTATAATTAAGAAATCGAAGCACATCTATAATTATTACCAGTAAGTTCATTTGTTCATTAATTACATAATGAGTTTTAGCTATTTGGAAACAAATATTATGATAAAATTATACTATATCTTTGTTTTTTTTTGTAATATTATTCCTAGAACGATTAGGAACAATGTTAAAAGCGGAGCACTCTTAAAATATAAGTAAATCCATATTATGCATCCTGTATTAAAATAATTTATAATTTTGAAAAGAGCTTTGCCACTATCTGCTTAAATCGTCTTTATTTAAATGTATGTCTATGTATGAGGTAAAAATATTCAATTTATAGATATAATTTAAACTTGATGGTGTAACCTTTAAAATAAATGAAAATTTATGAATAAAACATTCCTTTTTTTATGAATGTCAAACGTATTTACATAAAAAGTTAAGTGACTCTAGTTTTTTATTGAAAGGTGAGGGATAAAAAGATTTAAATATTCAAAAAAAATATACTACAAGTCCTAAATTCATATGACTCACACCAATGGAGTAAAACACTAGAGGGCGAAGGTGTAAAATAACTGTATGTCCCCATCCCAAGAAACTTGTGCCGACTCTCAATTGGGTATTTGAAAATAGTGTCGGGAATATTAACACAGCTAAGTAGCAGAAACAAATTTGGTAGCAGACGAAAAAGGTCCTTGGAAAAAGGAGGGCAGGTGGATATCTGTATATACAATACATCTATACCACAGATCTGTTCTCATGCCTTCAAAATTGTTTAAGAAAATGGACGCAGTAGAAGATATGAAAAAAATAAATTTGGTTCATGTAATTGTTTGTGTGTGAATCTTTTTCTTTTTAAACCTAAAATTTTCAAAAAAAAGTTAAGAAAGTTGATAAATGCGTAGAATAATTGTTGATTAAAGAATTTGAACGCACCTTCTGAAATGTCTACAATTTTATATGTCTACAAGTTCTTTGGGATAGATATATGCAATCTAAAAAAGTATTGTTATATCTGAAGAAATTTTTTTTGACTCTTTGAACCAATTGTAAAAAGTGTGTTTGATTTAGATTTACTATATTGTGACTAAAACTGTAAGATTTTAATGCTAAAAAAGACATATGTATATATAATATATTTATAAGGATTTCGGGATTATCTAATATTTTTCATTTCTTTTTTCTCTTTTTTTTTCTTTCTCGTTTTTTATGACCACAGAACATTTGCTCTTAAAAATCATTTGGCCCGTTTGTCCGTCCATATCTTTTTTGTGCTGCGCTTGTTTTAAGTTTCCTTTTTTAATCAAGGTATATTATCAATTTGCTATTTTTTCATTTGATGGTATTACAATCAACAGTCTTACTTAAGCCTTATGTGACAAATTACACTATTTTAAAGAATTATCCCCGGTCTTTGCCGATTTATGTGTATTTATATACTTGATGTCTGTTTTATGTGTTTTATATGTCAATCAAGAGTCGAGCAGGAATAGAAAATATAAACACAGTGGAAAAAAATTATATTTTAATACTTACAGAAAAAACGAGCAGAAGAAATGCGTTTGTGTGTATTATTGTATTACATGTTTTGTCTTTTTTACGATTTATTAACCGACTGACCTTGTTAAAATCTTCCTTAGTACCTTCCCTAGTAACTACAAATTTTGTCAGAGATATGACAATGCCAGTTAAACTTTAAAACAGTTAAAATTTATCTTTACTTTACCTGATGTAGGTTTTTTTTTAAATCTTTAAAAGTATTAGAATTTTTCCACTGTGTTAAAGGAGAATTGAAAAAGAAGCTGTTTATAATTCCAAGTTGAGCATTCCTATAAGAAATTATTTTAAATTCTAAACAATTCACAATTAACAACAAGGATTACAACATCCATTAATTGGGAAAAAATAAAAAATAAATATATATCCAAAATTTCATTAGCATTTTTGAGTTTGAATTTCGAAATATGCTGCATGAATACATGTAGACAGACAGACAACATCCTAAGTAGAAAAGATATGCTCATAAAACCTTGTACATAGTCCCACTGAACTGTTATGAATAGCATTTTTGTCAAGTAAAAACCTACTAACAAGACTTACAGAGTAGCTACAACAATTTAAGTAGGTAGCAAAGTCACACTTTTCTAAACAATGTTTCTCGAGACCCTAAGATAGTAGACTGACAGTTAGACAAACTGACACACAGACAGACAGCCATAGTCATACAGAATAGCTATGCTCATGAAAACATGCAGAAAGTCATACTGTTCTGAACAATGTTTCTTTTGACATATATCTGTTTTTGTTGAAAAAACCTTTTACCATTAAGACAACAGAAAAAACGGAAAACATTTGAGATGTGAAATTCTGACTCTAGTAGCTGGTAAACTTTGTAGAGACTTTAAATTAATATTTTAACAACCAAAATATGTATTTTTTCTTTTTATAACTAAAATTGAAAGGTGTCACTTACCCACCCCCCCCCCCTCTTTTTTCTAAATTGCCCCTAGAGACTCCAGGGGCGTAGACGTTTATACATAAATAGATTCTTGTTAGATTAAAAACCACATAATAAAAAGAGCAAAAACTGAAGCAAAATTCTATTGATTTAAATTTTCGTGACTCATTTAAGTTGCGAAGCTGCCTTACAGTGTTGCCGTCTAAACGTCAGTAAAAAAAGAGTTCAACTTCCTATTGCTTCTTTGGCGGTTTCCCATGTGATGCATCTGGACTACAAACTATTTTTCTCATATTTTGGTTAAATTAAGAAAATGTTAAACAAGTCTCCCAAAAAGTATTTTTTTTTATAAAATTAGAAAATAAGGGGGGTGGACAGGGTGGGGTTTAGCGGACTATTAAAAGGGTTGAGTGAAAGCACCGCTTGATAGATTATTCACAAGAAGAAATATGACATACGGGAGTTATGATTTTGTGAACGGCATATTGCTTTATTATTTAGTATAGTATTTAGTATTAATTATGCTGTGCTGTTTTACAATGATTAAAACATGTAAAACCAAAATAAGAATATGCAAATAATAAGTTACACAATGTTTTTGTTTGTTTAATTACAGTTACATTCAGTGTTGATATAATACACCCATTATTATGTAATTTAGCATAAAACCAGGGTGTTGATTATACATTTTGATTTTATAACCCCTTTTGGCTCTGTATTGTCTAACTTTCCTAAAATTTCACCCCACCCCCTTCCCACCCACTTGCATTTCTGTTTACTAGTTTGGATAAAATTAGCTATTTTTAAAGAAACTTAAGTAGTTTGGGGTGGACACTATTTCAAATTGACTGATTATCTTTGTTATTCGGATCTCAATAATGAAGTATGTGGCTTTAAAATAGCTATTTCTTTGTTTTCATCTGTCATGCTTACATAATATGCATAACAACAACTTATCCACAGTTTATATAGTATGATAAAGTAAATAACAGTATTAGTCTTGTATTAATTTTGTGATTTTCATTTCAATATTCGTGGAGAAATGGAAAATAAGATGCTATGCATGATTTTTCAGCATGGTTGAGTTTTTAGTCGTTTTTGAGCTCATAGAAATAAAAATTGTATTAATCATTATTAAGTATATATTTATGGCTTTAAATATGGAAGAAGAAAAAATCATGTTCGTGTATTTTTTTCGTAGAATTGAGTCCACACCCTTGATATTATATTGAGGGGTTGGCTAATTAGCGTCCAATAAATGTGACTATCTGTCTAACAATCTTTACAGCGATGCTTAGCCAACGGAGGGAGAAGACAATAGCATTGTCAAGCTACAAAATCAAACACGTACTAAACATTATACTTTTCATTTCATTTCATTAACTAGATTGGTTCTTCTCAGGTATAGGTTTAAATGTAGTTTATTCAATTTTATGTAAGATGGTCCCCCAAAATCAGATAAAACTATGAAATATTTTTTTTCGAATTAATTCAGATTTCTGTTATACAGCTGGGTTCTACTAAAAATGTATATAATCGTAAATAAATTACATAAGTTTGAAATTGTTAAAAATATGTCAAAAATTTAAATCACTCCGTTAAATATAAAATGCAAGAGACAAACATACACATTCTTGAAAACTTGTTGAAACTTTTCTACAGGAAAAAATTCTGGATCAAATCTCATTAAAATGTTTAGGTTTCCTTTTTACGATTTTTCTATTGCTGGTGGATTGTAACCATGTGAGTCAACAAATCTTCACCTTAACATTACAGAGCACTTTTCACTATTTGCGGTAAAAATATGACTGAAGGTTTTATTAATTGAAGTTTGGCTACAGAGAGATTATTTTATATTTTATTTTATATTAAATTTAAAGAGAATTGGAAGGGGGTTCTAATTGACTTTTTTAACATTTCATAGAAAATGGAGACAAAAATTTGCAAGCTTTTACTCGGATTGACATTAGACATTTGCTAGACAGCTAAAGGACAATAATTAGATTAAATGTATTAATTAGGGATCTACAGACGCAGCGATAGTTAAAAATTAAATAATAAAGAAAAAATTGAAATTTTGATAAAGCAAAAAATATTCCTGAACTTGTAAATAAGTTTAAACAAAATTGTACGTAGATCTGTTTCCAAATTGAGTAATACTTTCATGTTTTAGGATTTAATTAAGGGAGACATCCATATACTATTGTTACTTGTTGTTCTGGGAATCATTATTACAAAAATTAGACTAATAGGATAATTACATATGTCCCAAAAATTGTTTTCTGGATTTTCGTCGTCATTTTTGAATGGTGGTAAGGCAATAGCTTTTCTATTATTGAATTATCCATCCTTGCTAAAATTCCCTTGAATTTATAAATATTATGTCTGATATTCTATAAAGTTATGTTTTGTTGTGTATTTGTCTCTTTTCAATTTCCGTTTTACATGTTTTGATAAGAAGAAAATATTACATTTTTATTTTCAATTGTACAATGTACATATATATTGTTATATTGATTAGCAAAACATACTTTAATGGCTTTTTCATTTAGAGTCCGTCCGTACGTCTGGTTCTTACATCGTATTTGAACATATAGCTCTATTTATGAAATTGTGCATGTAAGAATTATTCCCCTCCAGAAAGATTCCTGTAGGTACAAGTAAGGGGGGGGGGGTAAGCACTGCAAACACACCGGTACCCAAAGTTTTATAACAACGTAATCTTATTTGTTAGCTAAAAACTTTAGGTACTAATATTAATTTTGATTGGTTGGTTTAAAACTTCCACACTTTTCAACCAATAATTTTAATCTTTAAAAGAGGCTTATTACCATTAAGGAATTGTATATCAAGAGTAATTTAAAGAATGTTGCTTGATAAATTATTTGCGTTGCTCTATTTTTATTCGGCTTCGTTTATAAATGTTATTATCCTTGTTTTTTTGTGGCTATTTCTTTGATTTCAAAATTTATCCTACCATACCATCAAAAGCAAACCGAAGGTGTTAATTTGTATTTTGATATGTATTTGATAAATGCATTGCAAATCTGAATATGTATGTTCAAAATCTACCATTTCAAAATTTAACTTGAATGAAGATTGGTTGAGTTGGTTAGTATTTCATATGTGAATCTACATTATACTCATGATGTTTGTCTGTCCAATTTTAATCTAATTGACAAAAAATAGGCATTCCTGGCTAAGGCTTTGATAGTAAAAAATATCAATAGCTTTTGAATTACAGTTATATCATGAAATAGTATGTTGAACTAAAAGTGGATATTAGCAGTCTTGTTTAGGTTTAGATGTGTTGGTTGAAATATAAGATTCGATGTATTATTACTTGGATGTTGCACCAGTTTTTTGTACTCTTCTAAAGCGATGCTCGCAAATGGTTAAAATAACGATACCCCCCATCTACCATCTTTACCCCATACCCTTCCCTCCTTCTGGATGAACGAACTGACCAATAAATTATTAAGAAGCTAGATATACGTCAAATTTTCCCCTGTCAATATATCCACGTATATTCTATATCCATTATTATAAGTAAGATTCGTATGGTTAGGGATCTAAAAGGTGAAAATGCATATTCGAAAAGGTTACTAAACAAGAATGGTAGCATTCAAAAGAAGAATTTATGAAAACAACTATATATTAAACAACAATATGTGATATCTTTCTATTCCTTTATACTTTTTCTCTTAGAAAGATCTTTAGATATAAAGGTAATTGTAAAAGTTTTGAAATAGTTTTAAAACAATTAGTTTTTCTTTCTGCAAAGATGCATAATGTTCTCCTTCTTTTAAAGTTCTTTATTTTATTTTGTACAAATTTTGTTATGAAATAGTAAAGGTCTTTTTTTTGTAAAGAACTATAATCAGAAGTTTTGTAGGTATTGTCAATAAATCTCTAGATAGTTTTAATTAGTAAGCAAAGCTAAGTTTAAAATGCTTATATCTTTAGAGTATCAAAAATACCAACTAAATGGTGAGCGGACCTTTTTATAATTCTAGTTGCGCGGCTTGTGATAATGGTAGAAATAGGCCTCACAAATTGAATTGTAAAAATCTACTCATTTGTTTGCAAACCATTTACTTTAGCTTTTAATGATTTACTTGCAAATTAAGTTTTAGGTCAGTTGGGGCATTTTAACACGTAGCTCCTAAACTATACATAGCACATAGGAATCGTTTTTATATTTTCAAAAAACTAGAGTTCATAGCGGTTCTAAAATTGTGTTTAACTTTATTCTACCATTAACACAAGCCGCGCAATTTGAATTTTAAAAAGGTCCTCATGTTTATTGCTCACCCTTTAGTTAAAAAAAAAACAATTAAATAAATAAAGAAAATGCAGATAAAGTTGCAATGAAAAGAAAAGGTTATTCTTACTATATAATTTGTATGCTATGATTTATACATTCATACACGAGGATAGCCCTAAAGATGTTTCCATATTATTACCATATTAATAAAAAATTGGTATTTCTTTTCCCCATACAACTGTTTGTTGAATACAAACATTGAATAAATAAAAGAAGATATGTTTATTTCAGACTAGATTAGGTTAAGTAAAAGTTAAAAGAATAAGGGTTAAAGATATCGGCAGGGCCCAAAAAGTGTTTTTTTTTTTAAATTCTTAATGGGGAAGGGAATTTGTGTCCATTGTATTATCCTTGTATCTCTGCTAAGAATATATGTTGCTAGAACATTTTGACTGTTTTATACAACACCTAGTTCAATCTAAACTATACAAACACAATCTTTTCCGGTTTAGCCAACCACATTTTTTTCAAGCACAATTTGTTTTTTATACAAATTAGAAGAATTAGTTTTTAAGAAATAAAGAATGTGAAGAAAACATAGAAAACATGATGTCTGACTGTTTGTTGCGAAGGATCTCGCTAACCGCTGAACCGATATGGTTCTCCTTTACAATGTAGCTTCTCATATTTCCCAGGGAAAAGGGAATGTGATTCTGACAAACAATTCTAAGTGAAAATATCCCCCTTCCATTTTTTCTTCCCTTCTTACCCACTTCCCTTTCAGTAACACCAAAAAAACAAGTTAACTCCAACAAAATATTTAATTTTTGGCAATTTTAAATGGAATTAATTGGCTGAATAGCAGCCCCGGCATAGGTCCTGGGAAGGTTTATAACTATTTTGAGACAGGCTACCACCAATCTAAAAATAAAACGTGGGTTGTCGAAATCAATCCCCTCTCTCAGTTGCCCCAAGAGGCCTAAATGTAGTGGGAAAGAGTAAGAAAAACGAATGTTGTAGTGCCATGTTAAAGTTTTGATATTGTTGGATAAGATTAAGATATAGAAGCAAGGAAGAAGGCAATATAATAGAGATTATATAGAGCTATGCTACACAGATTTTAATAGGGGATATGCAGAACTAAACTAAACAAATTATAATAGAGATTATATAGAGCTATCACAAGCGATAATAGAGAATAAGTAGAGCTATAATACTAAGACTACATAAGTAATATATAGAGATATACTTGTAAGACTTCATAAGATATTATATAGAGCTATACAACTAAGAATACATAAGTAATATATAGAGATATACTACTAAGACTAAAATAGAGATTATATAGAGCTATACAACTAAGAATACATAAGTAATATATAGAGCTATACTACTAAGACTAAAATAGAGATTATATAGAGCTATACAACTAAGACTACATAAGTAATATTTAGAACTATACTACTAAGACTATGATAGATGACATATAGAACTATACTACTAAGACTAAAATAGAGATTATATAGAGCTATACAACTAAGACTACATAAGTAATATATAGAGCTATACTACTAAGACTAAAATAGAGATTATATAGAGCTATACAACTAAGACTACATAAGTAATATTTAGAACTATACTACTAAGACTATGATAGATGACATATAGAACTATACTACTAAGACTAAAATAGAGAGTATATAGAGCTATACAACTAAGACTACATAAGTAATATATAGAGCTATACTACTAAGACTAAAATTGAGATTATATAGAGCTATACAACTAAGACTACATAAGTAATATATAGAGATATACTACTAAGACTATGATAGATGATATATAGAGCTATACTACTAAGACTAAAATAGAGATTATATAGAGCTCTACTACATATATTATAATAGAGATTATATAGAGCTATACTACTAAGACTATAAAAGATATTATATAGTGCTATACTATTAAGACTGTAATAGAGCTACATTATACAAATATACAAAAATTACAATCCCCTTAAAACCCCTCTTACATTAAAAACGCTAGGGGTGAGGCCATATGTAATTAAGTTTAAGTTATTCCTAATAAAAACAAGGATGACAACATCCATAAAAGCGAAGCACTGAAACGGTAGGACAAACGGACATTAACACTTGTATAGCGTCTAAACTGAATAATCAGAATATAAAAGTATAAGAGTCGAAGCAAAATAGTAAGTAAATTTGTTGAAAAACTGCTTGATACAGGATAATGTTTATAGACATACTTACATTTTTAGGACTTGACTATAGAGTTGCTTTGCTTATAATATTGTTTTTTGTTGTCCCAGGAATCAATATACCAAAAATCAGATCAAACGGATAATTAAATCACATAAAAATTTGTTGTTAAAAAGTAGAAAAATGAACATGTTTAAAATGGACATACGGACATTCTGGTAATGATTATAGAGTTGCTACGCTTTCTAAAATGTACCTAACTACTACAGGAATTATCATGCAAAGTTTTAAATCGATAGGACAATTGTAACATGCCTAAATTAACGAATAAAAGTATCTATCTCGGACGGACGGACGGACGTACGGACGGACGGACGGACGGACGGACGTACGGACGGACGGACGGACCGACCCTAATTATAGAAAAGCTTCGCTTTTAAAAAGTCTGATAATGGGGAGTCTATATTTTTGTTGAAAATATAGAAAACAAAGTATTTTAACCTTCCAAAGTTATGATGGAGTATACACCTAGATGTAGAAACCTGTGAAATACAAGGATGACAACATCCATAAAAGCGAAGCACTGAAACGGTAGGACAAATGGACATTAATACTTGTATAGTTTTTGAACTGAAAAATCGGAACATAAATGTATAAATGTCGAATCAAAATTGTAGGTAAATCTGTTGATAAACTGCTTAAAAACAGGATAATGTTTATGGACATACTTACATTTTTGGACTTGATTATAGAGTTGCTTCGCTTATAATATTGTTCTTTGTTGTCCCAGGAATCAATATACCAAAAATCAGATCAAACGGATAATTAAAACACTTGAAAATTTGTTGTTAAAAAAGTAGAAAAATCAACATGTTTAAAATGGACGTACGGACATTCTGGTAATGATAATAGAGTTGCTACGCTTTCTAAAATGTACCCAACTACTACACGAATCATCATGCAAAGTTTGAAATCGATAGGACAATTCTAACATGCCTAAATTAACGAATAAAAGCTATCTATCTCGGACGGACGGACGGACGGACCGACCCTAATTATAGAAAAGCTTCGCTTTTAATAACCATCTATAAATCAATCTGTCTATCAATCTTTTTATTCATATTTTCTACTAGCGGCTTCGCCCCTAGCCTCTAGGGGCTATGCCCCAAGAGGTTTGATCAAACCAATTTTTCGTATTTTAGATTTAAAATAAAAAAGAAAAAAAATTTTTTTTGGGGGGGGGTTAGTCGACCCCACTATTTTAATTTTAGTTTTAAAAGAAAATTTTTTTTTTTTAGGGGGGATGTATTTTTCATTTTTTGGGGGGTTGGGGGTGTCCCACCCCCCAAGAAAATAGTTATAAACCTTCCCGGGACCTATGAGAAGCTACCCTGTAAAGGAGAACCCGATCGGGTCAGCGGTTAGCGAGATCCTTCGCTACAAACAAACAGACACAGAGACACACAGACAGACAAACAGACAGACATCGTTCAACTTTGTATTATATGTAGATATCAATTATATTTTACTAGCGGCTTCGCCCCTAGCCTCTAGGGGCTTTGCCCCAAGAGATGACAACAAAAAAAATAAAAAAATAAAAATAAGAAGAACTAAAGAAATTTTCTACAAAAGAAATTTTCTACAAAAGAAATCTTCTACAAAAGAATTCTTCTACAAAAGAATTCTTCACAAAAGAATATTTCTACAAAAGAATTCTACAAAAAAAAAAAAAAAAAAAAAAAAAAAAAAAAAAAAAAATGGGGGGGGATTTTTTTTGTTTTTGGGGGGGTTGGGGGTGTCCCACCCCCCAAGAAAATAGCTTAAAACCACCACAGGACCAATAGGTATATACCCTGAAGAGTAGAATCCGATCGGTTCAGTGGTTACCGAGATCTTAAGGGACGGACGGACAGACAGACGGACAGACGGTCAGACGGACAGACGGACAGACGGACAGACATCGTTCTACTTTGTATTATAGACTAGCAGCGGAGCCCCTAGCATCTAAGAGCTCAGTAAATATTAAAAAGGATAAGAAGGTATAAGAAAAATAACGTAAAATATTCCAAGTTTATGTTTTTAAAAATAAATAGCCCTAAACCATCACGGGGACAATGTGAAAGAGAACTCAATTATTTTTAGTAGTCATTGAAATCTTAAGCCTCAGACCAAAAAAACTTATTGCTTTATATAATAGGATAGATACATTTTAAAATATATCGATCTATTTATCTATCCTATTATATAAAGCAATAAGTTTTTTTGGTCTGAGGCTTAAGATTTCAATGACTACTAAAAATAATTGAGTTCTCTTTCACATTGTCCCCGTGATGGTTTAGGGCTATTTATTTTTAAAAACATAAACTTGGAATATTTTACGTTATTTTTCTTATACCTTCTTATCCTTTTTAATATTTACTGAGCTCTTAGATGCTAGGGGCTCCACTGCTAGTATATCTTTAAATATCAATTTGTTATGAAAATTTCATACATTAAGAATTAATTCTCTTCCATTTCAAAAAGCCCGGTTTTTATGTAGTTAGCTAAAATCAATATCAACACCACTTTTTTGGTGAACTTTGAAGCAATCTGTACATATCTATTTTAATTTTATTTTTTCAAAAATTCATCTTTTAATCCAGGGCTAGCAGCCACACCTCAGTCACCTGTAAGCCCCAGAGAAATCAACCTTTACCATTTTAAAAATCAGCTGGAAGTATAAACATTACCAAAATATGTCAATGCCTCTTTTAACAAAATTTTCATATCATCTAGACGGGTTTAAAATTGAGGCTTAGTCACTGCTTCTCGTGGCTGTCGAGCCCTGTTTTAATCCCATGAAACTAAATTTTCTGACATATAAAACTAAGTTGAATAAAAGTTATATTTCCTATGTTTCTATGTATCACATATAGGTACTATATATTCAACTCAATATATTTAAAAATATTAGTTTTCAAATCTACATAAAAGCTTGCAAGTAGTTTTAATAAAAGTTTGGACGAGAGAAACTAAAATTGCACACTAACCACGTTCACCCATGTATGTATATAATTTTCTCAGGGAGTAGGGAGGGGACATTAAACTTTAAATTATACTGTAAACTAAACTTTTAGAAACACTTCCTTTCATTCATTAGCCTAAAATCTTTATGAAGTTTTATAGATTCTTGATTGGTTTGTGCCAACTAGAAATGTCAAAACATTGACAGTCAAATTGCCATTGAAGATTCTCTAAAAAGACCTATATGTAAGCTAAGCAAATTCCATTTAGCAAACATATATAAATCTTCTGAAACAAACAGCCATTTTTTGTCAAATAGCTACCCTTTGCCCATAAGTCTACTATATTTAGAAAAGAGCTGATTATTTCAAAAAGTAGCAAAGCTTCAAGAGGACACATAAACTAAAGTTATATTAACCTCCCTTCTGATTTCATTTCATTCGCTATTCATTAATTGTTGTTATCCTTGTTTCGAATATTGGCAAAGAAATAAATCATGCTAATTGATTTCTTTATTGGCCAAATTAAGTAGGGTACATTTTATCACCAGGCATTTAAAACTATTAGATTAGAACTTTAATGTCATTTATCAGTTTGCATTTTAGGTGTCAAACAAATAGTGCTCTACAAAAGTTAACAAGGATGAATGAAACCAAAACAACTCAGCAATCTAAAAAAGCATATAATAAAAAACATGCACTTATTATTTTAGACTTAATAATCAGAAATCTGAAATACAAAGTAGAACGATGTCTGTCCGTCTGGAGCTTAAGATCTCGGTAACCGCTGAAGTGATAGTTTAGTAATAATTTTCAAAAGTATACACATTCAATTGTGCTTAAAATTATAAGGTAGCAAGCGTGTTAGAGTAACTTTAATTAGATTTTTTTTTAATTACTTCCTAACTTCTTGGTGCGTAGCTCCTAGCCTCTAGGTTCAAAGCCACTAGCATAACTATACACTATAGAGTTGCTGTACTACTGATAAGCTGGGTTTGTCAGCCGCACTGAAGCATTAAATTTAACCCGTTTGGATGTTTTGGAAAAAAAATTGGTTCAGGTTTATACTTTCAGCTGAGTTTCAGAATTGCAAAAGGTTGATTTTCTTGAGGTTTATAGGCGACTGGCGCGCGGCTGCCGAGCCCTGCTAACAAGTACACAAATATACATACTTAGATCCTTAGGGAGATGTGTATAAATCCAATTATAGGAAGTTGTAAATGCATGGAAATTTGTTCTACACTATTCTTCTAAACTCAGGGATCTCAGAGATATGTAACTAAAAGAAGTATTAAAATAAGTTTTTCTTTTATACAATTTTCCAGGGATGCATGCAAAGTTCAAAAGTTAATAAATTAGTCTTCTGACCAATTTAAAAATGAAAAGTTCTTGCTTGATTTAATTTTCAGTTTGGAGGAAAGATTTCTTTAAAAAGCAATGATTGGTCCATATAAACTTTATTTAATTTTTCCCCCAGTGTATCTATCCCTTTTTGAATGGACTAAACTCACTTTACAAAATACTTGGACCAAATGAAATTTAAGGTAATCTGTATATTATGAGATTGTCGTAGATTTTAGACAGTTAGATTGCTAAAAATTAAAGATTAGTAAAATTTGATAATATTTACATTGCATTGACATTATGTCTAATGGGAATCCTCAATTTTAGATTCATATCATCTTTCTTAGTGGCTGTTTCCCTCATTCATTAATTGACGGATAAACACGTTCTGTTTCTGGAGGAAAATAGCCTAAAACCATAGTATATAGCTAGCAAAACAATCTTATAATATATGTACTTTTTTTGCTTCTTCAAGTTAACTTCCATAATTGGATTTGATCCTAAATTTTAAAATAAGTTTTCTAGTGTGTGAGCATAATACTTTACACTTTAAACTTTACCTTAAGTCTTTGTCAGAACATTTACAACAAAAATACAAAATTCATACATTAATTAACATTCAACATTTCATACATTTTGTTTGACAAACAAAAATATTTATATTTATGCTTAAATCGTTAATGGAAACTAAAAAATGCAACAATCACAAAATAACAATATTTCAGAATAGTTACTTATCTTCATTGTATTATGGGCAACCTTTTTGCGGATATTAGAATGGAAAAGATTAAAACCAGTTTTTTCAGACCCGAGGGGCCGAAGTACCGGACTAACACAACTTATGATTTTTATTTTGATATTCGTGGAACAGGGGGACTGCCATTTACACATCCAGCAAATTTACAGTGGATGTGTTTTTGCCAGTGCATTGGATGTATATATGACAAACTGAATTTTTACTGTATAAATGACAGTAAAATCGATTCTCATGCCATAAATACATCCAACACTGGCAAAAATACATCCCATATTTTTATACATATGTCAAAAATACATCTAACACTGGCATTTACACATCCATACTTTTTCATTTATATGTCATAAATACATCCAACACTGGTATTTACACATCCATAGATAATAATAAGAAAACAACACACTTGTATATTATTTGAGTTATAATATATTTGTCAGGTTAAAATAGAAAGCATTATAAAGATTTAAATATATTTGTCAGGTTAAAATAAAAAAAAACATCATGTGATGGATTGTTGTGACGATCCTGACCGTGTCACAATTCTATATATTAGTCTACCAAAATCATAAACCAATAAGTCAATTTGGTCTCGGTGACTTTAGATTCAGCAGGGCTAGGTATAATATATTTGTCAGATGTAATCTCCCATCACTCATTTTATGCTCAGTTGGAATACTAAAAAAACAAAATGCAATTTACAATTTGCAAATCAATAATATATATTTTACAAATCAATAACAAGAGCCAATGTAATTGTTTATAACCCCAACTGTTTTAATATATACATACATAATATATATATTAATGAAAATACAAAACGCAAATTACTATTATTTTAATCCCCATATTATAAATTTTAAATCGATAACAAGATCTAATGTAATTGTTTATAACCCCCAACTGTTTTAATATATATTAAACAAAACAAAATAACTTTTACTTCATAATTTGAGGTTCTTCATCAGTCTCTTGAGCGGATCTTTTGATGTATAACGGCAGCTTATTGTGGCCATACAAAGTGCCTCACAGCAACTGAAGGTTGAGTAACCCGAATTTTTCAGAACCCTCCTGTAGAAAAAAATAGCCTCTGGCTCTGCCACAATAAAACAATGAACTAACAATAAATATTTAAATTATAATATTATATAGCAATAATTTGACCACCTGCGGAAATGTATTGATGTTTTGTAGCGAGCATCTTGAGAAAAAGGGAAGTAAATAGGGGGAGAGTAACTAAAATAGGGTAAAAAGTTTAAAACCTATACATACTGTACAAAATCTAATTAATTGTAAATAAATATTCATATAAATCAATCTAGATGTATATTTGCCAGTGTTGGATGTATTTATGACATATCATTGAAAAAGTATGGATGTGTAAATGCCAGTGTTGGATGTATTTATGACATATAATTGAAAAAGTATGGATGTGCAAATGCCAGTGTTGGATGTATTTATGGCATGAGAAAAAGTAAGAAAACATTTTGCCAAAAATACATCAACTGTAAATTTGCTGGATGTGTAAGTGCTATAGCCCCGTGGAACATTGTCTGCAATACGAAGCTATATATGATTTTTCACTATGGCTAAGAACCGGTTCTATTCCAGCGGATATTAATCGGTTTCGAAGCCATACTGGAAACAGTATTCAAAGTCCTAAAATGTACAACTATAAAACTATATAAAAATATCTTTATTCTTTTTATGTAAAAAGTAAAGGTTAAAAGACTATTTTACATTATTTGATTAACTTGTTTAATTAATTCGTTTCTATTAAGGAAAATGTTAATTTTTAAAAGATCAAGTAGTCATGTAAATTTATCTAATTTTAAATATTTTTTTCCAGTTAGAAATTTTAAAACTATACAAAAAAATGAGGTCTTAGTCTTTTATTTATCGAGATGAACAAAAAATAGTGTCTAATCGATCTATAATTATAAAATTGTTAACCTTTCAAAATTAAACTTCGTAGTTAAATTTCGGATTAAGCTATCCTTTTAGTATTTACGGACAAACCGTTTTACGGGCAAGCTTCTCTTCTAAAGAAATAAGTCAAAATGTTATGATTTAAAGCTTAAATCTAAATCTTTTTTAAGTGCACAATAAAAATGGGCAGCTGCTTTTCTTTCTAAATCCAACAAAGAATTGATATGATATTATTATTCTTCTGGTTGACTCTAATGTGCTGGAAATAAAGAAAAGAATATTTTCTTATTCTTTTCTACATAAGAGGTTTCCATATTTTAGAAATTCAATTGTGAATGGTGTTCATACATCACAGAAAATCTTGTCAAATAGCATATTAAATTTTAAAAAGTCTTCCTATATGTATCTTTCTTATGACAATAAATTTATTGTATAGATGTATAACCAGACAACTACCTGAATCCCCCTGTTAAGGAACTTTTTCGTCTGCTAGTAAATTGCTCTTTTGTAACGACTTGGCTGTATAAATATTCCTGACGATATTCGTGGATTTTCAAAGACCCAATTGAAAGTAGGCACAGGGTCCTTAGGAAGGGAACATGACAGTTATTATCCCATTCCCCCTCTACTTTTGTACTCTAATCTTATGATAATTTCCTGTCGTCTTGGTAGTGTTGCTACTATATAACGAAGTATGTCTGTTTGTCACTCAGTCCGTAAAAGTATTTTACATTGCATTAAAACACTATGAAATGATACGAATTTTCCCAATAGACAATTTAATTTTGCTATTAGATAACTGTTTAAACACATTGTGTGAGCGTAACCAATCGAATTGTGTGTGTGAATGGGAGCTTAACAGATTTAATTCAGAACCAGAGAGGGTTAGCTACCTAGATAGATAGACCAGGCCATAGTTTAGTCGGTAGCGTAGCTTTTCTATAGAAAATATGATTTAAGGAGAAGGTTAGCAACCTAGATAGATATGCCAGGCCATAGTTTAGTCAGAAGCATAGCATTTATATAGAAAGTATGGTATAAGGAGAAGATTAGATACCTAGATAGATAGGCTAGGCCATAGTTTAGACAGCAGCGTAGCCTTCTATAGAAAGTATGTTATAAGGAGAAGGTTAGCTACCTAGATAGATAGGCCAGGCCATAGTTTATTCGGTAGCAAAGCTTTTCTATAGAAAGTATGGTATAAGGAGAAGGTTAGCTACCTAGATAGATAGGCCAGGCCATAGTTTATTCGGTAGCAAAGCATTTCTATATAAAGTATGGTACAAGGAGAAGGTTAGCTATCTAGATAGATAGGCTAGGTCATGGTTTAGACATTATCGTAGTTTTTTTATGGAAAGTATGGTACAATAGAAGGTTAGCTACCTAGATACAACAGGCCAAATGGTTTTACCAGCAAGATAAATTGCTAAAGAGTGTATTTTCTTCTATTGGTAATATTGTACGTCTAATAAAAATAAGCTTTTCATAAAAAGTTGGGTTGAAAAATTAATCTTCTATGTGAAAGACATGTGTTTGGGAAAAATGAATAGGTAGTTGGGGGCGTGGCAAAGTTTTCAATGTTTTTGGTTTTAGATTTATTTACTCCACAATTATCTCTTTCCCTTTAAATTATACCTTCTTATTCCTTTTTCAATTTGTTATGCTTTAACAAACAATCTACCTAAATATTTATAATAACAGTTAGGTATTTGAAAGAAATATTTTCAGTTTTTTACATTATTTAGTTTTCTAATTGAATTCTTTAATAAATCTTTAGATTTGTGCAATCTATGATACAAAGTAGAACGATGTCTGTCCGTCTGTCTGTCCGTCTGTCCGTCTGTCTGTCCGTCTGAAGCTTAAGATCTCAGTAACCACTGAACCGATTGGGCTCTACTCTTCAGGGAATATACCTACTGGTCCTGTGATGGTTTTAAGCTATTTTCTTGGGGGGTGGGACACCCCCAACCCCCCCAAAAAAATGAAAATACCCCCCCCCCAAAAAAAATTTTTTTTTACTTTTTCTTTTTAAATCTAAAATACGAAAATTTAAGTTGATCAAACCTCTTGGGGCAAAGCCCCTAGAGGCTAGGAGCGAAGCCGCTAGTGAAATTATAATTTAAAACAAGAATGGCAACATTTATAAATTTTTAAAAATGCAACCAACAGACAGACAGATGGATAATTTTGTTGTTGAGGAATCTTCACAAGTTATTTAAGAAATCTATCGGTGTAAACAGCTGAGAAAATCATATTCAATTTCTCAACCACTTTTGTCAATTGTATTTTTGGTACATACATGTATCTCTTTTTCTATTTACGTAGCTTATGGACGGACGAACAATCTTTTTGAAATGTATAATCACTTCGCGCCAAAGGCTTTTAAAACCAAATATTTTTTTGGTTTTGAAAAGTTTTATTTATGAGAGCATTTTTCCGACATCTTCTGCATTTCAATTTGAAAACTGTCTTTTATTGCCAGAACAATTCTGAAAAGAATAAAAAGGGGGAATAAAATTTTAGATGGTAACCCATTTATATTGTGCATAATGTATATTTAAAGGGGAAGTTTTAATTTAGTTGTATAGGATTTCTACATTAATGGTATATGCGTTAGTTGATTCGCATGGCTTGAAAGTGTAGCAATTCTATGTACATTAAGTTTATTTTAAATATTTTGACAGTATTATTCTTTATATTCATTTTTTTATTCTGAATGAATATATAATTTAATGATATTTTTCTTTATATTAATGATTGTAATGCTCTTTCTTAACCTTTGCTTTTATGGATATTATCATCTATGTTTAATACCTAAAATAAAACAACTATTTATTCTTAGAAAACCTTAAGGTTTAGTATTTTAGAAAACTTTGTACGAAATCATTGAAAAGAAAAAATATAGGAATCAAAAAGGATAGCAATATGAATAATAAATCAATGTACATCACAAATGATCATAAACAAAATCAACCTTGTGTAGATTACAATTTGGTTGGTAAGTTTGAGCTAACTAACCAAGAATTATTAATAATACCGAAAGCTTTTTAGCCAACGAACTTTGGTTACCAGTATAATTTACAGTACAATGTCCCATCCCTCCCTGAAGAAAATTACAGTAATTAAGACACCTTTATTCTCCCCTGTAATTTCATTTTCAAGACTTGGCTTAAAACAATACCTATATACAAAACCTAAACAGGGCAATAAATTAAAATCTTTAGAATGGTTTAACTTAAATTTAACTGTATAGGTCTGTAAATATTCGAATTCTAACTTTAATGTATTTTTCTCTTTTTCAATCAATAAAAATCTTTGGTAAAGTAAAGTCGATTAAAAAGTGATTACCAAAAAGATGATATTAGAAAGAGAATAGATATTTGTCGCATCGTATTATTGATATTCATATAAAAAAATGATTAAAACTAGTTTTGGTAGCTCCGAGGGGCCCTTACTCTTAAGATTTTTCTTTTAATATTTGTGGAAAGTCGTCTGTAATATGCTCCTATGCATGATTTTAAGAGGGTAATCAGCCATACTGAAAACGTTAAAATGATATTCAAATATTCAACTCTTAATTATAAATATAATATGTTTGTTGGTAAGTTAGTTTCTACGCACACCTTAATTTAGGTTTTTACAGAATTTTGTAGCTACTCAATAAATTATATTGTTTTAACTTTTGTTCTACACAGCAGGGGGCAGAGTAAATAATCACAGGTGTCACTCAGGGATCTAAAGGGATAAGACAATGGCCGATAAATTGATGTACATCCCCAATGATGATTATCCCTTCTGTAGATTACAATTAGTACTTAATCAACTATTCAAAGTTCAATAAAGTCTCCAAAGTCGCCAACGAATATAAAAACGTAATAAAACTTTGGGGATATGTAATAAAAAGACCAATGCCCACCCCCTCCCTGGGTTTCAGTCACAAACGAGCTAAACTGATAATAAAGAAAAATTAGAATAGTTTTATCGTTTCGCATTATAGACAGCTTCTGTGAATATTAAGATTAAAAATTATAAGATTAACCCTCTTAGGGGCCAACAAAGGAAACCATCTATAATTCGATGCGATTGATAAATATAAAAATATTGGTTCTTGATCGTAGATAGGGCGTAATCGCTATGAAATAGTATTTTTTCTCAAGAAAGAGAGTTTTTAAACAAAATATTCTTTTTTGTTGTGAAATGATAATGTATATTTCTTTAGTAATTAAGAGAGTAATTACGATAAAACTCACAAATAACACACAAACAAAAATATGCTTCTTAAAGAAATTGCAATCGAAAAAAAATTTTAAACCGTCAAAATAACAATGGCTAATATATTGAAGGGTGGGACATTTGAAATTTGGTGGATAGGAGGGGGGAAGGGGCTAATCCGTATTATTAAGGGATTACAATTATTGTCTGACTGACTTTTACCTTTTTTATGCATATACTCAAAGTGTTTTTATAAATCCGCAACTTTTATTATTAGCTAAATTATTTCAGAAAGATATTTTTTAATGTAAAAAGAAACCATTATACTTAAACGTTCCTTTTCATGCAGTAATTTTTAGCAAGTTGTTTATAACATTTATTTAAATTTTATTTTGCAGTATTATAAAAAGGTTTGCTAATAGAATTGAGAAAAAATAATGATAGCTAATAGGTTCATGGGAAAGGTTCAGTTGTAATTCCTGCGCTAGTTCAATAGTAGATTTTTTATTAAATTTCTTTCTTCTCTTTTTTAGCGACTTAGATGTTTTAGTATTTTCAATGCCATTGGCTGATATTCAAAGACCCAATTGAAAGTCTGAACAGGGTTCACACCCTATGAACATACAATTATTGAACCCCTTACCCTCTATTTTTGATAACAAAACACTTGATATGGCATTTTTTTGATTGCCTTTTTAATTTGGACATCAAAATCATAAATGATACAATCATCGATTTGCATTAGTAACGCCTTCTGACAAAGACATGTACAGACTGACGGACTGACCTTGTTTCAAGAGTAAGTGTGCAAATAAAAGGAAAACAAGGATGACAACATCCATAAAAGTGAAGCTCTAAAACGGTTAGAAAACGAACATTTAGAACTTGAAGAGTGTCAGAACTGAATAATCAGAGCTGGATCTTTAAATGTGTAGCCGTTGGCGTGGCTGTAGCCGTGGCCGTAGTCATGGCTGTGGCTTTAGCAACGCTTTAGCCACACTAATGGACTGTGGTCACTTTTAGCGTGGTTAACCACGCTACGACTATGACGACGCGTTGCCAATATGATTTAAAGATCGCATTTTTTTTTGGCCACGGCAACGCGTGGTTAATATGATTTAAAGATCGCTATTAGGTTGGTGGCTGTAACTCTGACCACGACTACGGCAACGGCTACGCTTTTAAAGATCCAGCTCAGAATATAAATGTTTAAAAATTGAACAAAATTGTAAGTAATTTTGGTTGAAAAACTGCTTAAATGCAGGAAAATGTTTAAGGACATACTTACATTTTTACGACTTGAATTATTGAGATGCTTCGCTTATAACATTGTACTTTGTTGTCCTAGAAATCAGTATTTAAAAAATCAGATCAATCGGATAATCATATCATATATTTTTTTGGTCAAAAAAGTTAAAAATCAACATGTTTAAAATGGACATACGGACATTCTGGTAACGATTATAGAGTTGCTACGCTTTTTAAATCGTGTCTAACTACAACTTAATCTCATGCAAAGTTTAAGGTCGATAGGATAATTCTAAAATTCTTAAATTTAGGAAAAAAGCTAACCGTTACGTACGGACGGACGGGCCGAACCTTATCATAGAAAAGCTTCGCCTTTAAAAATAGCTCAAAATTGTTATTGTAGAAACTGGGTGTGGTAATGAGATTAAAAGGGATGGTGCTTAATATTTCTTTTAACTAATCCTAATAATCTAGAATTAATAATAATAATAAAAATGCAAATATTTATAACATTAAACTTATCAATTTTATCAAATGTTTTAAAACTTTACTTATAAAAAAAAATACTATTGAAATGTGTAAGAACTCAATAATTTAGAGAGTAAGATATTTCAGGGAGGAGGGGACAATATGGGCTGTTTATTACACTAGTCCCGAAAGGCATATAAGAACGTTTTCTTATTCGTTGGCTTAACAACCTTGGGGGATTTTATTGAATTTCGATTGATTGGTGTTTAAACTTTTCAACAATAATTATAATCAACAGAAGAGGGTTATTTTGTGTATCACATAGGGGATGTACAGTACAATGTACATCAATTTATCGGCTATTGTCGTATCCTTTTAGATCCCTGAAAATATTTAGCATTTTTTTCCTTGTTATACAGGGTGTTTTTTTTTAATAAGTTAAAAGTATTGCTTAATTTAACCCACTTGCCATTGACAGAAATTAATAATCTATATCTTAATTTCTTCATTGATGTGGGACATTTTGTATGAGAAAAAAATATTTGGCGATTTTCAACAAATTCTGCCTTAAAAACAGGTTTTTCTAAAGTACCTATTTTTGGAAGATTTTTGGATCATGACTAATTAAAAAGTGTGCAAAAATGGGTACATTTTTAAAAATCAAATTGCGCGGCTTGTGTTAATAGTAGAAAAATGTTATGCATATCGTTAGAATCGTCATAAACTCTAGTTTTTAGGTTTTTAAGAACTATTCCTGTGCTACGTATAGTTTAGGATCGCTACGTGGTAAAATGTTCCAACTTACTTCAAATTTTTAACATTTCTCACATTTTCCAATGTAGCTTCTATACTACAAATAGCATGAATATGATACATATATTTCCAAAAACTAGAGTTTATGACAATTCTAACGGTATGCATAACATTTTTCTACTATTAACACAAGCCGCGCAATTTGATTTTTAAAAATGTACCCATTTTTGCACACTCTTTAAATTAGTCATGATCCAAAAATCTTCCAAAAATAGGTACTTTGGAAAAACCGGTTTTTAAGGCAGAATTTGTTGAAAATCGCCAAATATTTTTTTCTCATACAAAATGTCCCACATCAATGAAGAAATTAAGATATAGATTATTAATTTCTGTCAATGGCAAGTGGGTTAAATTAAGCAATACTTTTTACTCAATAAAAAAAACACCCTGTATTATCAATCAGACTTTATTGACAAGTAACTATACTTATGTAATCTTATAAAAATGTTTTTGGTCAAGGAGGTTAGTTAGAAAAAGGGGATAGTCCCTATCGTGGCAACGCCCCTTGAGGGGCGATTCGTCGTATTTTGAAAATGGCTTTTTATAGGTTATTGTAGGTTAGGTTAGGTTATATTGGATTAGGTGATTGTCCCAGGGGATTATGCAATTGGCCCCGCAGGGTTAGAGCCCCCCGCAGGGGCTAGAAATAGTAGAAAAGCTACTGTGAAAAATACGAAGAATCGCCCCTTAAGGTGCGTTGCCACGAAAGGGACTATACCCAGAAAAAGATTATGATCTAAATTTTATCGAATTAGATTATTTAAGATATTGAGTTTTTTTTATCTACTTAATTAACCCGATTGATTTCTCTATGTCAGAAATAGGAATGGGTTTAGGCTATTTTTTTCTTTTTAATGAGGATTGCTATAGATTCTTTTCTTTCTCTACCTTTAACTTTGAACACAGAACCTCTAGATGCTAGGGGCGCAACCACTAGTCTAAGAATAAAGTGTCTATTTGTAAATTTAGAGAGATAAACAATTGTTAGGATTCTATTCATATTTGGATATTTAAATTTCTTCCAATCCAATCAAACAGTAAAATAACCTTAAACAAGACAAGGAACAGTACAAAGATCGCAGAAAATTAAGTCACGCATACAAAAACAAATAAATATCATAATAATTAATAGTTGTTCTTCATATGAGAGTAGTCTAGAAACTTTACAATTATACCTTCTTAAATATAATTGGAGTCTTAAATTAACTATTAAAATGTTCATAATGTTTTTTAACTTTTTTAATTCAACCAAACCAATTTGTCTAAAAATGTGAAACAAAGACAAAAATAATCAAAGTAGTAAAACCATTGGAATTTAGGGGGATTCTGCACAGAGATAGGGGACAATGGGTTGTTAATTACACTAGTCCCCAAAGTTTTATAATTATGCTTTCTTATTCGTTGGCTCAAACGTTTCAACAACTAATTTTAATCTACAGAAGGGGTAATTTTTTTTATTAGCATTGGGGATGTACATAAATTTATCGGCCATTGTCTTATCCGTTTAGATCTTAAGGGATTCTGCCTTCTACTCGTTGGATAATACCTCGTTGGTTTCATCATTTAATGATTTTATTTTTTCAGGTGGCGCAGAAGGCACCTTCCTGCAGTTTAGCTACCGTCCAATCCAACCAGTATCCAGTGAGAGCAAACACAAACCAGTTTTTAGCCTTGCTGAACTACATCTGAAAACCAGGCATTGAAAACTATAGATTACCAGAAAAAACTTATTAACATTAACTGATTTATCACATATTGAATAATTGAATTGTAAAAACTATTTGGGTTAAGAAAGAAAATAAGTAAAATATGATTTTCTCTGCTGCTATTTCGGATAAAAGGTGGCTTTATTAAACAGATATAACATAACAAATCTGTATTTTGATATTATACTGAAATCCGATTTTGAACTTTGCTACATATGGTTATTATTAACCTTGTTTTTAAAAGATTGATATCATTAGATATTAAATTATTCTCTGGCTAGTTTCACTATACTACATGGATGAAAAATATTTTTTATTAAAAAGCTACCTCATTCTCATCTATAATTTTCTATGAAACAAGGAGAAGGAGACACAAGACAGCGAGGGATGAAAAATCCTCTAACCCAAATTCTGATATCTATACTGTTGAATTCAGAACTATTGTGAGTGTGGAGGGGGGAAGAGAAATACACCTCCCCTTACATTCTAATAGGTAACAACTTTTTTTTAAGCAAGGCTGCTCTATGATTTACGTTGT
Organism: Acartia tonsa; assembly: GCF_053477335.1. NCBI lineage: Eukaryota > Metazoa > Arthropoda > Copepoda > Calanoida > Acartiidae > Acartia > Acartia tonsa. Next base: position 23,004,889 of record NC_137266.1, read on the forward strand.
CTGTACGTCAGTTTGTAGTCTGTAACGCTTTAAGGGAAGTCTGCTTTTCTCAACTGCAATTTAAGAGAAACTGTTGATAATTTTGTTCAGATTTAATGTCCAACTGTTTCTCTGATTTTAAGTGACAAAAAAAGAAATAAAAAAATTATATTAGAATATAAAAAATGTATAATTTGTTTAGATATCCTGGTTGGAAGAGATTTGATATTACAGAATTATTTCAAAACCTGGAAGGACCCAGCTATACTGTTTTCCTAAGGTAACAAGGATGTGGTAGATGTAGAGTAGCTGCGCTACATATAGTCAATAAGAACAAGGAAAATTATGTCAACTATTAGCGCAGCAACAATAAGATAACAAAATTTTATTAAATGACTAGTGAACAAAATAATTAGCCAAGTAGAAGTAAATCTTTCTAAACGTTTAAATTATCTTTGCTGCAAGCGTATTTATGTTAGTTGTGGAGTAATTGATACCATACTCTATATAATTATTTATACAAATTATAAGACAAACAAACATATAATAATTATAAAATAAATTTGTATTTAGTAATTATTGAGAATAAAAATTTAGAATTAACTAAATAAAATAAAGCTGTGTGGTCTTAGAGCATCTTCTGCATTTATTAAAATTCATAGATAAAGATTCTAGATTTGATTTTCTTAATGTCTTTCGTCAGCCCTTTAAATCTTTCTTTTAAATGGTAATCAAAATAAGCGAAGCATACTCTTCAACTCTTATTCCAGATTGCTTAATTAATATCTATATGTTAAAGTGAGATACGACAGCAAAAGAAATTCGAAGAAATAGAAGAAAAAAATTAGAGAAAGAATAAAAAGGGAGGGAGAAAAACAGAGATTGAGCTAAAACTAAAAATATAAATAGTTATGTTTTAAACACAGAAAAATATAGAGTTATCTTTTTTTAAAGACAAAAAGTAATGTAAAGGATAACAAACTATTTTGTTGTTGACTATACTGCATTCTCAAAGTAATATTGTGGTAAGCCGAAGCGTTTCAGCTCACCGGTTGCGAGTTCGAATCCAACGAGCCCTAGCCTTGAAGTATTCTACCAAAACAAACTAGCAGGATTTAGTCATACAGAAATTATATATTTAACTGAATACATTTACAATGGGTGGTTACTATATATATACAAATAAATTATAACAATAGGTTAGGTTTGAAGGGGGTGTGGGAGACAAGGGCGTAGCCCGCGGCGGTAGACAGTCTGTGGGGGTAGCTGTGGTAAAAGGGGAGGCACCACCTCCCGGTTGTATAGTTGCATGAGGGGCGCGTGATTGCTGCGTGTCCGTGCCCCTCCCCTATTTAGCCAGTCCAGTTTGACCGCTGCGCAACGGGGTCATCTGCGGTCATGAGGTGAATGGTGATATAATAGGATTAGTGCAGAAGGCTTGACATGATAAGCCACTGCGTAGCAACTCTGTAAACTACCCGTCCGTCTGTTGCCGTATTACCACAACCTCCCCTTCAAGGGCTGCGGGGCTCCCGAGCCACCAGGCCTTGAACCTGGGGATACGGCAGCCTCTGTCTGCGAACGACAACATCTTCCTGGGGCACAGCTCGGTGCAGGACAGCTCTGGCTATACAGGCTCCGCAGGACACTCGCTGCTCGGTCTGGCTGTGGTTGGATATCAGCATTGTCAACTCCCGGTTGGCTTCCAGCCGCGGGTTGGCGACAGCCAGGCCCCGTCGTTGGAAGTTTGGCCTTGTCTGCAGGACTAGTTCTGTCTCGGCTGGTAACTGAACACGGAGGCCTAGGCTCACTCTAGAGGCTCCCAAGGGGGGAACAACGATGGAGGAAGGCGCGTAGAACTCCATGGGGGCGCCTGCCTGGTCCAGGTTGCTCGGCCTCTTAGCTCCCACTCGGAAGGGGACGGCTGTCATCAGTAGGGGACACATCGCTTCAGCTTCACCCTCTGGGGCCGCCACTTCCATCTCAGTGGCCGCTTCTCCTCCTGTAGGCTCGCTGCTGGCCGGCAGGGGCTCCATGTCAGCATCAGGGTTCCAGATTGCATCCCTAGGCGGTTCTGGGGCTGGCGGCGGCAGCGGTGGTTCGTTGGGTTGGTGCTGCAGGTTCTCTTCTACTGGGTCACGATCCTGGCCGCTAGGCTGTGGGGCGGCGGCTGCCGGCTGGTACACTGGAAACTGTCCTGGGTCACTAGCTGGCAACGCCGCAGCTCCAGCTGGCAGCTCAGTGGCGTCCTTGTCGCCGTCCAGGTCGCCTCGGATGTCTGCTGGAATCTGCTGGGCAGTTACATCTCCGGTGTATTTGCGCAGTCGGCCTACATGCGCGGTGATTTCCGAGATCTTGGCTGTTGGAGAGGCAGGTTTGATGACATAATGGACGTCTGTGGCTTGTCTCACTACCTTCCAAGGGCCAGTCCACCTCTTGGTAATCTTGGCTGACTTCCCTGGCACCAGGCGGGGGGCTAGATACCAGACCAGGTCTCCAACTTTGTACTTGGCTGTGCCTTCGTAGGCGGCCGCGCTCCTTCGGATGGTTCCCTCCTCTCGCTGCTGGATTGCGTCGTACACGGCATGGTATCGTTGCAGGAGAGCTTGGACGTTGGCTGGGACTGAGGCATATTCAGTGTCTGGCAGCCGGAGTACCATGTCCACCGGGAGCTTGGCCTCTCTCCCAAAGTAGGCCAGGAAAGGGGTCACGCCCGTGGATCTGCAGGCCTTGGTATTGTAGGCGAAGGCAATGGCAGGCAAGTGTGGCTCCCAGTTGTTGTCGTCTCTGTCCAGGAACAGCCGCATGCCTGTGTTGAGCGTCCGATGGAACCTCTCCACCCGGTTGGACTGCGGGTTGTAGGGCGGTGGATGTGTCAGGCCAATCTCAAGCTTGGAGGCCAGTTCCTTGAATACCTGGCCAGTGAACTCCATTCCATTGTCGGAGTGGATCTTCAGGGGACATCCGAACGTGGCCAGGTGGCGGTGCAGTAGGGTTTCAGCCACCGTGAGAGTGCGCTTGTTGGGGATGGCGTAGAGGCTGACAAACCGGCTGAACCCATCCTGACAGGTGAGGATGTAGCGGTTCCCGGCTGGTGTCTCTGGCAGGGGCCCTACCAGGTCAATAAACAGGACTTGCTGTGGATACCCCTGGCGGGAGGGCACGTGTATTCCTAACTTCAGCCTCTCCTTGGTGACCTTCTGTACACACTCAGGGCAAGTCTGAACCATCAGGCGGACGTCACGGGACAGGTTGGGCCACCAGAAATGCATGGCGACGCGGGCAATAGTGGCGTCCATCCCAAAATGCCCCGCCATGGGGGTCCCATGGGCCAGAAAAAACGCGTCCTGCTGGAGGGCCGAAGGCAGCAGGTAACTTGTCCTCTCCCCTGTCAGGGTCTGGTCGGTGGTGGTGAGGCAGCCATGCTCGTCAAGTCCCAGGGCTGCGAAGCGGCTGGCATACTGCTGCTCGTCCCTGTCCTTGCCTCGCAGCTCAGCCTTAGTTGGGGCCTTTCCGTCGGCCACCCACTGGCGGACACGGAGCAGGAGGGGATCCTGTGTCTGTGCTTCTAAGACTCGGGCCGGGTCCAGCCGTGCTGCGTAGGGTCTGCCAGCTGCGGGCTCCCCTAGCTGGCAAAGGGTGTGAAGGTACTCAGCCTGCTCTGCTAATTCTTCGGCGGTGGCTGTCGGCATATTATCGTCCTCCCGGCGGCTGAGGGCGTCAGCATTGGTATTCTGGGTGCCAGGACGATGGCAGACAGTGAAATCTAGGGCCGCTAGCTCCTCCTGCCAGCGGGCCACCATCCCTGTGGATGTGTTCAGCGACTTCATCTGTAGCAAGGCTGAGGAATCAGTGTTGATCTGGAAACTACGGTAGGACAAGATGCCGTGAAATTTCCGAATTCCATACATGATGGCGGCCATCTCTCCCTTCCAGGATGGGTAGCGAGTTTCGGGGTCGGTTGTCTTGCGCCCCACGGCGGCAATGAGCCTCTCCTTGCCGTCCTGGCATTGGCTGAGTATGGCAGAGATGGCGCGGCTGCTGAAGTCTGTGGTGAGCTGGAACACGGCTGGTAAGTCAAACCTGGGTGGCGCTCGGATGGGGGCTTGGCGAAACTTGTCCTTGAGCTGTACCAGCTGGGCTTCCATCTCAGCCGTCCAGGTCAGTGTCTTGGCCGTTTTCTGCCGATTCATCTCGTAGGTGAGGTCGGCATACTCTGGGATGAACAAGCGGTAGTAGCCAAAGAACCCCAGGAGCACCAGCAGGTCCTTGGGGGTGATGGGGGCCGGCCAGTCAAGGATGCGGTCAATATAATCCTCTTGCATGGCTATCCCCTCACGGCTGAGGGTGTGGCCCAGGTAGTCTACTTTGGCTCGAAACAGCTTGGTCTTGGCTGGCTTGAGGCGGATTCCTCCCCTGCGGTGGGCTTCCAAGACTTCCCAGAGCCTAGCCAGGTGGGCCCAGGTGTCTTGGTGAAAGGTCAGGACATCATCAAGATATGACTGGAGGTTGGCCGTGCCTAATGGGTTCAGGACCCCTGCAATAAATCTGGAGTAGACAGATGGCGCTGTAGCTAGGCCAAAGGGCATCCTTTTCCATTGGTACAAGCCTCTGGGGGTGGTGAAGGCGGTGCAGGGCCGGCTGTCCTCGGACACTCGGATGGTGTAGTACACAGCCACCGCGTCTAAGGCACTGTAGACGCGGTGTCCCCCGGCTCGTTCTACCAGCTGCTGGATCCTGGGCAAGGGGTAGCTGTCCAGCTCAAGACACTTGTTGAGGGCCCTGTAGTCGACGGCCCAGCGGGTGCTCCCGTCCTTCTTCTTGATGGGCACCAGGGGGCTGCTCCAGGCGGAGTCTGAAGGCTCTATGACTCCCTCTTGCAGCCAGGTGTCCAGTTGCTTCTCCGGCTCAGCCTCCTGCCGCGGGTTCAGATCCCTAAATCTCTGGCGGATCGGCTGGGTCCCTGGCTTGAGGCGCAGCTGTAACTCTACTACATCAGTGCAGCCGGGGGTAGAGTTTGAGAAGACATCTCTGTACTCTGACAACATGGTCCAGACCTCCTTCTTGAGCAGGGGGTCCTTGCGCAGAAATTCGTTCTCCTCCATCTCAAGGGCTGCCCACAGCTGCTGCATATCTGGGGGCTCAACAGGCTCTTGGAACGAATGGATACGAGGGGGAGGCTTGTCAGAAACCTCCAGAATGTCGGGCTTTACCAGCTCCCCAGCCACGGGGAGGCCGGCGTTCAGCAGGAGAGGCATCTCCCCCTCATTTACCACCAGCACTCGGAACAGGCTGGCGGAGCCAGGCCTGTGTGCATACAGGCCTTCTGGGATGACAAGATACTCCCCAAACCTCTGTTCTGGGGCAGATAGTTGGATGGCATCCTTGGTACGGTGTCCCACTAGCTCAACAGGGACAGCCATGACACCGCGGCCAGGCAAGACCACCCTCTTGGCCGTACGGAGTTGGGGTGGTTGGCCATCGGTTGGAGTGACAGCGCTTAGCCTGTACGTGGCTGGCACGGGGTCAGCTTCGGCTCCGGGAGCCACCGGCCGCGATTTGACGGGCTCGGCGCCGGGAGGGGCTGAGGTGTTGGAGCCATGCGTGGCTCCGAGGGCGCCCGGCCACGATTTGACGGGCTCGGCGCTGGGAGAGGCCGGGGTGCCGGGGCCAGCCTTGGCTCCGTGGGCGTTCGGCCGCGACTTGACGGGCTTGGCGCCGGGAGAGGCTGAGGCATCGGAGCCATGCGTGGCTCCGGGGGCGTCCGGCCACGACTTGACGGGCACAGTGCCGGGGGGGGCTGAGCGTGGCTCCGAGTGCATCAGACTGCGACTTGACGGGTCTGGGCTCGGACTTGGCCGGTTGGGTTGCTGGGGGCCCCAGGTAGAGGGGGCCAGGTGGACACGGCTGGCCGTTGATGAAGGTGTCGGCGGAGAAGATAGGCTCTGGAGGGCTGGAAATCTCGGGAAACGTCGTTGGCAGGTTCTCCAGAGGCACCTTGGGTACTGGGGGCAACCCCATGGCTAGCAGGTTGGTCCCCCTGTGGGCGTTCAGCGCAGCATCCACCCAGTGCGTGCCTTTCTCGACTACACGCGGCTGCTCTGGCAGTGGGCCTGGCAGAGGCCCCTCGTAACTCAACTCTCTCTCGGCTGTCTCCCGGTCTATGGGGACGCCACGGAGTGGGATAAACTCCCCACGCACCCACAAGCAGGGGGGTTGCATGTCGAAACAGAGCCTAGTTCCGAACTCCTTGAGAAAGTACCCTCCTAGGTTCAGAGGGTGTGAGAGATTCCGTACCACAGTCACGTGGTACAGATGGAGTATAAGAGTGTGTGAAACTGCCATATATAATTCATATAATTTTCCAATTACCTGAAGGGGCTGCCCTTCCTCATTAGCAGTCAGGATTTGGGTGTTGTCTGGAACCAACATGCGCTGCATGCCCATTGCGTGCATGAGGTGTTCAGAAATGACGGCAGACCCTGGTACACGGTTGCCAGAATCTACCATGGCATCAACCTGTACGTGCTGGGCAGGGTCAGGAGTAGGAAACCTCACCCTGATGTGGCAGGGGAAGTGGAGGTCCTGCCCTTGAGACAGGGGGGCCTCTCGCTCGGCTGGGGTCGGCAGAAACTTCGGCGGTGGCCGAACCGCAGCTATGGTAGTATCGCTTACCATGGTGTGTGTGTAGACCGCTGGTGGTGGCTTATACTGTAGCTTCGAATCACTAGAGCTTATCAATTATCACTGGGTCAACAATTTTATATTTCTTTTTATCACTTGGTTGACATTTATACACACTTATGTGTAGTTATCACTAGGAGCTCTAGGTGTGATTCTGGAAGCACCGGCAGCAGGGAATGTCCGTCCTGCAAGGGTCAGATGGATGGCGGCGGCAGGGAATGTCCCGTCCTGCAGCGCCGCTGGTTCGAATCCCGAAAGATGGCGGCAGGGAATGGCCCTTCCTGCAGCGCCTCGGGTTCGAATCCTGGGAGGCAGCGGCAGGGAATGTCCCGTCCTGCCGTGCCTTTGGCTCAAATTCTGCTATCCGTCGCAGTGGTAGGTCTTACTTGTGTGCTGAAGCTTCGCAGCCACACATTGCCTTCTCAGGGAGACCAGCACTTAGCTGTCCGTCTCGTAGGTTTGGCCTGGGTGTCCTGGGGCTTGTCCCAGCTACACTTGCCAATTTAGACTCAGTTTTGTAGCCGTCTGAGCTAAATTATCCGATTACCGTGGCTGCGCACCTAGCGCTACTCCTACACGGTACGGAAAAACGCCGTAAACTGGCGCTTTTAGCAGGCTAAATCTGCTTGCCGTAGGCCAGAGGCCTACATAATGCGTTCAAATGATGGAAAATCGACCTAAAAAGGCCGTCTCACGGGTCAGTTGGCAGCTGACTGTCCCCTTACTTGCAAAAGGGTCCAATCAGAGGTAGAATAGGCTAAATTCTGTAGGGCTCGATTGAAACACGCTGACACCAAGATGTGGTAAGCCGAAGCGTTTCAGCTCACCGGTTGCGAGTTCGAATCCAACGAGCCCTAGCCTTGAAGTATTCTACCAAAACAAACTAGCAGGATTTAGTCATACAGAAATTATATATTTAACTGAATACATTTACAATGGGTGGTTACTATATATATACAAATAAATTATAACAATAGGTTAGGTTTGAAGGGGGTGTGGGAGACAAGGGCGTAGCCCGCGGCGGTAGACAGTCTGTGGGGGTAGCTGTGGTAAAAGGGGAGGCACCACCTCCCGGTTGTATAGTTGCATGAGGGGCGCGTGATTGCTGCGTGTCCGTGCCCCTCCCCTATTTAGCCAGTCCAGTTTGACCGCTGCGCAACGGGGTCATCTGCGGTCATGAGGTGAATGGTGATATAATAGGATTAGTGCAGAAGGCTTGACATGATAAGCCACTGCGTAGCAACTCTGTAAACTACCCGTCCGTCTGTTGCCGTATTACCACAATATAACCTTTAATGTTTAATATAAATTTATGGCATAAGCCTTGACTCTGTATTCCTTGACTAAGGTTTAGAATCTAATAACACATGGATATATTACATTGGACTGTAAAGTTTTATAACCACGTTATCTTATCGTTGGCTCAAAAATCTTTGGGTACTTTAATTGATTTTTAATTGGTTAGTTCCAAAGTTGTAGCGTCAAAATTTTCCAACAATCATTATAATCTATGGAAGGAATGATTTTGTTTATTATCATTAGGGATGTTATCGTCATTTATCGTTGGACAGCTTTCATTTAAAGAGAAGCATTGTATTTGTTTTTTAAGATGTATATTTACTGATTAGGGTCTACTGTAATTGTAAAGCTTTATCCACAATCAATTATTCTGGTTGTATCTTTATCTGTGATTCAAAGAGAATAAGTGTTCATCCAATAACCATAATATTCCACTCACCCCCAGATAAGAAATGATTGTCCTGCGATCTATGAATGCATGACGGTATTGTTGAAAAAGGATAACTAAGCTTATTATATAGCGCAACAATAAGTTAAGCAATTTATCTTTCCCTTTCATGAACACAATCAGAAAAGGTGTCAACATTTTTAAGTGTGTTTTGTCCACCCCCTGGCAAAACTCTGTTCACGCCACTGATTACACTTCAAAGTCTTTTAATTCTTTAAAGGTAATAATTCTTGTTATATCAAGTAAAAATAGTTAAAGTTTAGTTGTTTTGTTATAATACAATAAAAGATGCCTATCTGTTGCCCAAATCCTTGTAAGAATCTTGCACTCTTAACTCACTAAATGACAAGTGCAAACAGATACCAAAGTTTGTTACCAACAAGTTGCAAATTCAAATTTAGCGCAATGATATTATTTTTAGCAAATAAATCTCAAAGTTCATATCCAATTAAATCTTTAGTTTACACCTGTAATGTCAATATTATAATGCCATTTTGTGATGTTTTACATTTGTTTATTATTGTGATTGTTTATTACTTTAGGTCAGGTTAAGTTACATTAGGTAGAGTAGCCCTACAAAGTTAGTTGCTTCCGCAGAGGTTTAACAAAGGGAAATAAAATACCACTCATTATTATTTTTTTTAGAAATTAAGTTGGTGTTATCACTGCTCATTGGGTATTTTGCATCATTGTTATGTATAATTGAATTAATTACTATAGATAATACTTAATTTTATCTACTTTGAAATACATATTTATGTGTCTTCTTTTAAGGATCTCTCAGAGATAGCGGGATGACTATTAATGAATTATGTTCGTTTCTGTGGATAGATAATAGTTATTTCTTTCATCGTATTATAAACGGCTTTCCGCGGATATAAAATGTACAATTATAAGATTAAAACTAGTTTTTTTAGCTCCTAGGTGCCGAAGGCACGGGCTAAAATAACTGGTTTTAATCTTATGATTGTACATTTCTATATTCGTAGAAAGCTGGATATAATACGATGCTATAGACATAGTTTTTTCGTATGGATGAGAACCGGTTCCTATCCACCGGATTCGAATGAATACGAGAAAATAAATTATATTAAGATTAAAGATTTACCATGGATTGAGAAGACATTAGACTGTAAATTACATTGGTACCCAAAGTTTTATAAAAAGTTTAGTTATTTGTTGGCTCGAATTTTGATTGGTTGGTTCAAAACTAATAGTGCTCAAAATTTTCAATAAATACAGAACGATTGATTTTTTATGGTTATTTTGTATGTATTGTCTTATTCCTTAATATCCATGAGATTGGCAGAGTAACTAAATAGGTCCCATTGACTCATTCCTATCTCCGTGTGATTGCATTTTGTTGATATAAATGTAGATTAATGTCGACAACGACACAAATATACGGGTCACGATTTCAATGTCAATAGGAATTCCCTGTTAACTTTTATGTTGGGAAATAGTCATTCATCGCTTCGTATTATAGACAGCTTTCCGCGGATAATAAAATGGAAAATTATAAGATTAATTCAAGTGTCCTTTGCCCCGTGGTGCCAAAGGCTCTGGTTAACAAAACTTTTATCACGTTTATAATTTTATTTAATTATTCGATGAAAATAGGTCACGCATTTTTTAAGTATAACACAGAACCGGCTCTTATCCAGTGTAGATAAATCGGTTTCGAAGCCATACTGGAAATGTTATTCCAAAGCAAAAGCTATTATTAAAAGGTTTATCGGCAGTTTTCATCATGTTTCATTTGGACCACTAACTAACTTATTGTTTCTGTTTGTTAGTATAGGTTAAGTAAAGTTTAGAAACTCATCCCGTAGGGTTAGGTCCAGTGGGGACTTTTTGTATATGCTTGACATTGTCAGAATTGAAAAAGACCCGAATGTTTTAATTATGTCATTGTCATTAATGAAAACCACAAATAATTATCTTTTTTGAATTCTAGTATTTGTTTTGTAGTAAAAAAAACTACGGTCAAAAACAAATAAATTAAAGCTAAGTAAATAAAAAATCATGCAATGACTAATTAATTAAAAATAAATCATTGTATTTAAATGTTTTAAAGTATACCAATAACAAGTTTATATTAAGGATCATAGCTGCTCGACAAGTCTACATGTAAGGCTATGAATATTCTTATATAAAGCTAAAAGTATGTTTGTCTGTACTTTAAGACCTCACAAACCGCTGGACCAATATAGCTCTCCTTTACAATGAGGCTTCTTATTATTCTTTAATGTTTGGAATTTTACCTTAGACTGGGTTCAGTAGCCATAGCTGCAAAAAAAACTTATTTAAGAAGCTGCGGCTTGTTCTTGGAAATTCTAGGCCGCGGCCGCTGAATAGACAACAAGCATTTTATCATTTATTTGATATGTATTAATCAAAATTGATAAATCATCTTAATCCATTTGCAAACTGATAAATATAACAACAAGGATGACAACATCCATCAGTAGAAATATGCTTAAATATAAAATAATGGTAATGTTTACAAGAAATTTTATCTATTTTTATTCGCAGCTGAGAAAAACATGTTTATCTTTTAAAATTTTCATTTCACAGTGAAATGGACGGAAAATAAGTTTTAATGTTATTGGGAAAGTTTAAAAGACAGACAGACAGACAATCAATTGATATTGATAGCTTCGCTAATATAACAAGAAATATAGGATTGATAGATAGATATTTTATATTAATCCTTTAACAAACTAATAAAGTTTGATTTCTTAATCTAAGAAGAGTTCCTACAAACTGTATAACCAATACTTGAAAATAGCCAAATATAACAAAGAATTTGTGGGTTTTAAAGTTATAGGATTAAATCATCAAAATGATATATATAATAGGCCAATGGAAGAAACTATTTAAAGTTCATTTCGGTTTTAAATGGTTTCATTAAAATATAAAAAAATTAAGTAACGTAAAAGAATAGAGGTTGCATAAGGGCTGTGATTTTGTATTTAGTCTTTTAAATCAGCTAATAGCGAGTAACTTAAAAAAAAAACAGAAAGCAAATTTTTAGCTGACGATAAGGGATCCACCACTTGGGCCAGATAGTTGTCTGGATTATACGTATCTAAACATGTATTGATAAAGAAATATGTATAACTTTTAGAATTTATGCGGTTTTGTATATGATAACTAAATGATCTAAAATCAACAATATCTAATAATCAGAGCTAAAGTAAACATAACACAATTAATAATATTTATCATATATTATTATTAAGAGATCATATACAAACATTGTTTTAATATTCTATCTCTAATATAAAGTAGTAAGGTTTTTGTCTGAAGCTAAATATCTCGGAAAAAATACTGGTTTGAATTGGTTATACTTTTTAGAAAAGCTTTTTAGATGTATTGGGGTGGTTTTAGGCTATTTTTCTGACATACCCAGTCCTCCCGTGAGCCTAGAAACGAATCAAATAGTATAATATAAAAAAGTGGGATGTATGTATTTCTTCTAACTTAAGTTACCCATAGATTTAAAATTCATATATAATTCATTTTAGGTTTGAAAGCCTGTCTGGAAAGATTCTACCAACGCGAAGCGTGCTGAAATTATTCCGCTCCCCCTTCCTGCTTCTACAAACTGCCGACTCAACAGAAAATCCGCCAAACTTTATCGCCGACTTTGCCGCTGAGGAACCACCAGCCGTTACGATAGAGGTGCAGGAATCCCATCCGCGGAAAAAGAGATTTGTTGAGATTATGTCCAATATTGAGGATTTTGACCATCCCAACAATTTATACACTATTGCTGATCAGGATAATGAGGACGATAATAATATTTCTATTGAAGAAGATTTAGGTGATAAAGGTGATAGAAAGAAAAAGATGGATAAAAAGAAAAAGAAAAGGATGAGAAAAAAGGAGAGAAAAATGAAAAACGAGGTAAATATTTATTTATTGTTGAAATAAAAGTAACGAGCCAAAGAAACATTAGAATAAAACTTTTTTCTACAGGGATGACACAATCATAAAAGCAAAGAAAAATAAATACTACAGTGTTATCAATATCAAAAAAAGCATAATAATCTGAACAAAATATTATGTCATTTTGGCTCTAATTTTACTAAATGGACATATATATATTTATTATAAAGCTCCTTTGATAATTCAAAACCTCAAATAAATTCAGTTTTTATGAAATCATACATAAAGTAAAATACTATAGAGGGAAGGGCTTAAATAACTGTTTGTCCCCATCCCAAGGACCTTGTGACAACTATCAACTAGGTCATTGAAAATCAACCAATGGTTCCGGGAATATTAATACAGCCAAGTAGCAGAAAACAAAAAGGGAGGCAGGTAGTTAACTGTATATACATCTATACTATAGATCTGTTGATCATACTGAACCCTTACAACAACATATTCTTTTTGTAGGTTTTAAGTTTCTACGACGATGATTATCCCGACGAAAATGAAAATATTCTTGATCTTGATTATGAGAGTGATGATCTTTCTTCAATAGAAGCTGGTCAATTCAGGTAAATCCTTATCATATAGTAAGAGGATATCTGTCAATGTGTCTATCTATCTATGTTGTAGTGTACCGTAGGATCTCACTAAACACTGAACCGATATGGTTCTCCTTTACATAGGGTAGCTTTTCATAGGTCCTGGGAAGGTTTATAACTATTTTTTGTGAGGGTTCCACCGCCCTCCAAAGAGAAATCGCCACTAGAAAAAAAATTCTCCCCCAATTTTTTTTTTATTTATTCTGTTTCTTTAAAACTAAAATAGAAAATGGGGGATCAACTGCCCCTCCTTCCCTTCTCAGGGATCCCTAGAGGCCTCTAGGAGCGTAACCAATAGCAAATAACCAAGGATAAATTAATAGATAGATAGATATTTTGAATATATAACTGAGTAGATGGATAAATACAAAAAAGGGTAGATTCATAGTTTAATGGATAGTAAGAAAGCTAAATTTTTATTTGTTATATCGAGTTAGATAAATAACCTGCAGGGGGCTCTAACCCTGTGGGGCAATCACCTAACCCAATATAACCTAACCTAACCTAAAATAACCTATAAAAAGCCATTTTAAAAATACGACTAATCGCCCCTTATGGGGCGATGTTACAAAAGGGACTATTTCCGTTTGTACCACACAATCAAGATTAATTAAGCTTGCCAAAGTTTTTATAAGCCAACGAATAAGGTATTGTATTCATAATATTTTGGGTACCAGTATAATAATGTAGTATTTTAGAACTCAATTTGATATTGTTTTTAGATTGAAAACAGACGGAGACACAATACCCTACCCTAAGGATTATCCAACTAAAAACAAGAACAAACACAAACACTCGGGGCGCAGCTCACATCATAATAAACAAAGAAAACATAAGAAGGAAGGAAAAGAGAGTAAGGATGGACTACCCAAGTTTTGGAAACGTCTGGAATATCAGGTTAGATTATTAAAATTTTAGTAAACCCACACCTTATTTTTAATAGAATTAAAGATAGGGGGTGGGGGGTAAAAATCTTCCTAGTACCTAATATAACTTAACCTGAAATAGTGTAATAAAACAAACAATTGAAAATCACCCTTCTTCATTAGTTTTGATTTATTATTAGAAAAAAGTCATAGGTGAATAATTTTTTTCCAATTTAAAATGCGTAGCTTTAAGTAAAGACACAAAAATAGCTACGCATTTCGTCGGATACGGATTGGATACAGATATAAGATCTATTTAGTACTTTTTTATTATGTCCAAGTAACAATAATAAAAAATTCTTTAGGATATTATTATATCTTTATTGTAAGACAAAGACAAATGTTCAGAAAAAAATATCCTTTGTTATGATGTATGTAAGGATAATTTATTTGCAATTTAAAACAAATTATTGAATTAGGACTTTTGACTGGAAAGAGAAGGGACAATGGGCACTAGTCCCCAAAGTTTTCTAAAAACGTTTTCTTATTCGTTGGCGTTACAAGTTTGGGACTAAGGAATTTTGATTAGATGGTTTATTAAGTTGAGTGTTTAAATATTTCAACCACTAATTTTACGCTACAGAAGGTACATTAATTTTTTGGCCATTGTCTTATCCCTTTTGATCCCTGACTTTTAATAGTCAACATTCCTAGAGTCCTCTAGGGGCGCAGCCGCAAGTTATGCATATTGCAATTCTTTTTCGTTTGCTATTTTGAGTGTTATGATTGTATTAGCCTATTAGGTGTTGTTTAATTTAGAAAATGTGTCTCTACTCAACAATAGCAAACAATATTTATTTATCAGAAAAAGAAGAAAAAAATAACAATTTTCTTTTATCTTATAACAATCGTTTTTCTGCTAAGAAAATATGTTTAATTGAAAAAGTTTTAATGATTTGGAGTTAATTTTGTGTAAAGTTATCTTTAATCCCTTAAAACTTTTTATTGTTAAGCTTAAAGATTTTAGAAAACTTATCTGAAAGTTTTTTTTTATTTGTTAGAAATCATTCTTTTTTAGTAGTAAAGTCTTTGTGTGTTTTTGGTCAGAGAGGGTACAGTGGGCTGGGTAATACACTTGTCCCCAAAGTTTTATAATAACGATTTTTTTAACTGTTTGTTATTTATTGGCTGGTTTATAAAGTTGAGTGTCAAAACGTTTCATCTCTAAATGTAATCTATAGAAGGGATAAATTTGTGTATCACCATTAATGTACAATTTATCGGCCATTGTCTTATCCCCTTAGATCCCTGGTTTTTAGTGGGATAAGGTTCAAATGAGTGAACAGTTGAAACTTTAAAATGTGTGTCTTACATAATACGATACATATATCCTTTTATCTTGCATGGCCCTATTCCTACGATGCACTACTTGCCACGCAGGGCTTACCTAAAACTAAATACACACAACGTATAGAAAGCAAAGAATAACGTAATATAAAAAAACACCCCTGAACACTGATTTGGTCCACAACATTATATAATATACTTATTTCATTTTGATTGTCAAATTGATAGAAAAGTGTTTACAAAAACTTACTATTATGGACATATAGTCCTTATATGGAATTTTGAGGACTTTATTTTGTAGCCCCTTTTTTGGCCTGATTTGGAGTTGAAGTAGCTTTATTGCTTTAATAAAACGTAGCTTTTCTGTATTCTAAGTTGTCAGTCTGTTTTGGTGTCTTTTTGATAATATTTAATATTTCTTTTCTCAAAGTTATTAGCAGAGATAAAAATATGAATTTATTTCGTCCCTTGCTTCTAGAGGATTAGTCCACATTTAAGAAAAAATTTCTAAAGCGCTATTCTTTTAGCAGATAACATACCATTTCCAAAAAGAAATTCAAAGTGTCCACAATATAAAGCTTCCCTGAAAAGTAAATACTTCTATTGTTAGAGTAACTTTTTTAGCAGCTAACAAATTTCTTGTTTAATTTTAAAATGGCCATCCTTGTTTTTTTTTTTAATTATTTTAAAAACTTATTTTAGACTTTATAAGAGAATCTTTTATACAAAGATCTTTTGAAATGTAATTAAAATCTTAAGATCCTAAGAATATATTTTTAACGGCGTCTGAAGTTCCTTTCTTAGAGAATGACAAATTTTATATCATATTCTTTACTACAATTGAAAAATCGAGGAGTTCTCTCAAATTGCCTTGTTGAGGACAAATCCCCCCGCCCCCACCCCTCCATTATTTTGAAATAAATGGCTAATAAGCGAGTAGGGGGATAGTTTTTGACTTGCTCAATTATTACATCAGGTAAGGTTAGGTAAGGCCCTGCAAGGTTTGAGCTCCCCGCAGGGGTTAAACAATCGAGAAACACTCCCTCCTTCCACTCCCCTCCATCATTATAAATTCATTGTAAATAATGGGGAAATTAATGTTTGATCGGCACTTTTAGGGAAAGTGCCGATAATTCAGAATTTTAAAGAGATTCTACTTAGCTTATCGTAGACCAGATCCTTTCTATAATAAATACAATCTTAGACATTAAATAAAATAAGATATACATAAATGCAGTGGCGTGCACAGAGTATTACTAAAAGGTGTATTTATTTAGAGGGTAAAAACGGTTCTAATTTATCGGTTTTTAAGTCATACTGGAAAATAAATAAAAATGTAAACAAAATTTTAAAATGATAGAAAGATAGATTGAGAGATAAATTTAATCTACAAACATCTTTAAACCCCAAATGCTTGTTCAGTGCTAAAATTTGAGCCTAAAATTTTTTATTCTTCACATTCAAATTTCAAACTAAAATAAATTAGAATAAAGTATATTACATGGGTCGCCTTGCCCTTAGACAAAAGAGCATTTGCTTGGGAGGGGGGTGGGGGGATTCTTCTATATATGTCAAAACATATTGCTCTGGCGTGTAAGCTTAAGTGATTTTTAAAAGCGAAGCTTTTCTATAATTAGGGTCGGTCCGTCCGTACGTCCGTCCGTCCGTACGTCCGTCCGTACGTCCGTCCGTACGTCCGTAACGGATAGCTTTTTTCGTTAATTTAGGCATGTTAGAATTGTCCTATCGATTTCAAATTGTGCATGGTGATTCCTTTAATAGTTAGGTACGATTTAGAAAGCGTAGCAACTCTATAATCATCACCAAAATGTCCGTACGTCCATTTTGAACATGTTGATTTTTTTACTTTTTTAACAACACATTTTTATGTGATCTAATCATCCGATTGATCTGATTTTTGGTATATTGATTCCTGGGACAACAAAGTATAATGTAATAAGCGAAGCAACTCTATAATCAAGTCCTAGAAATGTAAGCATGTCCATAAACATTATCCTGAATCAAGCAGTTTTTCAACACATTTTACTTACAATTTTGCTTTTACTCTTATACATTCGCATTCTGATTATTCAGTTCTGACATTATACAAGTGTTAATGTCCGTTTGTCCTACCGTTTCAGAGCTTCGCTTTTATGGATGTTGTCATCCTTGTTTAGTATACATTCATTTAATTATACTATAATCTCTTAATTTTACCAAATTCCTGTTTATTTAAGATAACAGTGATTGTTCTTAAGCTATTTCTAACATATCAATGCTGCGATACTGAAGAACATAATTATCCCTGTTAACTTAAATGTGAAAATTAAAAATGTTGGGCACACCTTATCTACCTTTTCCACATTACCCAAAGCTAATTTAGATATGTATATTGCAAACACTTTACATTATCAAAATATACTTTATGCTGCTCTAAAATAGATGGATAGATTGTAATATATTAGAATAGATAGATAGGCAGGCGTTAGGGATAATAAGCCGCCCAATTAAAGGATTGTTAGAAATAAGCGGCTTAATACAGCTTAAGGTGCAATTTTATGATTATAAAAAAAATTCGGATGCATATCATTGACGTTCTAAAGGCTGCGGCAGCTGAATTTATAATATGCGGCTGCCGAACCCTTATAGAGATATTTATGTTAAATTTCCCTTATGTATAATTGCAATCGCTTTAGATAATCAAAATATACTTAATGTAACTATGATTATGAAAACATTTTAAGTGCCCTAATACATCATTCCTAACTATGCATATTAGGATCTTTGAAACAGTTTTATATACTGTCTTTGCTTGTCAGAGAAGCATCTTTTGGTCGCGAATCAGTTTTAACGCTTGTATTCAATTTAAATTCGATCTTTAACTATGACTATGTCTTTAGGAAACTTCATGTTTTAAACAACTAATTAAGATTTTTAAAAAGTACCTATTACTTTAAACCTACGAATAAGAGCACGTGTTTATGTAATTTTGGATACATGTAAAATTTATAGTCTACTTG
The DNA here is from genome assembly GCF_053477335.1 of Acartia tonsa. NCBI lineage: Eukaryota > Metazoa > Arthropoda > Copepoda > Calanoida > Acartiidae > Acartia > Acartia tonsa. Next base: position 23,023,073 of record NC_137266.1, read on the forward strand.
CCCCTCCCTACCATGCTATTTTTTTCTTTTACAAACAACATTTCTGTTTTTATCCGTTTATTATATAGATTTAATATTTTCAGATATCCGACGAAGTCTTGAAATCCTCTGAAACACGAGAAGGAGGGTGTAAACTCCACCAGTACAAAGTAGACCTCCGTAGAGTTGGATTTGGACGGCGGATAATATCTCCCAAGAGCTATATGGCTAACTATTGTGCGGGCAATTGTACCTTCCCCCTCACTAGGGTGAGTAGATTGATAGATAGATCAGTAGATAGATAGATAAACATGTGAATAGATTGATAGATAGATAAATCCGTGGATAGATTAATAGATAAATTAATATATGGATTAATTGATATATGAGAGCTAAATGGCTAAATATTTCGCGGAATGTACCTTCGCACTCACTAGGGTGAGTAGATAGTTTGATAGATAGATATATAAATAGATAGATATGTGGCTAGATTGATATATAGACCGAGTTATAGATAAATAGATATTAAGATAGAAAGATAGATTATAGGTAAATAGATAGATAGTTAAGTCATATATTAGCTTATCTATAAAATAAACAAAACAGAAACAAAATGAAACAATAGGTGATAACATTTAGCTTATTTACAGAGGTTTTGTCTGTCTGTTAAGATATCGCTAACTACTAAACCTATTGAGTTTATCTTTTCAGGTTTTATAAGTTTTGGAAATGTTTCTATGTCTTATTTCTTATTAAATAATGGAAGCTTTACAAAGTGTCTCAAAAAACTCAGCCATGTGACGTCATAAAAATGAGGGATTATCCATTTCTTTTTAATGGTTTTCTTTCCCACTTCTCCTCTCATCCTTCATTTTAATTGATTTTTAATTGATTTTTTATACACTTTATAAAGCTTCTCCATAATGCCTCTTTAGGCTAGGGACTCATATGCTTGTAGTCTTATAAAATTGACTATAAAAACCCATATGTTTTTACATTTCAAGTTGATTTGATTATGGGTTTAAAGAACAAATTTTTTTTTCTTTATTTGCTATTTATGAAATTTTGTATTTTCGTTGAAACGTATTTAAAAATAAAGTTAAAGCACCTTCTGTTTATATTTACTTTACATTTAGATCTTTAGATAAATAATTTTACTATTGCAAAATTTTATATATTTCTAGGAGAACAGCTAATCTATAATTATCGTTGTATGTAGTTGATATGACAATGATAAAGTAAATTATATTTATATTTAAATAAGAATGGTAAATTGAAATGTAAATTTAGGAAACCCAAATTTTTGAAAAAATACACTGAAATATTAATTATTAGCGGTTACGCCCCTAGGGGCTTCAATGGAGGGAGGGGTTGGGGTGGGGGGGGAGGTGACCCTCCACTTTCAATTTTAGTAAAAATTCTCCCAAAATAGTCTAAAAACTTTCATATAAATATTAGAAGAATCCTTTAAAGTTTTAGATAGTTATGTCTATCTAGCGGTCAATGTGCTCTTAAGCTAGTCAGACATCATGTTACTTTTATGTAAGAATAATTACTATTAACATTAATATCACTTTTTCATTTTCAGCTTCGATATATTTCTGCTTACTCTGAACAAATTTACACTTGTTTTCCTTTTTATCCAGAAAATGTTTGAATTTCCTGCTTTCCCTGATTTTTGTTAGTTTATTTTCATAGAAGGGAAATTAAAAATTACATAAATAAATATATAGTTATAAATATACTACGTTATTTAGAAAATATTTTGCCAAAAAATATCATTAATTAACACAGCTTTACTACTTATTTATTCTATACTTGTAAAGAATTATAAGATTGGAATTTAATTAGGAAATCTAATTATATTTAAAGACAAGGTTTCGTGATTTTGAAATAGTTTTAGTAAATCCTTAAAAAGACACTAGTAGCTTCGAAAATATATCTGTACTTGTAATTCCCCTTTTAACATCTCTTTGGACATAAATATAAATTATGATTAACTATTTTCATATCATATTACTATCATATTTAAGACTTATTAATCTAAATATTTTTTTTCAGAACTCGCATCCCACAAATCACGCCACCGTGTTGAGCATCCTCTCAGCCCTGGAGCATCACGGAGGGCAACACAACGGCGGGGAGGGACAGCCACCACCCGCATGTTGTGTTGCAAAGAAACATGACTCCCTGACACTCCTGTATTATGATCTGGACGGGTCCGTTGTGCTGAAAAATTATCCACAAATGTCGGTCAAATCTTGTGGATGCAGATAAAAATTATTTTTAAATGTAGATCTTAAAATTGCAAAAAAAACGTATTATGATATTAATAATGTACTCAAGACTTTCAAAACCTAATTTTTTTTCTAGATTTAGTAAGTTTTGTTATTGTTACGAAAATAGGCTTCAAAGTTAAAAGTTTTGAAGAAAAAAAAATTGGATTTAAAATACCTAAATAGTAGATAGGTTAAAGGTTATAGGTATGCTTATAGTGAAATAGGCATACCTACATTAATTTACATGTTTTAGTAATTTAAAAGATAAAATAACATAAAATTAAGTTAATATATTTAGATTCTCTATCAATAATTTAATATTTAAAAGATTTTATCACTTTCAAACACAACGAATTTAAAGGGATTGGGAAGCAATTTTATTACATTTGTTTATCAAACCTTAATGTAGAATATACTTCCCAATCCCTTTAACAGTTTTTTTTTAAGAATGTCATAATAATTGAATTATAAATCTGTTTAGTAATTTGTCTTCCAATAGAAACTTTAAACTTTTATTTAATTAATTATAATACAATTATAATAGAAATATAATGAGTTACAATTGGAATTTTTTCTGTTTAAAAAATATATTTTAACAGACATATCTTTAAACATATTATTAGAATTTATAAATGTAAAGAGGCATTATTTCATCTCAAAAGATTATTCAATTTATAATATTTCTTAGAAATTATTATACAATAACTCTTCAGTTTTAAATTTGAAAAGTTATTAAAGAGTTTTACATTAGATTTGTAGTTTTTTAATAACAAAAAAGAGCAAAAGAAAAAAATTATGATGTCTTTAAGTTTTCTACAAAAAATAAAGTCGAAATTATCAAAGGGGGGTCTAATTGTTGGTAACTTTGAGGGTTGTTTACGATGACAACACAGCTGAAAGGTCTTCTTCCTCATTACAACAGGCACAATGAAGCCAACAAATAATCTGTTATAATCAAGTTCTAAAAGGTTTAAGGTTATTTATTAGCTTTAGGTGTCTGTTTTAATGATGATCTAACTTTGTTTGTTTTTCTGGCATACAAATCTTAAAAGATTAAAGTTACAAAGAGAATTAAGGGAGGAGACATTCGACATTAAATTATGCTGGTTCCCAAATTATTATAAAAAATATTTTATTCAATAGCTTATAAACTTTGAGGTTTTTTATTAGATCTTGCATGGGTTGTAAAAACTTGAGAACCCTGTATAATCTATTGTCCAATGTCACCTCTATCCATGGTTTTAATGTTCTATTTGAAAATTGTATACAACATGTAAATAAAAACACAGTTTACTAATGTTACCATGTCAAAATTTAGTCAAGTAGTAAGAATAATGATTTTTTATCAATTAATATGTACCAAATAAATTATTATATAGTAGCTGCACGTTCAGCTACTTATAAACATGATTTTATTATAAAAATGTAAATGTAATTATTATCTATGAAATATATTACAAGTTTTTATCTACATTTTTTATTATTTGTGTAGCTATTCTATAATTGGAAATGTCCGTCCAACTGTCTCTTACGTATGGTATATGTGGAACAAGACTTCGGCTTCTGATTAAGATACACAGCTAAAAACTTTGGGAGTAATTTCTTTTACTAATTAGCATCTAGTACATAATTTAATTGGTCCATCGTTTTTTTTTAGCCAAGCTTTAAAAGACAAAATTTTTTACAAAGGTTTTTTGATGTTAAAAAAGTCACATTGGTATGTAAAGCTATGGCTCTATTTATGCTTATGTTTTAATGTTTCTATTAATTTTTTTAAAAGCCTCGCCAAAAATTTTAAAATTGTCCTTATCCATAACTTGTTGATGTACCCCTGGCATTTATGGGCTCAGTAATGAAAGGGTGAGCATTAAGCAAAGGAGCAGAAAAATAATCTAAAACCATCCAACAACTTACAAATAAAATAACTTGAAACCATCCCTTGACCTAATATCTCAACTTCAGATCCTTTCTTCTTTTAAAGTTTAGTAAACTAATTAATAGAATTGTAGATTATTTTTCTTCAGAAATCACGCGATTTAATTGGCCTATTAAATGTATGTGGCCTATCATTGATAATTTGTATTTTATGACGTTATGACTATAAACTACTTTAAAATGCTGCCAAAACATTAAAATTGTACCTTGAATTTTAGCTATACCTCAAAATCCCAATGCTAAAATAATTCATGCGGAATGGAGTGTCAACATCCCCCTTAAAATTGAAATTGGGAAAACCTACCCTCCTCATCCCTGAAGAAATGCACTTCCTGTGTCAAGTCTCCCAGTGCACGCCACTGCTTGCTTACATAAATTGCAAATATAATCTAAGAATTTTCATTTACTTCTGTGTATAATTAAGTATGTTGACAAAACAGAATCTTGTTAGAAGCGAAGCTGCTTTAGAACTTATATGTGTGTTCGTCAATCATTTAGACTATAACACAATAAGGACTATTCTTCTGAACAATTGAGATCCAATCCATTATCCCCATCTAAATTTTATGCTTCGATTCATTTTAATGTTGCTATCATTGTTTGGTTTGTTAAAAGCGAAGTTATTCTATATTTATAGTTGGTCGGTCCGTACATCCGTTTATCTATATTCATGTCTATAATTAGGTCTTATAATGTAAGTATGTCCATATTTAGTGAAAAGGACTAGTACTCGAAGCGTCGACCAAGTCCCAAGAGTTCATGTCCATATCTAGCTTCCTTTATTTTGGTAAGTTGAGATAGATTATACTTTTTCATACTTGTATAGTTGAAAAAGAAATGCTCGTTTGATAATCATCTGATTTGTTGAGCTTTGCTCTTATGGATTTTTCGATTATCTTTTTGTTTGTTTTTATTCTTAGAATCTTATTAATATGAAATGCAAAGGAGATTAAACTAAGGTTGACCCAACATTCAAATTTTATTACATAATAAATGTGAAACATGTATTTGATTTTTAATAGCAAAGCTTCTCTATTTTTAGCTTTGTCTATCTATCCGACCACAAGTAAGTCCGAAGGGATATTCATTCAATAAAAATTAAAATGATAAAACATATTTTCACATTGTATTCTTTTAATTGATTTTTTTTTTCTTACTTTGTATGTAAGAGTAATCCAGCATGATTTGTCACAATTTCTTGATTTGTGCAATTGGTTGCAAAGTTTGGACACTCCTAGTTTTAAACCAACCATTATAATTCAATAAAAGTACCCAAAGTTTTTTGTGCCTAATATAAAAAAATGTGGTTAAAAAATCACTCCCTGCTTAATTATCTTTCGTTAGCCTTTTTAGACAATTTTATCTTTTTTATCTTCTGTAAATCGGGGCATTTCAAATCCACATTGCAAAGTCTTTTTTAAGTCTTTTTGTGCCATTTGACATCAATTAAAAGTTGTGAAAAGAATTTTATAATTAACTCTTCCTCTTTTATTCTCCAGGCGTGAGGGGATAAGTTAATTTGGTACATAAAGTGATTATCATCCGAGAAAAAGGAGATGTTTGTCCTTTTGAAGTGCAGCCTGAGCTGTGGTGTCTATGTGTAGGAAATTATCCTGCTAACCGCTGAATAGATATCGTTCTCCTTTAAAGGGTAGCTTCTTATAGAAACAAGAAGTTTTATGACTATTTTGGAGGAGGATATTAGTCTCTGGAAATAAATTCACGCTCAATAAGAATTCAATTTACTCTTCATTTTTAATACTAAATTTAGGAGTGTAAGGTTTACTACTCCCCTCCCTCCCTCCACTCTAACCTCAAACTTAAAATGCCTCTAGTGGCGTAGCCACTAGTGTAGAAAATATAAAGTATAAATTTAAAGTCATAAAGATTGAGGTTAACATACAAAAGCACAGAAATAAATTATCACGAGATCACATATATGAACCAAGTAAATAACTTCTTCCCTATTAAATTTTATTTCATATGATTATCTGTTCCATAATCCCTGTAAATTTTGGCATAGTCAAACAATCAGATGAATATAAAAGAAAGTTTAACAAGGATGAAAATAAAAGTTGTTAGCTTTATTTTTTCAAAAATGAGGCGGTCTCCCTCAAATTTTCTAGTCGAACTTGGAACACCCTGTCTTATTTTAAAAGATAAGAAGTGGAGAAGGGGTAGTTTTCCATTGGTTTGTTTATTACTTTAGGTCAGGTTAGGTTAACTTATATTGTGTCATGATAGTCCCAAAGGGTTAAGCACTTCTGCAGGAGTTATGCACAGAAAAAAAATATTCTTTCCCTTATTTTCATTAAAAATATGGGAGGTAGTTTCAGTGCCCAAAATGCACTTTTAAAGAAAATGCCAAAAAGTAGAGATTAGTTGTATGTACTTGGATAAGTTTGTCTAACCAAACCTTTCAATCCTATTCTATAAAACAGATTTGTTTAATCGGTAATATCTCGGTAACAACCTAACCTCATATTATAGGTTATAGGATTATTTTAGTCCTGGTATGTTTTTTATCCTACCATCTCTCTTCCTTCTTCAAAAACAGATCCCCTAAGTAGTTTCAAACCATAATTAAAGAGTAGCTTCACAACGTCGTACTTAAGAAGCGTTAGAGACTGACGGACAAACAAAGTGAGTTATAGAGTAACTTTACTAAAAACTGGAAGCTGCATTTTTGCAAAGGCCACAGATGAAAAAAAAAGTTTTTATGTGATTGTGATCACTTTTATATGGTCGTTATGGAGTGGTGTTCACATGTTTTTGGTTAGAAAATGTACACATATGCAGTATGCGAAAAAAATACAGCTTTGTTCTTTGTTATTAAGTTTTTACTATTTCAAAATGATCACAAGTCCTAATGTTATATATGGAAACAAAATTGGAACTTTGCTCAAAGTCCCTCGTCAAGCACAGAACATCCCCCCCCCCCCCTCCTTTGAGATTTTTTAGTAAGGCAATTTTAGCAAATTTGCCAATGCGGTTTGTAAAATTTTTGTTGTCTTGAGTAAATACTAAATATTTCTGTGATTTTTGCATTGGGAAGAATTCAAGAACAAAAATCAAAGAATTAATTTACAAAGTTTTTAAAATGTGTTCTCAAACTTAAGAAAATTTAGATGAAAACATCCATAAGGGAATATAGCTCAACAATTAGGAGAGACAAACGAACATTGACATTTTTTGAGTGTGTTCCCGTTTAATATTAAAACAGACAAATATCATTTTGAAATATGAACATCTTTAATGCTGATTTTCTTATGAAACAATAATTTTTTAACTCACTTAATTTAATCATTTTAAAAGGCAAGCTTTAAAAATCCTAAAATTCAAAGGTAGGCCAAAGAGCATTCAGTATACAATTTACTTTATCCGTTAGTCTGTTATTGCTGCTATAAAAGAAATTAATGTATTGATTTTTAATATTTTTCGATCCTTTATTTCAACTTAATATCTCCTCTATAATTATCTTTGTCCGTTTGTCCATAAGTGACTCTTGTGTATTCAAAGTTGTTTAAAGTTATTTTGTCTTGTCTGATTATTTTATGACTTCCATTTGACAAATATAAGGCGCCTAATAACAAAAAATGACAAATTAAAGAGAATAGTTAAATAATATTCGAAAGTTTCTGGGAAAAAGCTGAAACAATTCTTAGAGACGCAATTTTGAAGAGTCAAGATATTTTAAAAGGACTGTGTTTTCCTAAATTTTTATTTAGAGTATTTTCTAAAAAAGAAATTTTTATTCTTATTTTTTGACTTCCCGGTTAAGTTTGTGCTGTTGTGATATCGACATGCAAAGATATAAGATTTTTATTGGTAGTTCGATAGAACACACTATTTTTTTCTCAATGTCAAATAGTCGACAAATCGATTAATGCTTAAACTGAAAAAAAGGAATGTATATGTTGTAAACAAAAAGATAAAAAGTTTCTGGATCTTGGTATTTTGTAAGCATGTCCAATTCTAATTAAAATAATGTAAATATTGTCACAATTCATGAAAACGCATAGATAAAATGCCATCAGTTTTAACTTGAAGTCAAGAAATTATTCGCTTAAAACACTTCTTTGACACCTGATTGCTTTCATTATGAAAATTAGATCCAAACAACTTCACAATTGAAAAGGACATATTCAAAATAGGCTGGGTACTGCCCTTTTAACCATCAACAAAGACTAGGGATTAATTCTTTTCTTTTAAAAGTTTCTTCACCTTCATTCTGAAATATTTCAATAACGAAGCTCTTAAAATAAAGGACTTCAGGAGCAATTAATTTATTTCATTTAAGCTACAAAAAAATTTTACGATTGGAATAACACTCTCGAAAGGTTAACCCTTACAGATCGGGCCCCTATTCCCACCTTAATAGATCGGGGGGGGGGGGTCATATTGACCCCCCCCCTCTATCTCGGCTTCTGTTACAGATAAAGACGTAAAATTTTTTTCTGGTGGTTCATGTGTATTTTTAGAGAAAATTACTTTTTCTAGTCATAGCGGTCAGGCCGCTCCTTAGCCGCTTTTTAGCGGCCAGCCGCTAAATTTTAAAACAGCTGTAGAGCGGCCAATTTTGCAGCTAGGATGACCAAATTTTAGGACGAACTCTTATTTTTCATAACAAAAAAATTACCTTTTCTGATCATCGCCGAAAAACGGTTACGGCGGTAAAACGGCGGTTGGCGGCGCCAATTAATATTTTTATCTGTTTATTGTTGATCAAGGATTTACCAAAAAAAATTTTAGGTCTCTAGCTGTAATAGAAGCCACGATATTCATGATATATGTCTGTAGTAAAAGCCGGACAAAAATCGGTCATAAAGTCGGTCAGGGTGCGGTCAAACGGTCATAACACCACATTTCTCATAAGGTCATTGATATCTCAGTATTCACCAAAAAAATTTAGGTTTCTACCTTATACACAAAAGTCATAATGTAGAAATTAAGATTTATTTAGAATATTTTTTTAATTTTGGTGCTACCCAACCGACTTTGACCGGACACCACGACCGACACAGACCAGATATCCTAATAAAATCAACTCTTGCCGACGTATAATTACTAAACTTAAAAAGTCATGAAGTCACAGCTCTCCATCTTACCTACAAAAAAAATGACATTGAAAAAACTAGAGGGGGGGGTCAATATGACCCCCTCCCCCCGATCTGTAAGGGTTAAATATAAATTTGCTTGTCTATAGATAATTTAACAGGATTAAAAGTTGGATCCTTGAAAGAAAACGAAGTAGCGGGTTTCGTTGTATTTTCACAGTAGCTTTTGATAGGTTATTTTAGGTTTGGCCGGTTAGGTTAGGTTATTCAAATGTTAAGGATAAAATTTTATAATACAAAAATATTTGCTTCAGATATCTTTGAGGGAAAGAGGAAATTAAACGAATAATAATTATTTAGAAAACATGAATCATTCAACAAAAAAAATCTATAAGTATAGATGTATAACCAGACAACTGTTGGGGACCTTTTTTGTTTGCCAGCAAATTGTTATCTGCTTATTGTAGCGACTTATCTCTGGTAACTTCCCGACGCCATTGGTTAATTTTCAAAGACCCAATTAATAGTCGGCACAGGGTCCTCCCCCTTCCCTCTCTATTGTTTTATTCCAATCTTCAAAATTAATTATAGAGCATCTCTGGTACAAAAACAAAATGTTTATTCTATTGATTTATTTATTTGTACTTTCACAATATTATATAAGGACTATTATCATTATTCATTTGATCACAACAATTAGTATTTATTACTTTTATAATTCGAATATATTTGACATAGTGTGTTAAAACTAAGTTTTTTTCATACACCCATTAGTAAAGTTAAAATTATTGGTTGAAAAGTGAAAACATTTTTTTCATAATCCTTCTAACTAAATAGTTGTATCAGAAAACTGGAAAACTCAGTTTTGTAATGACCTAGTCTGTATTAAATCTTTATTACACTAACGACAGCGCCCCTAGCATCTAGTATAATAGCATAAAACCATCCCAAAACTTTTATTCAAAAAAAAAATAAAATGGCCTACAACTATTTCAGGACCTAAAAGAAATTTCTTTAAAATGGAGAACTCAATTTGTTTAACGGTAAATGAGATCATAACGGTTATGATCTCATTAACTAATAACAGACAAACAAAAAAACCTTACTACTTTATATATTAAGAAGATAATGTGAACAAAGTAGGGATAAAACTATCAATAATTAAGGACTATAGAACATTATTTGCATTTGTAGTGGAGGTTTAATAATTACTTTCAGGTTTTTATTACATTTTACATTTTAACAAATAATTAATTATAGTAAAATGTTCTTTTTACTTTATTTTGCACTAGCGGCTACGCCCCTAGAGGCCTCTAGGGGCACTTGAGGAGGAGAGAGTCGAATTTAATAATTCAATTTCTTATTTTAGATTTTAAAAGAAAAAGTAAAAAAAAATTACGTTTGATGTTTGTTTTTCGTTGAACTCTCTTTCTAAAATTGAGAAATTTAAAAAAAATTTAATTTCTCTAGGGAGGGTGGTGGTACCCTCCCCCAAAATAGTTATAAACCTTCCCGGGACATATGAGAATCTACCCTGTTAAGGAGAACCCGATCGGTTCAGCGGTTAGCGAGATCCTTCGGTACAAACACACAAACATCCTGTTACTTTATTATAAGGATTATAAAACCTTAAATAATCGATTTTTAAATATGTTTTATACCAAAAAAAATAAAAAGGATACATTTAAACATAATTTATAATTTAATTAATATATGAAGATTCAAATCAAAATACATCATTAAACCTATATATACATACATACACAATTGTGTGTTATTTTCACAACCTATTTTAGAAGTTTTAGGTAATTATTTACAATATTTGCTTAGGTTTTAATTAAATATGAAGTGTTCTCAAAATGGTATTTAAAATTTTATTTTTGTCTATATTAAGAGTTTACAAGTTTATAGGTAGTGATAAATAAAAATGCCTACTGTTTAATTTTGATTGTCTATTTTAATTATAATTTATCTAAACTACGATTTCACCCACATTGGATTGCACTAGCCCTAAGTTCTAAAAAAAATCTAATTTGACATTAACTTTAAAAAGTCATGCAATCCTTAGTGGGCTAATTTTTTTTCACCCTTAACTAGATTCTTAATTGTTAATGAATACATTTTAAAACTACAAGTGACTTTACCTCTAGCCTCTAGGGGAAAGATATTTTACAACATGCCAAAAAATACATTTCATAACATAATTGATAATACTTTGAGTACTTGATTAATACCATATGATAATACAATATTTGTTGTCGTGTTTACATTATATCACTTTCAGATGTCATTATTTCTGGGGGCGGTCCTGAAAAAAGTAAATTTTTATAGATGACGACATTTAAAGAAACATCTTTAAAATATGATTAAAATTGTACATACGGGAAAAGGGATATATTATATACTGCAATTAACGGTAAGATGTAGGTTTATAAATCCATTTGAAGCAAGAAAACATTATATAGCTTCTTTTGGGTGAGCTTTAATTTATTTTATTAGTGTATTTCCATAGCACACAGAAGTCCATAAAGTTCAAAGATTTTATTCCATTAACATTTTGCCGTAACATGCAGTAGATCCGAAAATAATCTTTTAAAATGAAATCCCATAACCATCATGTAAAAACCAAGTTTTATTGTATAAAACTTTTAAAGGTGCATTTTTAAAGTGATGTTAGTCACACTACAGGAAAATGTACCTACATTTATAGAAAGTGGATCTAAAAGCATCATTCGTTCTAAAATTAAGAACAATTTGTTATTGATCTTTGCACTTTATTTGATTTCTTTTTAATTTCCAGCAGCAGCTTATAGTGCCTAATAAAAAATTACGTCTTACAATACAAAAGACCAATGATAGGCCAGTATACATTTTAATATTAGTCCTTTACAATGTATAATACCCTATCATTGGTCATTTTTATTGTATGACGTCATTTTTATTCGGCACTATAAGCTGCTTTAATTGCGATTATAGATAAAAATGCGGCAAAGACTGTATGTAATAGTTTCTAAAATATGTGTATAAAAGTGTAGAAGAAACGTAGTACTCATAAAGTAGCTGCGCTACTTTAAAAAACAGCTGTTTCTAACCTGGTTGGGGTGTATTATTGACAGCAGCTCCGCCGAAATAGTCCATAAGTCCACCGCCAGCTGGCTTCCTGGCACTGCCATTTGTTGCACTGAAATTTATGTTAGAATTTGTTAGGGAGGGATTGGACTTTAAATTACTCTGGTACTAACGAGTAACGATATCTTATTCATTGCCTTAAACATTTTAGAAAATTATCAAATTTCGATTGCTATTCCTAAATCCCCTTCCCCCATATAATTTTGATAATATTGGAAATAAAGAGGTGGTAATTTTCTTATTCATAACCACTGGAGTGGGCTCAAACCCTGCATGTCCAATACCTGCCGGGCCCTAACCCTGATGGGCTTCCCAGTAACCAAAAGTAATAAACACAATACAAACCATCCTTATTTGCAATTTCAGGGAGGGAAGGGGGGACGTTTATGTGCTCGACAAGGCACTTTGAGAGAAACCACCGAAATAACTTACATTCTTTTATTTTCATGCATTGTTCCAGGACCAATGATGGCTCCAGTCACTGTCATAACAGACATATCAGCTACACTACCTGAAAAAAATATTATTTTTTTTTATTTTGTGCTTATTTAGGAATAGTAAATTTTTATATTTTCTGCCGTTAATCTGTTAGTTCAGAAAGGAAATTAATTCTAAAAATCTTATCAAATTTTAACTTTGCATGAGAATTCTCTCGTTCGTTGGCATAAAAACCTTGCAGGGCTTCTATTGAAGATTGAAAGGATTAAATAATATTGAATTGTTTAAACTATTTCTTTTCATTAGATTTTTTTTCAAATACAGGGTAATATTGTTCAGCATAATTAAAGGGTGTGCTTCAATTTATTATCCATTTTCTTAATCAGCTTTTTATAAATATTAATGCCATTTTTAGAAATTTTGTCAAATAAAGTTACTTACTGGCATCGTTGTAATGATCCATATTTGTGTCCGGCGCCAGATAATTTCTGCTCCTGTCGGCGGCTCCATTAGCGCCGCTCACAGATGACGGCGGGCGGGGATTGAGGAGGCGGTTAACGGTGTAGTCACTCTCTACCTCTGGAACCTGTAATAATAGAATCAAGTATGTTTATCAAGATAGAGGTTAATTTTTCTTTGGAGAAAGTTTCTCCTGTGCCTCTTATCTGCGGAAGCCCTATTCAATTTTCAAATATAGTCTGACCTAACCTGATTTAAAGTAATAAACAAACAAACTAACAACTACCCTTGCCCTTATTTTGATATAAGGTGGGTTCTTTGCTAGAGGAGCCACCTTGAGGAAAACCGCTCAATTTACTTTAAAGAAATCTTGAATCTAAATTTGAGGCTCCAATGAAATATTATTATTTTTAAGATTATATTGTAATTCAAATTCTTCCTAATCCTACTGATAACACATACTCGTCTGACAGAGTAGCAGTAGGTAGTAAACAACGTTTTAGTACGATGTGGCTTTGGGAAAGTTAATAACAAATGTGATATTTTCTGGATTTAAAGGTAATTTTTTATTCTGTAATGAATGTTATTGAGCAAGACAGGACAAGCAAAGTGAGTTGTAGAGGAGCTTTGCCACTTCATACCTATTTATTTAAAAAAGTAATTGTAATTCCAAAAACCATTGTGTAATGCCATAGCATGCTTTTTGTGCAAATATTTAAATTATACAATAATATAAAATTTTCCCTCAGATATGACCTTAATTCAAATGTCTTGATTTTATTTTTCTAATCCATTCACATTTAAAACCAAATTTTGAACTTTATATTCTATCTTAAAGTTTTTACTAATTTCAATTATCTTTTACAGTGTAGTTTGTTTGTTTACCTTTTCAAGTCTGCTGACAGTAAGTTGGCTGGGAACTTTGGACCCTCTTCCATTCATATTCTAAACATTTACACAATTTGGTCATCATTGTTAATTTTTTAGATTTAATAGAGTACAAAATTTTAATGAGGTTTAGCGACTGACTACTGACTTTACCATAATCCGGTTTTGATAATAGTTGTACCATTCAAAACATTCTATACTTCCAATGGTTTCATGATGAGGTTTCATGATTTGGAATCTTGGATAGAATTGTTGGTGAGACAGGCCTTCCCTTTCCCTTGTTAATTTTATAGTATGTAACATTTTTGGTTTATAAACCTATTTTTTCTCCCCTTTTTTATCATTTTGAGGGAAGCAAATGAATGAAAAAGATAGATGGACAGAGAATTAATATTCCTTATTGAAAAGTAAACATGATGTCTGTATGTATGTAACAGTTAGGGAGTTGAATCCATTTTTATAGAAGCAGAAATATAATCTATGATTATGGTTTGGACCCTCTAAAACTGTAATCTACCTTTCCACTTTCCCCTCTCTTGGTGAAGATATCTTCAACGCCGATACGATTTTTGAAATGTAAGATTCTACTTTCCCTTCTCTTGGTGAAGATATTTTCAACGCCGATACGATTTTTGAAATGTAAGATTCCACTTTCCCCTCTCTTGGTGAAGATATCTTCAACGCCGATACGATTTTTGAAATTTAAGATTCCACTTTTGCCTCTCTTGGTGAAGATATCTTCAACAAGAGAGACAAAAGTAAAATCTTATATTTAAAAAATCGTATCGGCGTTGAAGATATCTTCACCAAGAGAGGGGAAAGTGGAAGGGTAGATTACAGTTTTAGAGGGTCTAAACCATAATCATAGATTATATTTCTGCTTCTATAAAAATGGATTCAACTCCCTAACTGTGTAAGGAAGAATTTCGCTACCGCAGACCTCAAAACCGCAGGCATCAAAAACTTTTTTCCTTTTTGTTTTTCACACAAAATTTGAAAGTGTAGGGTCAATTACCCCCTCTTCCCTCGAAGGGCCCCTAGAGGTCTCTCTTGTACAGAAATAGAAATACCTTATAGCTGTTAGTAGTGCTTGATTTTCTTGAACCTGACATGTCTTTGTAACTTGTACCTCTAAACAAATTAATAAATCTAAT
Organism: Acartia tonsa; assembly: GCF_053477335.1. Classification (NCBI taxonomy): domain Eukaryota; kingdom Metazoa; phylum Arthropoda; class Copepoda; order Calanoida; family Acartiidae; genus Acartia; species Acartia tonsa. The sequence continues at coordinate 23,038,391 of NC_137266.1, forward strand.
ACAAAATTCGGATCTACTGCAGTTCACGGTAAAATATTGCTGGTAAGCAATATTTCCAATAATCTATGAATTTTAAAGGCTGCTATCTACCAAACGGCTGAACGTACAGATCATACCTGCACCGCACACCATTTTAAGCGGCTTAAGAAGGCTTACAAATAATCTGTAATAGCCAAGATCCAATGATGCACAGGGAAAGCTTCTCTGAAGAAAAAACGCGTAAAATAGGTCTTTTTCGCGCATTTCTCTGCACTGCGAGATAATTATGCATTATTGATTTATGGCTCTTCCAGATTATTTGTAGGCCTTCTTATGCCGCTTAAAACAGTGTGCGGGCATGATCTGTATGTTCAGCCGTTTGGCAGCTAGCAGCCTTTAAAATTCATAGATTTTTGGAAATATTGCTTACCAGCAATATTTTACCGTGAACTGCAGTAGGTCCAAAAATTCTTACTAATTCTACTTCTCTAGTTAGAGTATGTCTATCTGTTTGCCTTTCTGTCTGTCTATCTGTATGTGTGTCTGTGAGTCTATCTTTCTATATATCTATCTATCTATATGTCTATTATCTATCAGTCTATACATATATCTATTTTTATATTTAATTATATTTTATCTATCTACCTAATTATCTATCTATCTATATTAACTTACTTAGAACTTTTAGATGCCCTGGAGATATGGCTGGACCTATCGTAGCTCATCTTACTGTGGTGAGACATTCTAATTATTAAAAAAGCTTTAATAGTTGTTTTGTTAAGTTACAAATCTACTCGACAAGTATTTTGGTCTTTTATTATATGTACATCTTAACATATTCTTTCATCAAAATTGATTTTTTAAATTTTCAATAAGATATCCAAATTAATTCAAAAACCAATAAGTTATTGTTATTGTAAATTTTTGCTATAAAATATCCGTCGGATTAGAACCGGTTTATAAAATCAATATCAGTTTTATTGGCCCCTAGTTCATCTTATAATTTTTTATGTTACTATCCGTGGACAGCTGTCTATAATACAATGCGATGTTAACTTTCAAATTACCTTCTCCAACTGTTAGCGTGAAAAAAAAAGATTTATAGATGTTAACAGTACTTGATAATTTTAAAACAATTAGCTGGAATTCTAAGGTATCTTAAGTGAAAATATAATGGACTTTACAATTGATGCACACCCAAAATTTTAAAGTTGTCCCACTGGTTTAAACGAATCATTTAAGAGTCCCTAGATTCGTATATCTTGTTATATTTCATTTAGATAAACACACATACATACCGATCCCACTAATTTATCTTCCATTTACTGAATAGGACGACTGCAAATGATTTTAGCATTTAGCTTTGGAGGGGGGGGGGGGGGTGGATTAACAAATGAAAATCGGCCAAGGTAAGCCGAACTTTAAAAAGTGTGACAAACATATTTTGAGTACCTATATTGTTTCGGATTTCCGTAGAACAATACAAGTACGAGAAAGCATTGCTAAAAATTATAATTGGCACAAAACGTAAAAACTAAAGCAAAATAAAACCTGAAATTGATAAAGAAGTTTTAAAAATCTTACTTTTCCATATTTTCGAAATCAATAGGACTCATAACTCTAGCTCCACTTTGGCTTCTCCTAAATAGAGTAAAACAAATTGTCAGCTGGATGTTTGTCCAGTAATATCTCGGGAACCACTGGGCACTGTGCTATATAATTTTTCAAGAATCTTTCTATGGGGTATGCGCAAGTTATGGTTTTTTTTCAGTGAATTTGTTACTTCAACCTCTTTCCCCCAAATGATACAGCTCTTAAAAAAACCACCCCCTCTCACCCACAATCATTAAACAAGAATGAAATTTAGCGTAGAGGTAAAAATAATAGTAAGGATTAGTCTAATTTAGAGAGATATCTCTCAATGACGACCTTTTAAACTTTATCTATTCAGAAATTTGTTAGACTAAAAATATTTTTTACAAAATTAATTAGCTTTTGTGTAGCTTAAAAATCAACAACAACAAAATTAAAAATAAAATATTTTAGTTTGTTTGTTTATTACTTTAGGTTAGGTATGGTTATGCTAGGTAATGGGTATCCTCGCAGGGTTAGGACTATGCAGGGATTAAGTAAAGTCCTTCCTTTATGCAGTTTATATAAAAAAAAGTGGAGTTTCTAAGCATTTTGAGGGAAACCACCGATTAATTTGATTGTTACCTGGATCTGCCAGATCTAACAGAGCCTCCATAATCTGAACCTCCCCACATACTTTCATCTGTTAGGAAAGCCTTCAAATAATGTCTCTCCTACAAAAAAAAACAGAATATAGATTCCATTATGTCTGCACCTCAAATATTATTTAAGATTTATTTTGCTTGTTGGCTATACCCTATTGCTGGTGAAAAAAAAACTTGAAAATATTAGTTGATTTGTAATTTTATTTTAACTAGACAAGGATGACAACATAACGTTGTATGGCAACTAATAATTTATCATATCTTCCATTAAGTGATTTAAATCAACTAAGGGAACACATTTTCCAAATATATATTATTTTAAACAATAGCATGATGATATATGGTCAGACGGACTTTGACGTTAGAGTTTACTCTAAATAAGTAAATAACGTTGCAAAATTTGAAAATTGAATTGAAAAAAAAAACAATTCATACCTTTAACATCAAAGCAAGCATTAGACCCCAAATAAACAAACCTAAAACAGAAAAACAAATTAAATCAAGAAATTAACTTTTATATTTTGGTTCTGATTCTTAGATTATTTATTTTTTTTGTTAAAAGTTTTTTTTTCTTCAAAAAATAAATAATATCAAAGCAGTTGCGTGCACAGGGTTTTGCCAGGGTTGTTTACACCTCCATCAAAATTTTTTACACCCCTGTAAACAAAGTAGAGGGTAGTGTAATACAGACAGGGTGTTAATTTATTGTCAGGGAGGCGTATACAACCCCATAAGTGTCAACCCCTATACATAATCAACATACTCAAAGATAAATTGTGACCGAAGATTGTTTTAGCACACCACCCTAAAATATTAGGGATTGTGGCTTTTTTTACCCCCACAGTCCCTAAAGCTGTTTTAGATGTGCGCCTCTGTATTGCAATAGGATTATAAAACAGGAACAAAAAGTGTTAAAACCATTAGAATAAAACACTAAAACACTAAAAAATTTGCTAGCAGACGGATAAGGCCATTGAAAAAAGAAGGGGGGTAGTTATTTCTATATAGATTTATTTTAAAACCTACCAACCCAAGCTCCTGCCATGCTAAGTTCCACAATAAGATTGGCTTGCTCAGTTTGATACTCAAAACCTCCTTCATCTTGCAGCCGCGAGTTCGCCTAAACATTAGAAACAAGGATGAAACAATCATAAAAGCGAGGCTTAACTAAAAAGATAGTCAAATTGATAAACATTAACAATGCAATTTACATTCAACATTATGTCTTAACGAAAATCTGTATACAATATACATATATCTCAAAATATATACACATATATACACAACATGCTTAATATGGACATACTTACATTTCAAGAATTGATTATAGAAATACTTCGATTATAACATTATGTCTAATGATACTAGGAATCTATATTGCAAAAATCAAGTTAATAGGATGATTATATCATATAAAAAATGTTATCTAAAAAGCTTAAAGTCATCCTGTCTACAATTTTTAGTAAGAGTTATAGAGCTGCTACGCTTTCTAACTATGTTTCTATTGTATCCTACCGTTGCAGGAATCACCATGCCAAATATAAATTCGATTGGACAATTATTACTAACTAAATTACCGATAAGAGCTATCCCTTACAGATCGACGGACCAAAGAATCAAAATAATGCAGAGCTTCGCTCTTAACAATGATATCAACATCCGTATTCGCGAAGTACAATTATAATGATAAAAACTTACACTATTATCATTCCAGCTATTATGATACTGTGCAATGTAGCTAGGGTCCGATACAGTATTTTTCTTCAGGTCATAATGAACTTTGACGTCGGTAAACATCTTTCTGCATGTGATTGCTTGTTCACCACTGAAAAAGATAGAAGACTTGTAAATATTCACTTTTAAATATAATATTGTTTACATCTTTTGTAAAAAGGATGACAACATCCATAAATAGCACAGCAAATAATCGCAAATATTTGCAAACGGACTAAGTGAGTTATAGAGCATATGTTTAATGGTCATAATATAAATCAATAAAGGTACTAAGAAAGAGAGGTAATGTCTGATTGAGCCAATAGGAGAATCTCATCGGTACATACATTTAATCTCATTGGTTGAAATTGTGTACACATTTTCTTACGGACGCATGTTTTTTTTTTCATTTCATACATAGATAAAAGTCAGCTGTAAACAGTATATTTTTTTAGAAAAAAACTTTGCGGAATCAGAACTAATTGCCCTAAAATTTCGTCTTTAATTTGAAAGCTTCAGACAGAGGTGGATTCTTAAAAAAAAAGTTAGGCTACTCGCTGGTGAGGCAAAATTATTTTTGAGAAAAATCCTTCAAAATCGAATAAAAAAATTTACAAAACCTAAATAAAATCTTAAAAGGGTTATTAACATATGATTTTGTTTAATTTTTGTAGATTTTAATGTGCTTTTGGATGATTTTTCACAAAAATAATTTTGCCTCACTATCGAGTAGCGAGTCTATTATTTTTTAAGAATCCACATCAGCTTAAGTCGAAAGTAAACAATACTTTTGTCTGCTAGAAATGTTCCTTCTTAGATTTGACGAAAAAAGGGTTCAGAATATGCTTCTATTCTTATAATTCTATTTATAAATCCTAAAGCCTTTATATAGAAATAAATTTCTTTTGTAGCATAACCCAGGGACAAGGGAAGGCTATTCTGGCAAACAATGCTTTAGAGCTGATTTCATAGATTTCCAGTTAAAACTAGATGATGAGATTATGCAACTTTTGGCAGAATTTGATAAGAATCTCAAGCATTATTTTATTAGTTTTTGCTCACTTTACTACAAGCCATGCAAAAATGATAGTCAGAGATTAGTTCCATGTTCAGTTTTGAGATGAACGAGTTGAATAATGCATTTTACATATTTTATATATTTTATCTAAATCATAGACTACTTGTAAATTATATGTTTAATAGTGAATAAAATTTATTGAAAATCCCAAAGAGTGGATAGCTGTAATATTTTCAAAAATATTTAAGATTGTTTAGATATTTATCTCATCAAAAAATTTACATAAAAAAAGTTTTTACGACACCTATCAATAAAATTCTGAACTACATAACTATTCTTTTACAAATCCTAAATTTTATAATATATGTTGTGGTTTAATTTGGTATTTCTTGACAACATCTTGCCTCTAATTGCAAAATAAGTTGGAGGGAAGTGTCGAAATAGGAAATGTAAATAAGGAGCTTCCCTGAAATCATAAAATGATTTATCATGTCCTGCAATATTGAACATAAAAACAACTAATCTTCTCGAATATTAACAATTTACAAACTTATTACAGAATTTAAAAATGGGTAATTTTCCCCAAAGTGCCTTGTAGAGCACAGAATCCCCCCTTTCCCCACCATTAACTTAAAACAAATTGTAAACGATCAAAGGGGCGGGGGTCCTTTTGGTATAGCATTAAGGAAACTAAAAGATATAATCTTAATAAGGAGGGGGATCAGTGCTTAATAGGCAACTTTGTGGTAAGGCACCAATATATATATTTTTTATGCTTATTTGTTATTAAGGTGTTCGTCAAATAGAATTTAGTATTTTATGTTTATTTATTTTTTAAAAGCGAAGCTTTTCTATAATTATGGTCGGTCCGTAAGTCCGTACGTCTTTCCATTACAGTTAGCTGTTTCCGTTAATTTAAAAAGGTTAGAATTGTCCTATCAATTCAAACTTTACATGCTAATTCCTATATCTGTTAGGTACCACTTAGAAAGCGCAGCAACTCTATAATCGTTACCAGAAAGTTCATTCGTTCATTTAAAACAGGCTTATTTTTTACTTTTTTTACAACAAATTTTTGTATGTTAAAATTATCCTAGTCATCAGATTTTTTGAATACTGATTCCTATTACAACAAGGTAAAGTGTTATAAGCGAAGCATCTCTATAATAAAGTCCTAAAAACGTCATTATGTCCTTAAACAGTAACATGTATTTAATCAGTTTTGCAACAAATTTACTCACAATTTTGTAGACATATGCATTAATATTCAGTCTATTCAGTTCTGACACTCTACTAGAGTTAATGTATGTTTGTCCTTCAATTTCAGCGCTTCGCTTATGAATGTTGTCATCCTTGTTTTAATAAGTAATGAACAATGAATTTTATTTTTGAGCTTTAAAGAAGGATGTATTTTAATCATTGAATCAATATGAAACTTTTGTCTTAACTTGCTTTAAGGGGTTAATAAAAGTGTTTGAAAATGCATCAAAGTAAAAATTTATTAAAATATTTTGTTTTTTGTCTTTAATCAGTTACAAATATTATGGAAAAGAAAAAAAATTAAAGATTTATATTTTACGAAGTAATTAAAAATATTTATTAATCTCCCTACTTTTGAATTGTTTGGTAGGAATTCTTTTGTTTGTTTTGAAAAACGGTCTGCTAATTTCTTATCTAATAGTGAGGTTTAGTGATGAGATTTAGCGAATGTAAACCCTTATCTACTTTACTATAAACCCTTTTTTATAATAGTTGAATCATCCCAAACATTCAAAACTTTTAAAGGTTTCGTGAATTAGTTGCGTGATTTTAATAGAATTGTTGATCAGAAAGAACTTCCCTTGTCCCTGAGCATAACCATAACATAAGAAATGTTCACTAAAAAAATTAAACCTTATATCTTTAATAGCATCCAAGAAATTACAATTTCACTAAATGTTTCAGATAAATATTTATTTACTTACGCGTTTCTACCCAAAACATCTGTTTGTGAATTAGTATATCTTTGGATGGTATGATCATCTGCAAAGCTATCCAGCCGCTGCCTCTGCTGATTGTTTCCTCTAAAATACACAGGATGATAGTCTGTGTTTGTCTAGGAAAAGTAACGATGAACCAGGGGCGTCCAAGCTTTTTTTTTGGGGGGGGGGGGTAATTCGTTTTAGGGGGAGTAAAATGGCGCGCGAAGTGCGCCGCAAATTTTTTTACCCCCCGCCCCCCCAAAAAAAAAATTTACCCTGGGGGTAAAATTTGCTTGGGGAGGGGTAATTACCCCCCCTGAAATCTATTAACAGGGGTAAATTTTGTTTAATCCCCCCAAAATTTACCCCCGGGGTAAAATTTTTTAGGGGGTAATTTGAATTTTATTAAACATTTAGTATTGAAAATGCGCGCGAAGAGGGCAAAAAATTTTTTTGTTAGAGATTTTTTATTTTGGGGCACTCTCAAGTTCGTTTGGGGGGGGGGGTAATCGCCACATTACCCCCCCCCCCCTTGGACGTCTATGCGTTAAACCCATAGAGTTCACCTTTTCATGATTCTTCTCAACACTCTAAATAAAAATACCCCCTCCCCCCGAAAAAAAATTCCAGTTTCTCTTTTTAAAATTAAAAGTGGATGGTCGTCCATATTTCCCCCTCCTCACAAACACCCTCAAATCAAATACCCTAGAAACATTTAGGAGCATATCTACTATTACTAATATTAATAGTAGTATAGTTTTAAAATAAATCGGGCGGTTTTAGGCTATTTTCATGACCTCCCCACCGCTCTCCCCTAGAGGTCAGGATCCACTAGTTAAAAAGAACAAAAGAACATTACTGATGAAAGTATAGAATAACTAACAGACATGACCAAAAATAAAATGTCTGAACCTTTTGTTCTGGAATTATTATTTTCTTCCTATTTACCTGTTTGAACTTGGGGTGAAGTTAATTCTGGCTCTTAGAGTTTGCTTAACCTCCTATAAAAAGAACCACAGGTTTAGGGTGTTAAATAATTCGGCAGTTTCCCTTAAAGTACCAAGTCGAGTACCAAACCCTCCCCCTTTTTTAAAATAAATTTAAATTATGGAGATGGCTTTAGTTTTTGGTTTGTTTGGTAAATACTTTAGGCATGGTTGGGAACCCCCACATGAGTTTGGCATAGGGAAAAATCTACCCCACCCCCTTTTTTTCAATTTATTTGAAGGAATGGGGGTTAAAGTGCTCGCTATTTTCTTTGAAGGAAAGGACAAAAAAAAAAGAGGCAACTGCATTACAGCTGTAGTTTAATGTATATTTTCTTAGATAGTTTGTACTGAAATACTCTTGTTATAAATTAGTTGCGCTACAAAAAAAAATTATTACCAAGTAGATATTTTCACATGAAGTGGTGTAACCAGTTGTTAAAATTATGGCGTTTATAGCTATAATACCCTAAAAATAAAAATAATGGTTAATTTACTATTCATAAACCTATTTTACCTAATACTTTTAAATTTCATATTATATATATACCCTACACCCATGTAATGTAAAAGTTCAGCAAATAAGTTTTTTTCCAGGTTTTTCAGTGTGCAAAAAAATAAGAAAATGTATTCTAGCCTAAATAATATCATGTAAACTACACAATAATTAAACCCAGAGAGAGAGGGGGACAATGGGCTAGTCCCCAAAGTGATGAACTGAAATTAGTTTCCGAATGTGAACACATTTTCCTAGGTGTTTCCCAATCCTATCTCAATATTTGCTACTAGCTAAAAATCCTTCAAACTTCAAAAAAAAATCAAAATTTGAATGTATTAACGATTTATACATTATACATTCAAAGTTTTAATTTTTCAAATTTTGATTTTTTTTTTGGAAGTTTGAAGGTTTTTTAGCTAGTAGCAAATATTGAGATAGGATTGGGAAATACCTAGGAAAATGTGTTCACATTCGGAAACTAATGACTGTACTCAAAAAACGCCTATCTCAGAAAACGCCTATCTCAAAAAACGCCCATCTCAGAAAACGCCTATCTCAAAAAACGCCCATTTCAGAATTCGCCTATCTCAAAAAACGCCTTTTTCATAAAATGCCTACTACATTTTTAAAAATTATCTTGTAGTGAAACATGTAAGTCTAAGAAGGTATTGTGAATATTGTATAATATGTACATTATAAATCTTCTTATTGAATTATCTATCTCTGAAGTATAATGTCACTCTTTTACATTCCTTAGGCACTTTTTATTTTTTTAAGCATTTTGAGCAACAACATACTAATTTTTGAAAATTGATCACAATTGAACATCAAAAACTTTTACCTAGTTAATTTATGTTTTAAGTTTCATTTTTTCATATATGTACTGCAAACAACCCAGTTTACTTTTCAGTTATTATAATAAGAAGAACAACTATGAGCTCTATTAAAACATACTTTTTATTTATTTTCTTTAGTATTTGACCTAATATATTGAATTAACAAAATATCAGGTTGAAATGTTGTAAATATAACTAAACCTAGTAAATTTGTTAAGAGATATTTATAAAGATGTTGTGGAATTTTGGTTGGGTGAATTTCAAAATGGGGTTGTGAAATTTGGGTAGGGTGTAAAAAGGGATAAATAGTTTGGAAAACACAAAATTTTGTTTTTGTTTTTATTATGCTTAAAAGAAATTTTAGATTTATGTTATATAATTATTAACATACACAAATAATATACAAAATATTTATTGAGTATGATATGCTTTAAACTTATCAGAATTAGATAGCTGTTCCTCAAAATAAAAAAATAGTTTAGAATACCTAATTATTATAAATTATAAAGCAATTTAACATTTTTTTAGATTCTACTTTCCATAATTGATGAATTTGGGGGGAAAAATAGGGTCAGGTTATTTTAATGTCTTATCCCTATATTCCTTCTTATTTTTACCAGATTAAAAAATGATGTACTTTTAAATGAGCTTCAATAATCAAACCCTTTCCTCCAATGAGTTCTCCCTCCAATAATTTTCTCCCATTTATTAAAACTATACCTATTCTCTAAATATAGCAGCTACTCTTTAGTTTACCATTTTATCCATCTTTGTACATAGTTTATAAAACTGTTTATTTATGTTTTAAATAAGAGATCATGAATAACAAGTATTGTATTATTTTATTGAATACTATTTATAAATTAGGCTTTATTTTTAAAAAAGTAGTGGGCATTTTATAATAAAGGCGTTTTTTGAGATAGGCGTTTTCTGAGATGGGCGTTTTTTAAGATAGGCATTTTCTGAGATGGGCGTTTTTTGAGATAAGCGTTTTCTGAGATGGGCGTTTTTTGAGATAGGCGTTTTCTGAGATAGGCGTTTTTTGAGATGACCCAAACTAATTTCAGTTCACCCCCAAAGTTTTCTTATTCGTTGGCATAAAAACTTTGGGGACTTTTTATGATTTTTGGTTGGTTTATTAAGTTGAGTGCCCAAACGTTTCATACACTAATTGTGTACTACAGTAGGGGTAATTTTGTGTATCAAAATTGGGGATGTGCATAAATTTGCCAGTTATTGTCTTATCCCTTTAGAGCCCTGAAGTAAACCTTTATCAATAATTATTTATGTACATTATTTAGGCCGGGTTAAAGGAAGCTCAATGAAATATATCTCACCACTACAATTCCATGGCATATTATTATTTTCCAAAACTTTTTCTTAAACTTTAAACGGAATTCATCTGAAGTCATCTAAATAGAATAAAAATATTAGAAATGAAAATTAAATATTTTAAAATAAAAATATAAAACAATAAGAGGTAACAAATTAAAAAGAAAAGCAACACATAGGAGTATTTTGAAATGCTTTGGCGCATAATCAGGCGCAATATATCAAGAGTCATGACAGTCAGACAAAAGTCATGCAGTCAAAGGGTTGGTTATCTTATATGGGGGACTTATCCCTTGGCTAAGCCATGGCTTAACTCCTATCTATATAAAACATGTTTAAAACCTGCCTCAGGTAGCTTGATGTGATCTTGTGTTTTTCTTAAATGTAACCAGTTAACAAATCCAAGGAAAAATGCACAAATCGCAACCAACAATGGAAGAAGTCCACTTACTATACAGCCTAAAAATTAAATCCTGTTTTATTTTATAAAGTAGTAAGTTTTTTTTCTGTAGCTAATTAACTGAGTGAGCTCTCATTTTTAATGAAGCTTTACATACATAACTGTAAGGTTAAATGTCATTCTATTTTTAAATTTAAGGAGAAAGACTAAACTACATAACTTTTGTGTCACTTTTGAGGAAGACGATTCCCTTTTCTCCCATCTCTTTTGAAGAGATTTTGTTCCCCCCTTCCCTTTTCTTTTCTCTTTATATGACGTCATATAGAAATCGTGTTCCTAAAAAGTGACACAAAAGTTATGTAGTTTAGTCTTTCTTAATTTAAGCATTTGGATATATTGGCAGGGGAAAATCAGTCGTTAATTTAGCTTGCTAATAGGGAACTCATTTATTAATCCAGTAAGAGGAAAGGGGATGAGGTAAACGGGGTGGATGGAGTGAGATCATCACTTCATCAGAGTACATCAAAATCTGGTGCAACATCTGGTGGTAATAATATATTGCCTTTATTACCTGCTTTGGAGCCATACTTGATGGGTGGTTTTGATGTGAATAGAAGACATCCAGCGTCGTCGTTCGCAGACATGTACAACATTGGCACTAGTCACAATTAAACAGAGGTTATGCTTCCACAGGGGTGCTGCCACTTTTACCACTAGCAAAAGTACAGCCACTGTGTTTTTGACAAATATTGGGTGTGTTTTTAGCAATTTCGTTTTTAGCTGTATTTTTGGCAATATTTTTTTATCCACTGTCAAAATTACACCTTTCCGCTGTCATAAACACAGTTTTACTGTCAAGTTCACACCCATGAAATTCAAGAATGCTGTCAAATTCACAGTTTTGATGACAAAAATACACCCACTTTTAAATTAATATTAATTATAAATATTTTGACCAAGTTGTTAAAACTTATAACTATTAATAATAGTTAAATCAATCTACTAATTGTTTAGAACAAAGTCATGTTTAAATGAAAGATTAAATAGGTGAACAACAGGATCTATAACACTTGCCATAATTTCTTTTAAAAGTTTAGTAGAAATATTGTCAAACTTAGTTTTGGTTTTAGTTTATTGAGAGTAGAAAAAATTATTTGAGGGGTGATTTTTTGAAAGACAAAATTTTCATTGACTGGAACCCCAAGGTAGTCATTAAAATCCTTTTTGCAAAATGGAATTTCATCTGCTAGACTGGGACCAACATTAATGAAAAAATTGTTAAAACCTTCACAAATATCTTGAAAGTTTTCATAAGATCTGTTATCATCAGTAAAAAGATTTGGGATAAAATGCGTTTTTTTTTTATTCCTGTTTGATTAATTGTAGACTAAGTTTTTTTCATGTTAGACGAAAATTCATTGAATTTAGAAAAATAGTACTCTTTTTTTTTGTCTTTTCTAAATGCAGATTTATAAATATTATTTGCAATGACAAATTTTCTATTGCTATCAACGGTTTTATCTTTAAATTTTTGTCTTAATAACATTTCTTTTTTCTTTGATAACATTAGAAAAGTTTTCAAACGCACTCTCTGGATTACTTGAAATTAATTTTATATCATCATCAGAGCCCTATAATAACAGATAAGTTTAAATTAGTTTTATAAGTTATACTACTTAACCCCAAAATAGTAAACTTTTAATCTTTAAATTTAGATTCTATTTAATTCTTTTTTACATATTTTGGCTTTGTATCAGATTTAACACCAACATGTTTAGGCAGTTAGCTGTCATTATCACTTATGGTGTAAGTAAACGAATTTTCATTTTTAGGGTAATAATGTATCTATATGTAATAGATATATTAATATTATGGATAAATAAGTAGGTATAAATTTAATAGATGTATATTTGTCAATATGTAGGTGTATAATTGACAAATTATAAATTTAATAGATGTATTTTTGTCAATATGTAGGTGTATAATTGACAGCAAAACTGTGAATATGCCAGTGCAATAACTGTATTTTTGTCATACACCCTAAAAACGCAGGTGTGAATTTGACAGTAAAACTGTGTTTATGACAGCAAATCACTGTGTTTATGACAGTAATATCTCTGTATTTTTGCTAGTGGTAAATCTGCCATGTACCCCTTCCACAGTTTTGTAAATAAGAGAATGCTCCTTTAAGGAGGGCAATACAATGGCTAAATACCATCCTAAGAATCAATACAATTATTTTTGAAGTATATAAAGCTTCCCCCAGAATATTAAATTAATATATTTGTCAATTGTCCAATCCCTGTATCTCTAGATAATTTATAACAATTTTAAATTGTCATTTTTTAGAACGGAAATATACTCAAAATTAGTTTTCATTAAAAACTATGCATTTTTCAAACAAAAAAAGGTTTCTTTCCATTCGTGTATTTAAAGACATAAAACAACGTAGTATAGTTGAAATTGAGAAAAAGAAAGATACATTTCACACAGACATACACCCTAGTAATTCTGCATAAAAATCAACTAAGATATGTCAAATCTAAAGATATATTGAAATGAGAAACATACATGCATTTTAAAGACCTCTGTTTCAGTGGTTCCTGACTCCATACAAAAGACGAAAATAATTTATTTTAATTATTTGTGGAAAATATATTAACTTTAGCCATTTTACATAGGCTTAAATAAATGTAAAAAGTAAAAATAAATATTTGGCACTTTATATAAAAGTCATGCAATATTTAATTTTAATTAAATTTTTCATTTTAAATAAGTTTTTATGCTGTGATGATTATTTAATAACATGACTCATATTATTAGTTTTTAAATCAGGGCTTGGCCTTAGCAACCGCAAATCTTTGTATTTTAATGTAAAACAGCTTAATTTTGGTTTAATTTAGATCTTTAATCCTATTATATAAAGGAGTAAGCTTTTTTGTCTGTAGCCAAGGATCTCACTTATCACTGAACCGGTATGGTTCTCCTTTACAGCGTAGCTTATTAAAGGTCTAGGTAAGGTTTTTTAGCTATTTTAAAGGAGCGTATCTCCACCAGCCTGAAGTGCCCCAAGAATCTTCTAGGGGCGTAGCCGCTAGTTGTATAAAAAAGAAGCAGTATTTTTATGTTTAAATAAACTATCCTTAATTATTGAAAGTTTTTGAAATAGCTATTTAGATTTTATTGTTCTCAATATTTCCAAAAGTTGGCAAATTCACTAGAAGTGGAAAGCTGCTAGTTGCGTAGAAAGTTTAACTGGAAGCATAATCCTCTTGCCTGTGGTGAAAAAGGTTAGCAGGAAAGCAAGACCGTACAGCCATATGTACAGCTTTAGCGCCCCCTCCAGCTTCATAGGACGCAACATTGTGGAAGGTCGTCGTTGTTTGTTCACTTGTTTAGATTAGAGTATTCTCTTCTTTGTGTTTTCCTGAAAAATATAAGTATTTACCATCATTTCAAAATTCTTCTGATTATGTTCATTGATAGTCAAGAAGGTTTTGAGTTTGTGTCCCGCGAAACAGCGTATAGTGGACAATAAAAATGACGTCATACAATACAAATGACCAATGATAGGCCACTATACATTGTATTTGACCAATGAAATTGCATACTTGCCTATTATTAATGATTTATATTGTATGATGTTATTTTCCATTTCATGTTTCGTGTCCTGCTCTTGTTTAGAAACTGAAGGTGGGTTTGTATTCATTGTCCATACTTTAAGGAGATGGTAATGACCTAACTAACTAACTAACAAATAAAATTCAATCATTATATTGTTAGCCAATTTAGCTAATAAGACGACTTTTTTACAACCTTATAATCAAGGAGTCCTATGGATATGACAATGGACGATAAATTGATAAACATCCCCATTAATGATAAACACAATAACTTTCTATAGAATAAATTATTGGTTAAAACGTTGGATACTTGTGTAACAAACAGTCCATTGTCCCCTCCCTCCTTGATATTATCTCTACTTCGTGCCCAAGTATAGATACACAACTAATAACTTACCTGTTAAATAGAAATTTTAAAAGTTACTTCTTAAAAATCTACATTATGATATCAAACATTGTTCTGAAAACAATCAAAATATTATTTAATATTTTATATTTGCTTTACTCTACATACTTGTTTTTTTAAACAAATACATCAAGTAAACTTTTAAGACATTATACAATAAAATAAGGATGACAACATCCATAATAGGGAATCATTGAAACGGTAGGACAAACAAACATTAACACTTGTATAGTGTCAGAACTGAATAAACAGATTATAAATGTATAAGAGTTAAAGCAAAATTATAAGTAAATTTGTTGAAAAAGTGCTTGATACAGGATAATGTTTTTGGACATACTTTCATTTTTAGGACTTGATTATAGAGTTGCTTCGTCTATAGTATTGTACTTTGTTGTCCCAGGAATCAATAAAACAAAAATTATATCAATCGGATAATTAGAAACTTGATGTTAAAAAAGTACAAAAACCAACATGTTTAAAATGGACGTACGGACATTCTGGTAATAATTATAGAGTTTCTAAATCGTACCTAACTACTTCAGGAATCACCATGCAAATTTTGAAATCGATAGGACAATTATAACATGCCTAAATTAACAAAAAAAAAGCTATCAGTTCCGGACGGACCGACCCTAATTATAGAAAAGCTTCGCTTTTTAAAATTATTAGAAAAGGTATTTTTCATTTAACAAAACGATAATACAGAAATGTACTTATAGCATTTTAATCAGTAATATCTTGTACAGTATGCTCTTAGTTTGGAGTAACTACGCTTCTTAAAAAGTAAAATTAAAGGGTTAGAATATTAGTAAATTTTCCACTGGTTGCGCAAATATTTGCATAGGTCAACAATAATATTAAACACATAACACGCCAGTTTAGAAAAATCCGCAAAAATTAACAAAACAATTTTAAAACGCTTATATTAAATGCGTTGTTACTCTTTTGGAGTAAAGCACTAGAGGGGTAAAATGTTAAATAACTGTATGTCCCAACCCAAGGACCTTGTGCCGACTCTCAATTGGGTCTTTGAAAATCAACCAATAGTGTCGGGAATATTAACAAAGCCAAGAAGCAGAGAAAAAATTTGCTCGCAGACAAAAAGGTCCTTAACAGGGGGATCCAAGCATTAGTCTGGTTATACATCTATACTTTAAATTTATTGTTACTCTGTATCTGTTAATGTTCGGTTGTTTGACATTCTTATTTATTCATCTAATTAGGATCTTGTCGTCAATAAAATTTATTAGGACAAATAATTGTCCATCAAATAATAGCAAGTCAACAAGTTAGAATTGTCCTATTGGTTTAAATCCATGGCCGTACATGCTTATATTGGTACTAACCTTTATTGTATAATGAAACTTAGACCTTTAAAATATATATTTAAATGGTTAAACATTATTTATTCATTTTAGGTAAATTTATATATAAATGGTTGGAAGTATCTTAAAAATATATTTTTTAATTGTGTCCTAAAACTATTGAAATTTAAACTATATTTTGAAATGCATTTTTGTTTGAAAATAACAATAAGAAAGAAAATTATGACATCTATTTAATACAATATGAACTAACTTTAAGTAAAAATGATAATTATTTTGTTAAAAGCATATTTCTATTAACTCTCTAGGTGGTTGATGGAAATTACAGCTATGGGGAAATATACAATACGTATTTGAACAAACTAATAGTTATTTCTCGCATCGTATTATAAACGGATTTCCGCGGATATAGAATGTACAATTATAAGATTAAAACTAGTTTTTTTTGGCCCCGAGGTGCCGAAGGCACCGGCTAAAAAAACTGGTTTTAATCTTATGATTGTACATTTTTATATTCGTAAAAAGCTGGATATAATACGATGCTAGACATAGTTTTTACGTATGGATGAGAACCGGTTCCTATCCACCGGATTCGAATGAATACGAGAATATTTATTTATTATTACTTGGATTCCACACCAGCCTATCATGTAATCTAATTAAAAGAAACTTGTGGCAGGCCAAAATAACTATACCCCACTTCTACCACTCCCTTTATCCCAGCTCCTTCCCTCCTAATGGATGCACAAACTGACCAATAAGTAATGGCCATATTAGCAACCTAAGTTGACGACAATTTTTTCCCTGCCATAATATCCACGTATATTCTACATCAATTTAAACTAATCTATTCTAATCGTGGAATGTATGTGTTAATGTTCCTTTCACAGTGCAAAATATATAATATGCTATGAAAAAGCAAAGTTTTTCTACTACAAAAGGTGGTCCGTCCGTCAGTCAGTCTCTAAGCTCGTTAGCTTAACCATATTAAATTTGCAATCGAATAAACTTTTGCCTGCTGCTTTCTAGAAGTAGTTAGGTACAGTTCAGAAATAAGGAATAGAAATTTTAAAAATCACAGTTTCCCAAAATTATTTCCGACATAAAGACGAACATTATAGAGTAGCTTCGCTACTAAGAATTATTTAAAACTTATTGACGCATGAAAATATAAAATTAAATGGTGTAACACTTTTTACATGTTTTGCAAGTGAAATATAGAAGTTTCTAAATTTTCGCAAAAATGTTTTTGTTTATATCGTTACTACTAAAGTATTTCGGTGTGTAATGTAAATCTAATAAAACTCTTAAATGGCTGTATCCATAGGCATGCAGAAGAAGGTTGATACACACCCCACACCCCCTTTTAATTTTGTTTCTTGTTGTCTGTACTACACTCCTATAAATATCACACCCCAATTACCTCATCCCCCAGCCAAATGCCTGTGCACGCGGTAATTTTTAAGGGGTTGTGACTTTTCAAAATTTGCACTCCTTTGGATGATGTTTTGAGATTTTAGAACCCTGCCAATGGAGATGCAGATGAGGGGGGCTCCAGAAGGGTGTATCCACTCACCTAAATTTTTCAATGGAGGCGGGGGGTGGATATACCATCTCTGTTTCACCACTCATTTTATTTGTCTATTATAGTAGCAAAAGGCATTTTTTTCAGAAAAAAAACACTTAAAATAAAGTGTAAGAACGCAGTTATATTTTCATTTTTTTCATATAATACATTGCTTTTTTCAATTAAATAACGTTATTATGTTTGATTAAATAATCATATAAAATGTATCAACATATAATCATTAAATGTTTCATATGTTATGGGTCAATGAACTATGATATAACCTACAGATCATATGTTATTGAGTTTTCTAAATAATCATTATCCGGCAAAAAAGGTAAGTTTTTATTTCACTTATATAATAAAACTTTGATATACGTTTATCCTATTGTAATACTAAACTAATATAAAAATTTCACAACGCAATGTTATAGTACAAATATCACAAAAGTATTTTAACTAGATATTTTTAGTTATGAAAACCAGCGAACTATGGTTTCAACCAATTTTATGGAAAATTAATAAATCAAAATTTATCTCACGAAAATTATTATATAACAATTATTTTTATGACAAAACGCACGGCGTTTCAATGAATGTTTGAAACATAAACAAAACAATGCAATGTGATGGTTAGCGTAATAGTCAAGCAATTTTATTAAGCAACACAAGCACTAACATACTCACACACACACACACACACAAATTCAGGCAGTAAAGGTGGAATATTTTAGTGAGTGTGCGGGGAGGTGGGGTATCAAACAGGAAATGTGTAACAAGTAGGTTTATTTGGGGGGTGGGGAAACGGGCACAGTGGTTATTTTCTAGAAGTTTTAGAATTTTGGTATGTTTAGATAAAGATAGGTGCTTTGCTTTCAGCCGAAAGTAGAAGCATTTTCATCGATTATGTATCATTAAATAGCCTAAAACTAAGCATCCCATTTTACAAGAATATTATAGCAAATCTTTTATAGTTTTTTTATATTTCAAATTATCATTCCCATAACAATTAAGCATGATTTTATTAGTTGCATTTATGCTTTTTTTTCTAAATTCCACAATGATTTTTGAGTGAAGCGTACTAATAGAAAATGGTATAGCTATAAAGGAAGAAAGCTGCCCTTCCCATTTCCTTCTACCTTGGTTTTACACACACACACATACACACACCTGCCTTACACCTTTATTGATATTTGAACGGATAAATACTAGAAGAGGGACTAAGCTAAGCTTATAAGAGGGATAATCTAAGTCTACCTGCCCTTAAAGAGAAAGTCTCAAATCTCAATATATCTATACAGAGAAAATAGAATATTTTTATAATATGTATTGCCTAAAAGTAAATACTATGTTTTTTATCTGGAAAATAACTTCGATTTATTAGAGTTGATAAAAGTGCCTGAACAGAGAATTTAAAAAAGGAATATGTTATACATTTAAGACAGGTCATGCAAGTTGTAGATAGGCATACTTATTGTGAGAAAGCATACCTGCATATCTGCTTAACTGCATAAATTGTTTAAACAACAAATTAAATTATTGCTTTAAAACCGATTTACATCTGCTTGATAAGAGTAAGATTTGAGCCATACTTTTAAATCATCTGTCGTATTGTATTATATTAAAGACAATTTTGAATTTTATAATATGAATTATAAAAGCAATACCAGTTTTATTAGCCTCTTGGGGCCAACAAATTAGAATTAACAATACCTCAATGTGTTATCCGCGCAGCTAGAAAGCTGTCTATAATACGATACAATGAATAACTTATATTAAGAGACAAATTTATGCTTCCAAATGTCCCTTTTAATATTTATACCTGCCTAAATATTACTCAATAGCGTAATTTTTTCCATAAACACACCAACACATTCAATCCAATACCATTTTCATACAAGTTGCCAACCTCTAACAAGTATTATTGATATTCTTAATATGTTGTCGTTCTATATTATAGCAAGTAAAGTTTATGAGTAAAATGGCTTAATTTTTATATTATTTGAAAAAGCACATATTTATATTTATCCCATAATTTTAGACATAAAAAAGAACACAGACAAAAAATTCTAGCACATAATTTGCGTCAGCTATATCTGGTTAAGAAAAGTGGTTCCCACATATTTTACGGTTTAAGATCACAATAGAATTCAGCTTTGGATAGTACAATACTGATTGAAAAAATTGAAAGAAAAACTTTTGGGTCATGGAATGAAAACGAAGTTGCGGGTTTCGTCGCATTTTCACATTAGCCTTTGAAAGGTTATTTTAGGTTAGGTTAGGTAAGTGTTAATGATCGCCCCGCTGGGTTAGAAAATAGGTGCCGTAGGGTTAGAGCCCCCCGCAGGGGCTAGAAAAAAGATAAAAGCTACTGTGAAAATGCGACGAAACCCGAAACTTTGTTTTCTTTCCATTATCCAAACTTTTAAACACCAATATTTATAAGGTTGTATTTCAAGAATGACAATATGTCCATTAATAGCGCAGCGATTTGATAATAAAACAATATTATAAGTTTAAAAATTCATACCTATTAAAGGATGAAAATATAATTTTTTGGAAAGTTTTGTCAATAAATCAATAATGATGACATCTTTATATGTCATTTGATTTTTTTTTATGAAAATATAAGTAAACGATTAATACGCCTTAGCAACCTTAGCCACAGCCACGCAATTAAGCTCAGCCACAGGCACCAAATTCTAATTCAGCCAAATACGAACCTTCTCTGTAACTCCATTGTTTCGATAATTATGGATCTTAATCTATAATACAAAGTAGAATGATGTCTCTCCGTCCATCCGTCTGTTTGTCCGTCTGTCTGAACCGATTGGATTCTACTTACTAGTCCTTTGGTGGTTTTAGGCAATTTTTTGGGGGGTGGGGCACTCCCCCAAAAACAAAACAAAAACATTTTTTATTATATTTTTTTGCATATATTTTGCGAATTCGACATTCATTCGCGAAAATTAGCGACTTATTCGCAATTTTTTCAGCTGGGATTGGCGATTCATTCGGATTTTTTCGGCTGGGTAGGTAAGAGAAGATGTAATGATTCCCACACTCACATCATTTTAAAAAAAATTCCTCATGGGGCAAAACCCCTAGATGCTAGTTTTTATTTCAAGTAACAGGATATCTCACTATCTTTGAGTAGCTAATCAATGGACCTTTACAATGGAGCTTCTTTTAGGCTCAGTAAAGGTTTATAACTATTTTAGGAGAGGGTACATCTACCATCCTAAGAAAAATAAAAGTCGAAGGTCTACTCTTCCCCCTCCCCCCATCCCCTAAATTCTCCCTAGAGGCCTCTAAAATAAAAGTCGAAGGTCTACTCTTCCCCCTCCTCCCATCCCCTAAATTCTCCCTAGAGGCCTCTAGGGACGTAGTTGCTAGTGTTGATAAAGATAATTGCTACTTCTCTTTAGATCACGAAACCTTTCGCGATTAGAATTTTAGAACCAAAATATCTTCACTCGCTAACAATACCCAAGCACACAAGGAGACCAAAAGCCTTTCACAAGTCTAACCACTACTTAACAACATCCATCTCAAATAGGAACTGAGACAATCTCGTGATTCTTAAAAATACCAGACATAAAGACGGGCATTTTATTTAATTCTACAGAGTAGCTTCGGTGCTAAAAAGAAGAAAATGTAAACAATTGCGTAAATAAAATGCATATTGCTAAACGGTGCATTTAGATAAATGCATATATAACAATAAAAAAAAGAATGGAATATATCTGAAAAGTTCTTTGAATATGCTAACTATAAACAACAAAAAAAGGTCAACAAAGAGTAGGGTAAACCCCCAATTTTTGTTTTTTACTTTTTCTTAAACCGCTAGGCACATATATATGAAAGCATAGCCATTATACATACATCCTATTTCTTTTGAAATGGTGTAAATATTAAGAACAGATTTGCTTTGAATAAACTTTATTTCAATGTTTCATTTATAAATAAAAAGCAACAGTTTATTCTATGACAGAAAAATTAGAAAATATTATTTTCATTAAAATTTAATATTTATGAATATAACAAAATTTCCAACTACATCGTATTTTTTTGTACAATAATTTGGTCTTTTTATTATATGAGGTTTTGAATAAGGATTTTGTAGCTACTCTAAAAACAATCTTAGCAAAATGAGGCATTAAAATGAGGTTAAAATTAGTTTTTTAATAAGAGCTTTTACTCGAGTACAATCTTAAAAAATCAGTAAATCATTTCTTTATTGACACCGGGGAGTAAAATTGTATTTTTTATTTTGTTGCCTTTCTACTTACTTTGGACATAAGTGTTTATTTCAAATTATCAAATAAGGATAAAATATTAGAACAGAAATATAAAGATGAAATATGGGATAAAACTATAATATCTAATTTTAATATCTTTTTTTTATCTGAAAGCCTCTTTTGGATTGAGTTTCTTTTTTGTTACATTTTTTAATTTTCAAAAAAAAAAATAATCAAAATATTTTATACCAGTAAAAAGGATAATTATAAATGTAGAACATTTGTTTAATGTTTTTGAATTCAATACTTTTGATATGTAATATAAAATGATGTAGATATTTAAAACTATAATAATATGATTCTAACTTTATATAAATTACTTTGTGTTTTTGTAAATTATTGAGATATGTTATTTCACCCTAAAAATTAATATTTAGAATAAAAATTGAATACTACGAAAGAAAAAAAAAACATTTTACAAGAAGAGATATGGTGGTAAAAAGTATTTTAATTAATTATAGTAGAACTATTGAAAATACAGTTTGACTTAAATGTAACATTTAACAAAAACAAGGTATTGTAAGTAATAATAACTATTTAGTTTAACAGATTTTGTAAATATTTCCATTGACAAAAATCACATTATATTTGGTCACAACATTTGTTATTCCATTGCAGTGATAAAATATGGTATATAATAAATTATATAGGTTATAAATAAAGATTTACATGCAATTTTTTAACCTAAAAAACAAACAAATCGCAGAACAGGTAGACTTAACATTAGTACATAACTAAGTATTCCACCTATTATCCTTAAAGTAAAATTTATTCAAGTGAAAATAGTTTTTTACTTATCCATATGAATCAAATCTTTGTCTGATATATTCTACAAATTATTTTTTTTCAAACTTATGATTGGGTATAATAACAAATGATACATAATGGGTAAAATTTATACAAAAATCTAAGTATTGCTTTTTTAATTTGCTTGAGTTTTTTTAGGACAACCAACTTTTTATTATTAATTTCTTATAAAATACTAGGGTTGGGCCGGATATCCGGTGTGGCCGGATATCCGGCCGGATAGTTTCAATATCCGGTATCCGGATATCCGGTGTGGCCGGATATCCGTCTGGATAGTTTCAATATCCGGTATCCGGCCGGATATCCGGCCACACCGGATATCCGGCCCAACCCTATAAAATACATAGAAAGCATGTTTAGAGCAAATTAAATATATATATTAGGTTTGATAAAAGCAATATATTTTAAGCAAAATGAATATTCATATATCTTTTAACTAAGAAATATTTGAAAAATTAGGATTAAACATCCTTAAAATTCAAATAATGCTAATATTTAAGCATTTTTGTAATGCTTTAAAAAGAAAATACTTTTAGATATGATTTTTTTTAATTAAAAAGAAAATAACTATGTATCTTAATATCTTTTTTAAAACATTTAAAAATTCCATTGTATGTAGTACAGTAAAATTTCAAATCTAATTTATGGTTTCTGAAAAATACAAATTGTTGGAAAAAGTTATTGGTTAAAATTTTAAGAAAAACATTCATTTCCCATTTAATTGATAGATTTTTACTTTTATATTTAATAAATTTATTACAGAAAGAATTTCAAATATGTTTTTGTGGTTAAATAAAATTTTTAAAAATATAATAATAAAACAATAAACATATAAATTGAATGCATACATTACCCAGAGGCACTCAATTTCAATCATTTTTTACAGAACATCTTCAATTTATACAGAAATTTTGATCAAAAAGGAATTTTTATTCATGTTAAAAAATCAAGATTGAAAAAAAACATTGTTGGATTAAATGTTTCTTGTTTAATTTACATTTTCAAAGATAAAAATCAATTTTAACCCATTGAAGTGCATAAAATCTATATAAAAAAGATATTCCATGTTTGTGAAAACCATCTGTGAAAGCCATTGATATAATTACAATTTCTGACATATCAATACATATCTTATATACATTTAATAATAATTAATAACATTATATTTATATACTAATAATAATAATAAAAATCACCATTGTTCTCCATTGATATGATTTCACTTTATTTTTCAGCATAGATATTTTTGGGTTTGTTTGTGCTACTTTGTACAATGAAATATGTAAGACCCCATGCTTTTTTTTTCATTGGAGCCATTATGCTTTTATGCAGCTTTTTTTCATTTATAAAAACATAACATGACAATGATGTATAAAATAAACCAACACTATGTTACTTGAAAGTCTTGAAAACCTTTAATTCCATTGTATTGTTGAAAGTTTATATAAAAATGTTTGTGTGTATATATACTTTAATGTAGAAATTTAAGTTTTTTTGGGCTGTACTGAGTACAGTGTACTCAGTAATTGCAACTTTCTTTTACTGCTTTCTCATTTTTGTACAATTGTACAGGATGAAAACCTTACAATTACAGCTACACATACTGTTTTTGCTTTACAAAATACATTTGTATTATATCCATTTGTTACATACAGTTGAACTGCTGTACCAAAATGTACATTTTTCTGCCATTCTGAAATGTACATTTGCACTGCTGTTTAGGTAAATTCAAAGACATTAGCAATATAATCAATATTGCAATAATGTACATTTTTACTGCTTTATTGCACTCTAATTGCAATTTTTTGTGCAAAAATACAACCAATACATTGTTTTTTTTTTTTTCAAGTACAGCTGAACTGTAATGCCAGGTTGCACTACAAGATGATACAGAGGAAACATGTGTATAGGATGATCAGGTATTTCATGCTTGCTTGGTACATACAGCTGCTGGAGTCGGAATCCAACACATTTATCTTCCAACCAAGTCCCTGAAATAATGTAAATTATTGAATAACTCTCCATCAACCAAAAATATAAACTGCCATACCATCAATATTTTGTCATCAAAATAATTTATGTTCAAATAATTTTCTAAGATTACTTGATTTAAATAAATTTCAACAATTCTTGCAGCTGTAGATATATCTTTTAATGTCTTCATTAATAACTCAAGGCCAGGAATAGAACCCTCAACCACCCTGACAACATAAAAATCAATAAGGTAAATGGATGTATATACCTCATGAGTGGTTGTCGAGGAGGTGATAGGTTAGGAATCTCGGCCTACACTGCGTCATAACTAAAGACGTTAAAAATGGTTTCTACTGCTGCTATGTCAGGTGCGCTACATAATAGAGGGAATGCCTTTGCCCAAAACAGGCAAAACTCATTACCATGTACAGTTAGGACTTCTAAGACAAAGGTAATGCAATTAAAGGGTTAGACGCTTTACATCGCAATTATGAAAAGTGGAGTATGTTTCAAGGTGCGTGGAGAGGTCTACAACCCAAAGCGACACCAAACCCCCTAGAGATCATACCTCATGCGTGAAACTCTGATAATACACAGTATCCGGTGTATAAGGTTGTACTGTCCAGTTTAACATGCCATATCTGGAGTTAGCTCCGTCTTCACAAGCTAACTCTAAGCTGCTCTGGTATTCCCTGAAAAAATAATATTTAAACATCCTTTATAAAAAGTAACATGGTGTTCGTCTACCTTGTCTCTGTGTGTTTGTAGCTGGACCAATATAGTTCTATTTTGAAATGAAGCTTGTTATAGGTCAAGGTAAGGTTTGTAACCATTTTTGGAGAGGGTACTACCAACATCTCTTAAAAATCGTCTATATAAAAAATCCCCCACTAAAATTTTTTGAACAAGATTTTAAATGAAGGGTTGCCTAACCGCCTACCCTTAAGCTAACTGTAAATAAAGCTATGAAAGTAATGTTTTTATTTGTGATTGCTTGATGAAGTTAATTAATGGATTTTTATTTCTTTTGAAAAGACTGAAATTTATAATACTTTTTGAGAAGGTTATCATCCTTGTATGCTGACTTTTTAGAAAAAGTAATTAAATCAAATCCCAGTAGGCGTAAAATGCCAGGATTGCAAAAAAAAAAAAAATTTCCTTACATTCTATTATGAAAAAAATAATAAATTATGTTATAAAACATTAAATATGAATCTGATTTATAAAACTATTTTTTCTTAAAACTGAAAAATATGCAAAAAAAAAAAGTTTCATAAATGTCTCATGAAAATAACTTCTATTATTATTTTTTTTTTTAAATTTGGTTTCCCTTCATTTTGAATGTCTTTTATATAGGGATCTAAAGGGATAAGACAAAGGACGATAAAATAATATACATTTCCAATGATAATTAACAAAGTTATTCCTGTAGATTAATCTTATTGCTTGAATGGTTTGGACTTGGCTATTTAGAACCCCCTAATTAAGACTTGATAAAAAATACCCTTAGTTTTAAAGCCAACAAATAAGAGAATATGTTTATAAAACTTTGTGTACCATTAGAAAATACATCCCAATGTCCACTTCCTCCCTGAATATAACCCAGTTATTTAACTGACCATTTCTAAATATAAAATTTGTTGACAATATGTAATACTAAATATTTGCAATGTGTAATATACCTTCCTCATACATTGCTTTACAAAGTGGTTATAAAAAATCAAGAATGATAACATCAATAAAAGTGAAGCACACAAAATAGCACAACATTAATGGCCATTTGAAATATCTTGGAGTATTTTATTTTGGAGTAGTTTCGCTCAAAACATTCAATGAAAAAATTACTTTATTTCGTGCAAAAATTATTAAAAGTGCATGAAAATAGACGTACAAACATCTTCATTGATATTATAGAGTAGCTTTGATAAACAAATTAAATAGGAAATCGCCTTGTGTATTAGACTATAAAAGTTTTAAAGATTTTTAATCAATATAATAGATTTGAAATCTGCATAAAATTTTAAGGATTTTTTTATAAAATTCGTTTTTTATATAATTCTTTATTTAAAGGCGCAAATACGATTTAAGTTAATAAATTTTGACCAATAGGATAGCTGGATTGGAAACTACCTACGCGTTAATTGGTTGAATGATGTACGTCACTTAAGCTTCTCCAATCAGAGCGCAGATAGTTTTCAATCCACCAATCACAGATCTCAAAATTATTTAACTTAATTTGTATTTGCGCCTTTAAATAAAGAATTATATAAAAAACTAATTTTATAAAAAATCCTTAAAATTTTATGCAGATTTCAAATCTATTATATTGATTAAAAATCTTTAAAACTTTTATAGTCTATTGTGTATAGATAAATAATAATCAAGAAACTTTTCGGTGTCTAAATATCTAAAGGAGCTATCGAGTCCCTCTCATACTGACGTATAGACCTTAACTAAAAAATACATTGCTTCTTATTTACAAAAGTATGACATGTTTACTAACTCTCCCCTTCTCATAAAATCAAAATATTACACTCAAAAAAAGTTTGCTGTCTCTTTATGGAGTGATCAGGCAGTTTCCCTCAAAGTGCAATAATTGCAATATATACGGCCTAGCCAAAAAAATATTTCTACTAGCCCCTAGAAGTAAGGGACTAAGGCAATAGTAATTTTTCCCCACATTTTTAGATGACCACCCTGAAAATCAAGAATATGTAATATTAGTAATGTAGCAGAATTTTATCCTCCTAGGGTATGACTTCAAAGAATAAAAGATTGTTGACATAGTAGTCATACAATATTTATATTTAGTAAAGAGTGTCAAATAGGAAAGGTTTGAACTATTGGAGAAATGTTTAAAATAAGACACCATATATACGGATATAAATGACAAGCAAATAACATGAAAAACAAGGATGACAACATCCATAAAAGCGAAGCTCTGAAACGATATGACAGACGAACATTAACTTTTGTTGAGTGTCAGAACTGAATATACAAAATATGAAAATATAAGGTTTGACAAAATTATACGTAAATTTGTTGCAAAACTTCTTAAATACAGAATTCTGTTTAAATACAGAATTCTGTTTAAGGACATTAATAGGAATTAGTAATCAAAAAATCAGATCAATCGGATGATTTTATCACATAAAAAAATGTTATTAAAAAAGTAGAAAAATCAACATGTTTAAAATGGACGTACGGACATTCTGGTAACGATTATAGAGTTGCTACGCTTTCTAAATCGTACCTAACTACTACAGGAATCACCATGCAAAGTTTGAAATCGATAGGGCAATTCTAACATGCCTAAATTAACGAATAAAAACTAACTATCTCGGACGGACGGACGGACGTACGGACGGACGGACGTACGGACCGACCCTAATTATAGAAAAGCTTCGCTTTTAAAAACTGAAAAGGGCATCAGTTTTCCTTTTACAGCACTGAACCAATCCTCCTTTCATCTTACTTGATTTCTTCAAGGGCGGTTACATTGGGTACTGCGTACAGAGGTAAGCTCCCCCCCCCCCCCAAGGGATATAAAGTAAAAAACTAGTTCCCTCTTGTTTTTAATTTATTTCCAAAATTGAGAGGGGGGGGTGAGGTCAGCGCTAACCAACCAATATGAGGGAAAGCAACAAAAAGACAAGCAGCAAATAATAAATATAGAGTAGCTTCGCTACCAAAATTTATTTAAAAAAACTACTTACTTGAAATTTCTTGCTTCTCTCCAATTATCTCTTCCACTTCTATGTGTGTAGTAGCATAATGGTCCCTAGTTTCATCATAGTTAGGTATACACAAAATAGTTTCATCATAGTTAGGTATACACAAAATAGTTTCATCACAGTTAGGTATACACAAAATAGTTTCATCACAGTTAGGTATACACAAAATGCCCTCTTTAAGAATTTTTGGATCATGGAAAGAAAACGAAGTAGCGAGTTTCGTCGTATTTTCACAATAGCTCTTAGTAGGTTTTTTTTAGGTTAGGTAAATGTCAATGAATACCCCTTAGGGGCTAGAAATAAAAGGAACGCATCTGTGAAAATAGAACTAAACCCGCTACTTCATTTTCTTTGCATGATTTTCTTTAATATTGGCAGGAAATATTGGTAAAAGAGGATGCGAAAAGAGCTAAAGATATCAGAAATTGCCGGTCTTAAGAAATCTTAACAAATGACTTGACAAACCTGCCCAACCTCCAATAGTATATCTAAAATAATATTCTGAGATTATTGGGACATAGGATTGGACTGTAAAATTTACTGGTCCTCAAACTTATATAAACACGTTCTTTTATATGCTGGCTTGAAACTTAGGGTAAGTTATCAATCTTGATGAAGTAGAATAAACTGGCAAACTACAATAATTTTTAAGACAAAATACTTATAGCGTATCTACGCTCTTGTATCATACAAATTCAGGAAGTTAACAAAAGTAAAAAAAAATAAACATTAAATTTTTCTTCTTTTGTGCATCTCTGCTTTTCGCTTATTTTAACTTTCTGTTTTAATAAATATTAATATAAATATGAATAAAATTACCATAACAAAAGATACAAAAAAGAATACATGAATATGAATATATGAGCTTTTAATTAATTCTTTTACTCCTACTATGCACAAATTTATTATATACAATTCATATTTAAAACCTTTTGTAAAATATTTTTTGTTAGTGTTTATATTTATAATAAAAAAACAAGAATGACAACATCCATAAGTAGCAAAACACAACATCAACTATTATTTTATTATAAAACATTAAGAACAGCCAAGTATACCTTTTGAATACAACTTTTATTAGTTTGTCAGTTTGTATAAGCAATTAGTTTAAATTATATTTTTTGTTGCTTTTAAAATTAGGTATTACATTTGTTGATAAAAAAGTTGCTTTTAATTTTTGTACGCTTATCACGTAAATGTATAAATTAATAACAGAATACTAGGCATATTTATAAGAATCCTAAAGTTTTTTTGGTATTATCCCTATTAGAAATATTTTTTTTCAATTTTGAAAAATTGGATCACTCCAGATTTTCATGTACTCTAATATAATGAAATTTTTAGCTGGCTAAAAATAATAATAACGATCTTTCCCATCCCCTCTCCTTTACCCCATCCTCTCCTCTTCTATTGGATATAAGAACTGACCAATAAAGCACAGGGAAAATAGCAACCTAAATTGACAAAAAAAAATTCCCTGCCATAATATCTACCTATATTCTACATCCATTGTAATTTACGAGATAAACTACCCACCTCCTTATTTATTTCAAAATAGAGTTGGGGGGTTTTCTGTGCGCAACTTCGCATTTTGATGGAAACTGCCGTTACTTGATATGCAAATATCCTATTATATAAAGTAGTAAGCGTTTTTTGTCTGTCCCGAAGGATCTTGATAACCGCTAAACTGATATTGTTCTCCTTTACAGTGAAGCTTCTTATAGGTCCTGGGAAGGTTTTAAATTATTTTTGGGGAGGGTGTAATAACCCCCCCCCCCAAAAAAAAAAATATATATATATATTTTCACTCTTGAAACTCAAATTTAAAATGGAATAGGGTCGACTTTTCCCCATCCCACCTTAAGTGCACCTAGAGGCTTCTAGGGGCGTAGCCGCTAGTAATGTATTATTGTGCTACAGACGTACTTAACATCTTAATTGCCATTCT